>NC_064622.1:203368083-203680935 GCF_023898315.1 Schistocerca nitens
TGAGGAGGGAGAAGGGGGTTGGGGAATGGGAGCTGGCTGTTGGCAAGAGATCTGCTAGGAGAAGAAGATTTTCAGATAGTTTTACTATTGGTGTTTACAATAGATATGACCAACTGTCAGAGTCTAGTGGAGAGGAAACTCTAGTAGCTGTAGATGTAGGAAGTATGCAGCAGACCTCAGTAGTTACTGTGCCTAGAACAGTTGCAAAGTCGAAGAGGAAGAAGAAGGTTCTGCTGTTAGGTAGTTCACATGGCAGAGGTGTAGGCCAGCAGTTGCAGGAAGTGCTGGGAAGTGAGTACCAGGTCACCAGCATTGTGAAGCCTAATGCAGGGTTGGCTCAGGTGACTGTTAACATAGGGGGGTTATGTAGGGATTTTACTAAAGAGGATCAGGTAGTGATTGTGGGTGGGGCTGGTAATAGTATTGGTAGGGATGGGGAGTATAACATAGATGGTGACCTGGAAAAGATAGCCACTCAGACTGGCAACACGAATGTGCATTTCGTGGAACTGTTTCAGCGTCACGATCGGCCTCATCTTAATACAGCCGTCAGGCGTAATAACATGAGGCTTGGGGGTGCGCTGATGACAGAAAGCATGGGTCACATTTCAGTGGTGTCGGTGGAGTCTATCAGCAGGACGGGTTTTACTAGACACGGCCTGCACCTCAACAGGTATGGGAAGGGGAGGTTGGCAAAGCTTATAGGTGACAGCATAGGTGGGGTTGGTGGGATCACTCATGGGAAAATTCCTGCAGTAGTGTGTGTTAGAGCTGCACCTTTTTTAGATTGAAGTCAGCTGATAGGTATTCCTGCTTAAGGGAAGTCTCTCTAACAAGGGAATCACTTTTGACAAAGCTTAGGTATCCGAGTAATGAGGGAATTAGTATATTTCATCAAAATATACAAGGTATTAGGGATAAAGTTAGTGAACTGCTTATAGATGTTGACTCTGAAATTATTGGTGTATCTGAACACTTCTTAAATAAGGAGATAATTCAGAGGCTTCCTTTACCAGGATACAGGTTGGCTGGCTGCTTTTCGAGGAGCTCTTTGCGGTGTGGGGGAGTAGCCATGTATGTGAAAAACGGCATCGCATTTGAGTCAATTGATGTTTCAAAGTACTGCACTGAAAAGGTGTTTGAATGTTGTGCAGGTGTGGTTAAATTTAACGGAGTTAAACTTGTAACTGTTGTTATTTATAGATCCCCAGACTCCGATTTCACAGCATTTTTGCTAAAGCTAGAGGAGGTTCTTGGTTCACTTTATAGGAAATACAAAAAGTTAGTTATATGTGGTGACTTCAATATTAATTGTATAAGTGATTGTGCAAGGAAGAGGATGCTGGTAGACCTCTTTAATTCATATAATCTTATGCAAACCGTATTCTTTCCAACGAGAGTGCAAGGGAACAGTAGAACAACCATAGACAACATTTTTGTTCATTCCTCATTACTAGAAGGGCATTCTGTTAGAAAAAAGGTGAATGGCCTTTCAGATCATGATGCGCAAATTTTAACTTTAAAAGATTTTTATGCTGCAACTCGTGTTAAATATAGTCATCAGCTGTTCAGGAAAGCTGATCCGGTTGCTGTAGAGACCTTTGTAAACCTTATAAAGGAACAAGAGTGGCAAGATGTTTATAGCGCTGAGACAGTAAACGATAAATATAATGCTTTTCTAAAGACCTTTCTCATGCTCTTTGAAAGTTGCTTTCCGTTACAACGTTTAAAACAGGGTACTAGCACAAACAGGCAGCCTGGGTGGCTGACTAGAGGGATAAGAATATCTTGTAGAACAAAGTGGCAATTATATCAAAACGTTAGAAACAGTCAAAATCTAAATGCAGCAGCCCATTACAAACAGTATTGTAAGGTGCTTAAAAATGTTATTAGGAAGGCAAAAAGTATGTGGTATGCAGATAGAATAGCTAAGTCTCAGGATAAAATTAAAACCATATGGTCAGTCGTAAAGGAAGTTGCTGGTCTGCAGAGACAGGTCGAGGATATAGAATCAGTGCGTAGTGGGAATGTCCGTGTTACTGATAAGTCGCATATATGTACAGTATTTAATAATCACTTTCTGAATATAGCAGGTGAACTAAATAGAAACCTAATTCCAACAGGGAATCATATAGCGCTCTTAGAAAAAAGTGTTCCGAGACTGTTACCTGAAATGCTCCTCCATGATACTGACAAGAGGGAGATTGAGTTAATAATTAAATCACTAAAGACCAAGAACTCTCATGGATATGACGGGGTATCTAGCAGAATACTGAAGTATTGTTCTATGTATGTTAGCCCAGTACTTAGCCATATCTGTAACTTTTCCTTTACGAGTGGTCGGTTTCCTGATCGATTAAAATACTCGGTAGTGAAGCCACTTTATAAAAAGGGAGACATTGATAATGTTGACAATTTTAGACCTATTTCTATGCCATCGGTGTTTGCTAAAGTTATCGAGAAGGTTGTATATACAAGGTTACTGGAGCATTTAAATTCACATAATTTGCTGTCAAATGTTCAGTTTGGTTTTAGAAATGGTTTAACAACTGAAAATGCTATATTCTCTTTTCTCTGTGAGGTTTTCGACGGATTAAATAAAAGGTTGCGAACGCTAGGTGTTTTCTTTGATTTAACGAAGGCTTTTGACTGTGTTGACCACAAAATATTACTGCAGAAGTTGGACCATTATGGAGTAAGGGGAGTAGCTTACAATTGGTTCGCCTCTTACTTTAAGAACAGAAAGCAGAGGGTAATTCTCCGCAATATTGAGAGTGGTAGTGATGTTCAGTCCCAATGGGGCACTGTTAAGTGGGACGTTCCCCAAGGGTCGGTGCTGGGGCCACTGCTGTTTCTTATTTATATAAATGATATGCCTTCTAGTATTACAGGTGATTCAAAAATATTTCTGTTTGCTGATGACACCAGCTTGATAGTGAAGGATCTTGTGTGTAACATTGAAACAGTAACAAATAATTTAGTTCATGAAATAAGTTCGTGGCTTGTGGAAAATAATTTGATGCTAAATCACAGTAAGACTCAGTTTTTACAGTTTCTAACTCACAATTCAGCAAGAACTGACATTTTAATCAGACAGAATGGGCATGTTATAAGCGAGACGGAACAGTTCAAGTTCCTAGGCGTACGGATAGATAGTAAGCTGTTGTGGAAAGCCCATGTTCAGGATCTTGTTCAGAAACTAAATGCTGCTTTATTTACCATTAGAACAGTATCTGAAATAAGTGACACTTCAACACGAAAAGTAGTCTACTTCGCATATTTTCATACGCTTATGTCGTATGGTATTATTTTTTGGGGTAATTCTTCTGATTCAAAAAGGGTATTTTTGGCTCAAAAACGGGCTGTTCGAGCTATATGTGGTGTAAGTTCGAGAACGTCTTGTCGACCCCTATTCAAAAATCTGGGAATTCTGACATTGCCCTCACAGTATATATTTTCTTTAATGTCGTTTATTGTTAGCAATATTAGCCTATTCCCAAGAGTTAGCAGCTTTCACTCAGTTAATACTAGGCAGAAATCAAATCTGCATGTAGAATGCAGTTCCTTGACTCTTGTGCAGAAAGGAGTGCAGTATTCTGCTGCATCCATTTTCAATAAGCTACCACAAGAACTCAAAAATCTTAGCAGTAGCCCAAACTCTTTTAAGTCCAAACTGAAGAGTTTCCTCATGGCTCACTCCTTCTATTCTGTCGAGGAGCTCCTGGAAGAGCTAAAAAATTAAGCAAATTCCAGTGTTACAATGTTGATTGTCTTCATTTAAACTTATGACTTGTCACCTGAATATGTTTTTTTTTCTATATTTCATTTTATCTGTTTCTAATATCGTGTTATAATTTCATGTATTGACTCGTTCCATGACCATGGAGATTTCTCCTTAATTTGGTCCCACGGAACAATAAATAATTAAATAAAAATAAAAAATAAAAAACCATTATTATGTCAGATAGGTAGTCATGATTTACTCTTGGAAGTAACGTACCGTACTTATTATTTAACACAAAATGACATTAAAAATTTTAGTTATTCACGAGCAGCTAGTTGACAATATGTATGAACTTCAAATGACACGACGAACCGTCTCGTTCTGCATATAGATTCAAATCCAGGTCATGCAGACTAAGCAAAGATTTCGTGACTGACGGCAACTAACAGTAATTGCTGATTAGGCATACAGAGAGTGATATACCTCGATTTTAGACAGTATCAGTTAACAAATATCAACTTCAAATTACATAACGCAGACATTTTTAACGGACGCGAATTCCTACCCAGCATCTAGTGCCCCTGTTAATGAACTACGAGAGATGTTAAATATTACTTGAAATGCCGTGAGATAAAGCTTTGTGTTGGACAGGGATTCGAACCCAGAACCTAATCGGATTTATGTCGAAGCACAATCAACTGTGACATATCGGATTTTCTCGGCAGTAGCTAGATGTTTTAGCTGAAATGACGAGACGAAACATTAATTGTTTCCTTCCCATGGTTCCAACCCGGCACATATCGCTGTTATATTTTAGAGAAAACCAACGGTAAAAATGGTTGTGTTGCAACGGCAGTGACATGTGAGCATGTTTGAACTAGAAATAATATGACGAAGAGTTCACTGCTGACTGGGAATAGAGCCCCACACATATCGGTTTTGACTACACACAAAGAGCCGTCAGCTACCGAATTTTTCTCCACCAGCAGCTCGGAATAACATCTTGAACTTACAGTGATCTCGAAAATAGTTCTGTGTCTCACTGGGAGGCATAAACATCAAATATCGTTCATGTTGACGACGAATGAAAATACATTAAACATCAAAATTATTGTCCACCAGCAGATAGGTGTTCTCATGCTAGAGCTTGATAATACATAATGAAATCTTTAGTGCAGGACCAGGATTCGAACCCATTCACGCGCAACATGTGGAGATGTTGAGGAAACTGCAGTTTTGAACAAACAACAAATTGTAGCCGAGCTGTATTGTCACGAAGGGATCACATTCCGCGTTAAGGGCGGTCTGAGTTGCACTCCCAGTTCAGAACCAATTTTATCGACATACAGAAGCTCCAATAAAAGATGGAATAAGTGTCCTGTGACCCTACATAACGTTTGGTTCGTCACTAGAAATAAATAACTAGTATAAGAAAGGTTACTTGTGACAGAGTTTCTACATGTCGCCACTCCAGACTTTATTGTGGTTCAAACCAACGTCTACTTGGTAGAGAAGGAATATCATTTTTAATGTGAATTTCAGACCACAGTGCCATTATATCTTCTTCACTTGGTGTAGCCAGAAGAGAATGGAATCTGTCTCTCCCTATATAAAGTCATTGACAGAAGTTGGAATCGAACCCCGACCGCAGATATATGAACCTATCATCAGTCCAGCAGACCACCAAATCCTCTTCTCTGTGCCTCATTTTTCTATCGTAGTGCAGTTGCGCCACACTGGATGAGAATTTTGACACCCTGGCTCCCTGTAGTAATTTGCAGCATGTTCAGTAAATTCATTTACTTGGTTGTCCGAATCCCCATGAACTAGCTGCCTCGGCTACCCAGTGCATACATTCCACTCTATTTTGTAACCACCGAAATAAAATCACGTAACTGCCACCTACACCGAACAGCCAACAGTGTAGGATGCAGAAATTTAAATAGGAAGTGTTCCTTTCCACTTGAGTTACTCTATTGCGCTTTCTGTTTGTTGAAAACGTCGTGCAGTGCAAAAGAAAAGCTGTAACTGTTTGTCTCTCAGAAGTCTAGAGCCGGCCATATGCATTACTCACAGCGCAGTGGAACGCAACAGTTCTGGAGGAATTGTTGAGTTCATGGTAAGTGTCGCGCACTGTAGATAAGATGTCGCGAGTTCGAGTACTTTCACTGTTACGTTTTTTAAAACACAATTCTGCTGTCTGCTAAAGTTATCAATCTAATGGAATTTCGAACATAATTCCCTTCACTTCTCAACCCAAAATAGTCGCATGTCAAAAAAGGGCTAACTTCTGCGACATTTTATCCTTTTCAGGTTTAATAGACAGCCAGGCAGCAGATGCATCTCGAAACTTTTGTATTATGTATGGGGAGGGCGCATCGTGCCAAAATACGTCAGAAAAGTATTTTCTACATTAGCTGTCGTGTGGTAGTGGAGTTTAGTCTTCTTCAAACCATGTTTGACAACTTTAACTCAGAACAAGTTTTCTACATACATGTAATCAATAAACTGCATGTGCATTGTCAGACTGTTATAGATAACATCAGAGAATTCGCATATATCCTTGATGATTAATATTTCTCTCATGTTTACTATTGTTTTAACAACACTAAAGGAAAACTTACGAAAATTGTGCACTGTATTAGAAGAAATGAAATAAAACTACCCACGATAACCTTACGACGAAAGTCTGTTTTAATAAAACTGAGTATCTGTACACAAGCGTGCCTCTATGGACACAAATTAGTAAAATACTACTCATTTAGATTTTGATTGGGACTGTGTTTAATTGGTATGCTGTGACATACTCAAGGGGTATAAAAATATGGCATTTCATAAATAAAGTTACATATTCGTAGAACCCAGAATTTGCTTGCCAGCAAACAATCTTTTGTTACACCTCAAGCGATAATAACTAAGATTATTCAATGGAAATGAGACACTGGCGCACATGAGACATTATTCCTCTCCTAAATTTCTTGTCTGTTCCAATTCACTCAGTGCCCTTCACTCATTGCAACGTTTGTATCCGGCAGACAAAAGTGTCCAGACCATCCTGGATGCCCTCCTCCGACTACAGCGACTGGGGAAAGTTGTAGCTTTCTGCAGGGTTCCGGGGCATGTCGGCACTGCTGGGAATGAAAGGGCAGATCTCGCAGCCAAGGAGGCGTGTCTCGCCCCACAAGTATCCCAGTGTGCTATCCCCTAGCACGCACTCACCTCGCTGTTGAGCTCACGGGTCATGCGTTGGTGGGAGGATGAGTGGCTGGAAGTGACTGACAATATGTTCCGTATAGTCAAGCCCACAACGCGTGTGTGGTGTACTTCCTTTCAGCCCCATCGACGGGACGAGGTTCTCCTCACTCGGCTTCGAATAGCCCACAGCCCTATGACGCACGGCTTCCTGTTCCGGCGAGAGGACCCTCCAATTTTAGGTGCTTGCGGCTTCCAGGTCACTGTGCGCCACGTTTTACTGGATTGCGATTTATTTTCTGACCAGCGGGTCGCGGCTGACTTGCCAGCGGACCTGCCATCTCTTTTAGGCAACACTCGGACGAATGTGGTTAAAGTTTTAAAGTTCTGTGCCCTGTCAAATGTTTTTACAAAGATTTTAGGGAGAGGATTTTAATTTGCTCACTGTGTGACAAGCTCGCCCATATTTTATTTAAGTGGCCAGCCAATAACGACGGCCGCGTGGGTCTCGCGGTTCTAGGCGCGCAGTCCGGAACCGTGCGACTGCTACGGTCGCAGGTTCGAGTCCTGCCTCGGGCATGGATGTGTGTGATATCCTTAGGTTAGTTAGGTTTATGTAGTTCTAAGTTCTATGGGACTGATGACCACAGCAGTTGAGTCCCATAGTGCTCAGAGCCATTTGAACCATTCACCAGCCAATAACAATTTCCTGTGACATTCTTGTTGCTATGTTTCCCCTTTCCTTAGGTTTTACTTTCTTATGTAGCATTTTCCTTCTTTTCCTGCTTTCTTCGTGTGTGTGCTGTAGTTTTCTTAGGTCTGTCCACATTCGTTCCTTTTAATGTGTGTCAGGGAGCTGATGACCTCGATGTTGAGCGCCCATAAGCCCCAACCCACCACCACCACCACCACCAGAAATTTTCGTGCCTCGCTGATAGTCGAGCACCACAAACAAATAAAAATAAAAAAAGAATGTGTGTGTGTGTGTGTGTGTGTGTGTGTGTGTGTGTGTGTGTGTGTCAGAGAGAGAGAGAGGGAGAGAGAGAGAGAAAAATCAAAAAAAGGATGAGAGAGAGAGAGAGAGAGAGTAAAAAATTGTTGTAAAGAAATTGAATCATGGTATGTAAAGAAACCTTTCATTAAAATAACACGTTCCACATCATTACGAAATGTCGTATTCATTATCTATGGAACAAGAATTAATCTAATGTAATCTAATCTAATCATATCATATTGCGAAATAGCAATGAAGAGTCATGAATTACCGAAACTTTTGACGATTCCACTAACCAAATCTAAACTTGACAATAAAAGACGACAATTTTTGTAACAAACCGTTTTGTAATAAACCGGGACTCCTATCAAAACCCTTTCGTCCCTGTTAACTAACCACGAAAGATGTCTGATATACCTCAATTCTGAAGTAACAAAGTGTGCATGCATTTAAAGATGAAGTGCATGATGTGGAGTTCTGTGACGAATATACGAACCCAACACATAATCGGATTGTTAACTAAGTAGAATCAAATGATACGTATCTGTTTTTCTTACCAGCTGCTAGGTGTTTGAATCTAAAACAAGCATACAAACTTTCGTGCCTAAGCGACAATCGAACTGCACACCTACCATGCATCCACGAATATAACTTAAGTATCAGCTGCTTACTCACCAATAGTAAGATGTGTGCGTGTTTGACTAGAAATAACGGCACCTAATGCGATTGTTGGCAACACATGAACAGACATTAAAAAAGGACTTTAATTTTCCCTAGCAGGCCGGTAAGCATGTGATAGGGCTTGAAATGGTATTATGAATACTTTTGTATTGGATCAGTATTCGGACCCATATACTTACCTTTGGAGGAGACCTAGAGAAGATTGCAGTCTTGGGAAAAGGAACACTTTCTTGTGATAGCTCTTAGACAAAATACTTACACAGTGATATCAGACGAAAACATCAACCTGACACAAACTGTGGGAAGTTTGTTTTACAACCTTCGTACCTGGATAATCTTTTCCTATTTGAGATATCTGTGAACGTTGCTGCGAAAGACGATTTAAGAAGAAACTAAATTACTTCAGCTACGACAATGTTTAAGAAAATCGTCTTAACGGCACTAAATCGTGGATTGTGAATCGTTTACCGACGGTACTTTGTCGCATTTCGCTAGTTGTAAAGCAAAAAGCTTACTGACAAATTTCACAGAAGGAAAAGGGGGACGAAATGTCGCCCACTCGAAGATCATGTTGTTTTGTTTAAATGATTACAGAATCAGGTAAAACGAAAAGTCAGGTTGTCGGTATCAGCACATTACTATTGTCAGTATGTTGATGCACTGCCCAGGGCCTGTAATGATAGAAGGCTCGTGTAGGCAAGGCATATTGTATACAGAAGTGGGAGAGAGAGCACCACTAAATTCTACAACCTGTACGCATTGTATACACACAGAAATTACTGTTACAGTGTACTTATGGAGCCAAATGAGTCATCTGCGTATTTTCCAGTGAGAGAGAGCACTGGCAAACAGTCTTCGCTACATTAGGTTACTTAAACTGGTGTTACTCTGAGCTAGAATTTATGGTCAGCGACTAAGCGTAAGGTCAATGAGTTGGATGCTAGTTTTACAACTGTGAAATACTTTCCTACATTATAGAATCTAATATTAAATTTGAACTAATATTGCGAAAATTTCGTACTCGGATAGCGAAGAATGAAAATCTTTGGTTTTTTCGCAAAGGAAAACAATTGATTTTCTAAAACATTGTCCGTCATACACAACTTGAAACAGGTCATGTCTACGAAATCATATGGAAGAATTGACAGCGACGTATATCGGAAGGCAGTAAGATCTCTTGCCTTTTTGTTTGGCAGTACTTCAAATGTTGAAATGTTTCTGAAATCTTATGGGACTTAACTACTAAGGTCATCAGTCCCTATACTTACACACTACTTAACCTAAATTACCCAAAGGAGAAACATACACACCCATGCCCGAGAGAGGACTCGCACCTCCGCCGGTATCAGCCGCACAGTGGCAGTACTAGATAGCCATTTCTAGGCGCAAGTAAATGAAGAAGAGCTGCGCGTTTTTGTTATCAAGTAACGTCTTCATCAATTACTTTAGTTTTCATGTAATTTTCGAGTAATTGCTGATGTTTGATATTAACACGAAAAGGATTCCGCAGACAGGGAAAGAACCTGTTCTTGGGAAACTACTTATATAATGAGCAAAAGGCAATAAATGATCTTCAAGCACATGTGTTCCAGCAGCGTTATGAAGAAAATGTTAGTAATAGTGACGGTAATAAACGAATTATCCGTTTACTTCACACTTCACAGTGGATTTTCTCGAACTAAAAAATTTTGTGAATTTGTGAAAATTTCAAAGTGGCTAGCCTATGATGCCGAAAAGAGTCTTTACATCCTGCTGACATGAGAATAGCATAATCTCCGCGTCAGAAGCTTGCTTCTACTTAACCATTGAATAGACTCGCATTTTTTCCACCGTGACTAATTTTGTAAGCTAAGCACATCATCCGTTACAGCACACTCCTGGGGCTAGGAAATGTGGCCAGAATGGTCTGGTGGAACGAACTATCGCAGGTGCAATACGTGGGTTGAGGCATTTACTTTTAAGAGGCACAAACAGATTTACTTTAACTCTTGTAACCTCAAGAGAAAGACGTTATAATCCACAATCCGCATTAAACATCACGTTCCTTCATTACCAACTGGGCAGAGCTGGTTTACGTTGGGAAATGACATAGCGGAAGTCATGGTAAACAGAAATACAGTCGCCAGTAAACTTACTTACATTAGAAAATTTTATTTTATTTGATGAACCGATAGCCATTTAAAGGAACAGGGCTCTTATTTTTCTGGTACTTGGTTGAACTAGAAACGTTGAAAATTTGGGTGCTGGACTGTGATTCGAAATCGTATCTCCTCTTTCGAGGATCTGAATCTCTCGGAACAGTATAGTTCAATCATTTCCTTCCTTTGCACCGAACGAGGTGGCGCAGTGGTTAGCACACTGGACTCGCAATCGGGAGGACGACGGTTCAATCTCGTCTCCAGCCATCCTGATTTAGGTTTTCCGTCATTTCCCTAAATCGTTTGAGGCAAATGCCGGGATGGTTCCTTTGAAAGGGCACGGCCGATTTCCTTCCCAATCCTTCCCTAACCCGAGCTTGCGCTCCGTCTCTAATGACCTCGTTGTCGACGGGACGTTAAACACTAACCACCACCATCGTTCCTTTTCCCAAGACTGCAGTCTTCTCTAGGTCTCCTCCAAAGGTAAGTATATGGTTCCGAATACTGATCCAATACAAAAGTATTCGTAATATCATTTCAAGCCCTATCACATGCTTACCGGCCTGCTAGGGAAAATTAACGTCCATTTACAATGTCTGTTCATGTGTTGCCAACAATCGTATTAGGTGCCGTTATTTCTGGTCAAACACGCACACATCTTACTGTTGGTGAGTAAGCAGCTTATACTTAAGTTATATTCGTGGATGCATGGTAGGTGTGCAGTTCGATTGTCGTTTAGGCACGAAAGTGTGTATCCTTGTTTTAGATTCAAACACCTAGCAGCTGGTATGAAAAACACATATGTAACATTTGATTTTACTTAGTTAACAATCCGATTATGTGTTGGGTTCGTATCTTCGTCACAGAACTCAACATCATGCACTTCATCTTTAAATTCATGCACACATTGCTGCTTCAGAATGGAGGTATATCAGACATCTTTCGTGGTTAGTTAACAGGGACGAAAGGGTTTTGATAGGAGTCCTGGTTTATTACAAAACGGTTTGTTACAAAAATTGTCGTCTTTTATTGTCAAGTTTAGATTTGGTTAGTGGAATCGTCAAAAGTTTCGGTAATTCATGACTCTTCATTGCTATTTCTCAATATGATATAATTAGATTAGATTACATTAGATTAATTCTTGTTCCATAGATAATGAATACGACATTTCGTAATGATGTGGAACGTGTTATTTTAATGAAAGGTTTCTTTACATACCATGATTCAATTTCTTTACAACAATTTTTTACTCTCTCTCTCTCTCATTCTTTTTGATTTTTATCTCACTCTCTCTCCTTCTATCTCTCTAACTCTCTCTCTGTCACACTCAATCACACACACACACACACACATTCTTTTTTATTTTTATTTGTTTGTGGTGCCCGACTATCAGCGAGGCACGAAAATTTCTGTGAATGAGTTCTTAGTTTTCAGTACATTTACGAAAGAAATATAAAAACAACTATGAGAGTTACTGATTTATGATGCTTAGTTTGCAGTCCGTTCTGAATATTATTAGTAACTCCGCTCCAGTCCCTAAACCTAGTTACAGAAATGCGAATCAGACGCATAACGTCTTCCAGACCGGAACAGCCGCGACTTGGAGACGCCAGCTATGGTCGCTTCCCAGCCCGCTGTAGGACCAGATCGGTTCATCTTCTTCCTGCTGGTACTGTAACTGAAATTTGGCAACAATGCAGAGTATGTCATTTCCATTGATTAATCTGAGTTATTATCGCTGGAGGTGTAATAAAAGATTGTAAATTTACGGTTTTCAGACCAGGAAAGTCGTTGCACGTGGAAATCGCAACTTATAGCGTCCTTTAAATAGCGGTTTACAAGTTCTAGCAACCACTAGCCTCGTAAGACGAAGCTAAAACACATATCTCTTCGTCAGCTCTTTGGTAACGTGCTGACCTGTGAAAAAGCGTTTGTTATGGTTAGCAGTTCCAGTCTCACTGACTGTAGCGTTCTTATTCCTTCTGTGGAAGAGGTACAAGCAGTCAGATCAAACATCGATAAGGAAATCACAAGAAAATACTTTCGGCTCGTAGTGCAATGGTGAAAAGCTTACAATGCTGCACAACAGGTAACGCCTCTTTCCGCTGCTGGCAAGCAAATTCTGGGTTCTACGAATATGTAACTTTATTTATGAAATGCCATATTTTTATACCCCTTGAGTATGTCACAGCATACCAATTAAACACAGTCCCAATCAAAATCTAAATGAGTAGTATTTTACTAATTTGTGTCCATAGAGGCACGCTTGTGTACAGATACTCAGTTTTATTAAAACAGACTTTCGTCGTAAGGTTATCGTGGGTAGTTTTATTTCATTTCTTCTAATACAGTGCACAATTTTCGTAAGTTTTCCTTTAGTGTTGTTAAAACAATAGTAAACATGAGAGAAATATTAATCATCAAGGATATATGCGAATTCTCTGATGTTATCTATAACAGTCTGACAATACACATGCAGTTTATTGATTACATGTATGTAGAAAACTTGTTCTGAGTTAAAGTTGTCAAACATGGTTTGAAGAAGACTAAACTCCACTACCACACGACAGCTAATGTAGAAAATACTTTTCTGACGTATTTTGGCACGATGCGCCCTCCCCATACATAATACAAAAGTTTCGAGATGCATCTGCTGCCTGGCTGTCTATTAAACCTGAAAAGGATAAAATGTCGCAGAAGTTAGCCCATTTTTGACATGCGACTATTTTGGGTTGAGAAGTGAAGGGAATTATGTTCAAAATTCCATTAGATTGATAACTTTAGCAGACAGCAGAATTGTGTTTTAAAAAACGTAACAGTGAAAGTACTCGAACTCGCGACATCTTATCTACAGTGCGCGACACTTACCATGAACTCAACAATTCCTCCAGAACTGTTGCGTTCCACTGCGCTGTGAGTAATGCATATGGCCGGCTCTAGACTTCTGAGAGACAAACAGTTACAGCTTTTCTTTTGCACTGCACGACGTTTTCAACAAACAGAAAGCGCAATAGAGTAACTCAAGTGGAAAGGAACACTTCCTATTTAAATTTCTGCATCCTACACTGTTGGCTGTTCGGTGTAGGTGGCAGTTACGTGATTTTATTTCGGTGGTTACAAAATAGAGTGGAATGTATGCACTGGGTAGCCGAGGCAGCTAGTTCATGGTGATTCGGACAACCAAGTAAATGAATTTAGTGAACATGCTGCAAATTACTACAGGGAGCCAGGGTGTCAAAATTCTCATCCAGTGTGGCGCAACTGCACTACGATAGAAAAATGAGGCACAGAGAAGAGGATTTGGTGGTCTGCTGGACTGATGATAGGTTCATATATCTGCGGTCGGGGTTCGATTCCAACTTCTGTCAATGACTTTATATAGGGAGAGACAGATTCCATTCTCTTCTGGCTACACCAAGTGAAGAAGATATAATGGCACTGTGGTCTGAAATTCACATTAAAAATGATATTCCTTCTCTACCAAGTAGACGTTGGTTTGAACCACAATAAAGTCTGGAGTGGCGACATGTAGAAACTCTGTCACAAGTAACCTTTCTTATACTAGTTATTTATTTCTAGTGACGAACCAAACGTTATGTAGGGTCACAGGACACTTATTCCATCTTTAATTGGAGCTTCTGTATGTCGATAAAATTGGTTCTGAACTGGGAGTGCAACTCAGACCGCCCTTAATGCGGAATGTGATCCCTTCGTGACAATACAGCTCGGCTACAATTTGTTGTTTGTTCAAAACTGCAGTTTCCTCAACATCTCCACATGTTGCGCGTGAATGGGTTCGAATCCTGGTCCTGCACTAAAGATTTCATTATGTATTATCAAGCTCTAGCATGAGAACACCTATCTGCTGGTGGACAATAATTTTGATGTTTAATGTATTTTCATTCGTCGTCAACATGAACGATATTTGATGTTTATGCCTCCCAGTGAGACACAGAACTATTTTCGAGATCACTGTAAGTTCAAGATGTTATTCCGAGCTGCTGGTGGAGAAAAATTCGGTAGCTGACGGCTCTTTGTGTGTAGTCAAAACCGATATGTGTGGGGCTCTATTCCCAGTCAGCAGTGAACTCTTCGTCATATTATTTCTAGTTCAAACATGCTCACATGTCACTGCCGTTGCAACACAACCATTTTTACCGTTGGTTTTCTCTAAAATATAACAGCGATATGTGCCGGGTTGGAACCATGGGAAGGAAACAATTAATGTTTCGTCTCGTCATTTCAGCTAAAACATCTAGCTACTGCCGAGAAAATCCGATATGTCACAGTTGATTGTGCTTCGACATAAATCCGATTAGGTTCTGGGTTCGAATCCCTGTCCAACACAAAGCTTTATCTCACGGCATTTCAAGTAATATTTAACATCTCTCGTAGTTCATTAACAGGGGCACTAGATGCTGGGTAGGAATTCGCGTCCGTTAAAAATGTCTGCGTTATGTAATTTGAAGTTGATATTTGTTAACTGATACTGTCTAAAATCGAGGTATATCACTCTCTGTATGCCTAATCAGCAATTACTGTTAGTTGCCGTCAGTCACGAAATCTTTGCTTAGTCTGCATGACCTGGATTTGAATCTATATGCAGAACGAGACGGTTCGTCGTGTCATTTGAAGTTCATACATATTGTCAACTAGCTGCTCGTGAATAACTAAAATTTTTAATGTCATTTTGTGTTAAATAATAAGTACGGTACGTTACTTCCAAGAGTAAATCATGACTACCTATCTGACATAATAATGGTTTTTTATTTTTTATTTTTATTTAATTATTTATTGTTCCGTGGGACCAAATTAAGGAGAAATCTCCATGGTCATGGAACGAGTCAATACATGAAATTATAACACGATATTAGAAACAGATAAAATGAAATATAGAAAAAAAAACATATTCAGGTGACAAGTCATAAGTTTAAATGAAGACAATCAACATTGTAACACTGGAATTTGCTTAATTTTTTAGCTCTTCCAGGAGCTCCTCGACAGAATAGAAGGAGTGAGCCATGAGGAAACTCTTCAGTTTGGACTTAAAAGAGTTTGGGCTACTGCTAAGATTTTTGAGTTCTTGTGGTAGCTTATTGAAAATGGATGCAGCAGAATACTGCACTCCTTTCTGCACAAGAGTCAAGGAACTGCATTCTACATGCAGATTTGATTTCTGCCTAGTATTAACTGAGTGAAAGCTGCTAACTCTTGGGAATAGGCTAATATTGCTAACAATAAACGACATTAAAGAAAATATATACTGTGAGGGCAATGTCAGAATTCCCAGATTTTTGAATAGGGGTCGACAAGACGTTCTCGAACTTACACCACATATAGCTCGAACAGCCCGTTTTTGAGCCAAAAATACCCTTTTTGAATCAGAAGAATTACCCCAAAAAATAATACCATACGACATAAGCGTATGAAAATATGCGAAGTAGACTACTTTTCGTGTTGAAGTGTCACTTATTTCAGATACTGTTCTAATGGTAAATAAAGCAGCATTTAGTTTCTGAACAAGATCCTGAACATGGGCTTTCCACAACAGCTTACTATCTATCCGTACGCCTAGGAACTTGAACTGTTCCGTCTCGCTTATAACATGCCCATTCTGTCTGATTAAAATGTCAGTTCTTGCTGAATTGTGAGTTAGAAACTGTAAAAACTGAGTCTTACTGTGATTTAGCATCAAATTATTTTCCACAAGCCACGAACTTATTTCATGAACTAAATTATTTGTTACTGTTTCAATGTTACACACAAGATCCTTCACTATCAAGCTGGTGTCATCAGCAAACAGAAATATTTTTGAATCACCTGTAATACTAGAAGGCATATCATTTATATAAATAAGAAACAGCAGTGGCCCCAGCACCGACCCTTGGGGAACGCCCCACTTAACAGTGCCCCATTGGGACTGAACATCACTACCACTCTCAATATTTCGGAGAATTACCCTCTGCTTTCTGTTCTTAAAGTAAGAGGCGAACCAATTGTAAGCTACTCCCCTTACTCCATAATGGTCCAACTTCTGCAGTAATATTTTGTGGTCAACACAGTCAAAAGCCTTCGTTAAATCAAAGAAAACACCTAGCGTTCGCAACCTTTTATTTAATCCGTCGAAAACCTCACAGAGAAAAGAGAATATAGCATTTTCAGTTGTTAAACCATTTCTAAAACCAAACTGAACATTTGACAGCAAATTATGTGAATTTAAATGCTCCAGTAACCTTGTATATACAACCTTCTCGATAACTTTAGCAAACACCGATGGCATAGAAATAGGTCTAAAATTGTCAACATTATCAATGTCTCCCTTTTTATAAAGTGGCTTCACTACCGAGTATTTTAATCGATCAGGAAACCGACCACTCGTAAAGGAAAAGTTACAGATATGGCTAAGTACTGGGCTAACATACATAGAACAATACTTCAGTATTCTGCTAGATACCCCGTCATATCCATGAGAGTTCTTGGTCTTTAGTGATTTAATTATTAACTCAATCTCCCTCTTGTCAGTATCATGGAGGAGCATTTCAGGTAACAGTCTCGGAACACTTTTTTCTAAGAGCGCTATATGATTCCCTGTTGGAATTAGGTTTCTATTTAGTTCACCTGCTATATTCAGAAAGTGATTATTAAATACTGTACATATATGCGACTTATCAGTAACACGGACATTCCCACTACGCACTGATTCTATATCCTCGACCTGTCTCTGCAGACCAGCAACTTCCTTTACGACTGACCATATGGTTTTAATTTTATCCTGAGACTTAGCTATTCTATCTGCATACCACATACTTTTTGCCTTCCTAATAACATTTTTAAGCACCTTACAATACTGTTTGTAATGGGCTGCTGCATTTAGATTTTGACTGTTTCTAACGTTTTGATATAATTGCCACTTTGTTCTACAAGATATTCTTATCCCTCTAGTCAGCCACCCAGGCTGCCTGTTTGTGCTAGTACCCTGTTTTAAACGTTGTAACGGAAAGCAACTTTCAAAGAGCATGAGAAAGGTCTTTAGAAAAGCATTATATTTATCGTTTACTGTCTCAGCGCTATAAACATCTTGCCACTCTTGTTCCTTTATAAGGTTTACAAAGGTCTCTACAGCAACCGGATCAGCTTTCCTGAACAGCTGATGACTATATTTAACACGAGTTGCAGCATAAAAATCTTTTAAAGTTAAAATTTGCGCATCATGATCTGAAAGGCCATTCACCTTTTTTCTAACAGAATGCCCTTCTAGTAATGAGGAATGAACAAAAATGTTGTCTATGGTTGTTCTACTGTTCCCTTGCACTCTCGTTGGAAAGAATACGGTTTGCATAAGATTATATGAATTAAAGAGGTCTACCAGCATCCTCTTCCTTGCACAATCACTTATACAATTAATATTGAAGTCACCACATATAACTAACTTTTTGTATTTCCTATAAAGTGAACCAAGAACCTCCTCTAGCTTTAGCAAAAATGCTGTGAAATCGGAGTCTGGGGATCTATAAATAACAACAGTTACAAGTTTAACTCCGTTAAATTTAACCACACCTGCACAACATTCAAACACCTTTTCAGTGCAGTACTTTGAAACATCAATTGACTCAAATGCGATGCCGTTTTTCACATACATGGCTACTCCCCCACACCGCAAAGAGCTCCTCGAAAAGCAGCCAGCCAACCTGTATCCTGGTAAAGGAAGCCTCTGAATTATCTCCTTATTTAAGAAGTGTTCAGATACACCAATAATTTCAGAGTCAACATCTATAAGCAGTTCACTAACTTTATCCCTAATACCTTGTATATTTTGATGAAATATACTAATTCCCTCATTACTCGGATACCTAAGCTTTGTCAAAAGTGATTCCCTTGTTAGAGAGACTTCCCTTAAGCAGGAATACCTATCAGCTGACTTCAATCTAAAAAAGGTGCAGCTCTAACACACACTACTGCAGGAATTTTCCCATGAGTGATCCCACCAACCCCACCTATGCTGTCACCTATAAGCTTTGCCAACCTCCCCTTCCCATACCTGTTGAGGTGCAGGCCGTGTCTAGTAAAACCCGTCCTGCTGATAGACTCCACCGACACCACTGAAATGTGACCCATGCTTTCTGTCATCAGCGCACCCCCAAGCCTCATGTTATTACGCCTGACGGCTGTATTAAGATGAGGCCGATCGTGACGCTGAAACAGTTCCACGAAATGCACATTCGTGTTGCCAGTCTGAGTGGCTATCTTTTCCAGGTCACCATCTATGTTATACTCCCCATCCCTACCAATACTATTACCAGCCCCACCCACAATCACTACCTGATCCTCTTTAGTAAAATCCCTACATAACCCCCCTATGTTAACAGTCACCTGAGCCAACCCTGCATTAGGCTTCACAATGCTGGTGACCTGGTACTCACTTCCCAGCACTTCCTGCAACTGCTGGCCTACACCTCTGCCATGTGAACTACCTAACAGCAGAACCTTCTTCTTCCTCTTCGACTTTGCAACTGTTCTAGGCACAGTAACTACTGAGGTCTGCTGCATACTTCCTACATCTACAGCTACTAGAGTTTCCTCTCCACTAGACTCTGACAGTTGGTCATATCTATTGTAAACACCAATAGTAAAACTATCTGAAAATCTTCTTCTCCTAGCAGATCTCTTGCCAACAGCCAGCTCCCATTCCCCAACCCCCTTCTCCCTCCTCATCCTATCTAGCTCCTCCTGTGCGTTTTTCAACTGCACCTGAAGGGCACAGATCTTACGCTCCTGCTCCTCTATCAGTTTACTCTTGCTACATAACCTGATAGTGATAACATTTCAGGTATGTCATTTATTGTAATAAATGTGAGCTTACAAGCCTTAAGGACAGTCTTATCTGTGAAAAGGTGTTCCCTGATATTTGTAGTATCGTGATATGACTTTACATCTTGAGTTATTGCGATACAGAGCAGTGTTTTCGAGTGGTGTCTTGTTGGAACCATTTTCAATGGTCAATCGACTGTACCAAGGAGCTATTAGAGGACCTGCTAGACAGCTGCGTTATGCCGGTTGCATGCGAATCAGGCGAAATGCAATTCAGGTCGTTGGGATACTTTTGAGCACGAGTGTACATTGCATTTCAATGACAAAGTAATTTTTTGTAATGTGCTTATTTGCCAGACGGCCCCATCGAATAATTTCCAGGATAAGACTCTATAAGCATGAAGTGCCCATTATACAAGGACAGTGCGTCATAAAGTTTGCTGGTGAAAATGGCGATTAAGAAAACACATTGGGGACTTCAGTACTCTTGCGCTGACCCCGCAGCCCTTACCATGTATTCACCAAGCCGGTTAAAACTGCAAAGTAGTGGAAATTTGAACTTATCGGTATTGGTAATGGATAATTATGTCCAAATGAGCTTACAGGTTGTCAGAGAGCATCATCTTACAAACGTATTGTAAAAATATCGAAAATTTTCCATTAATAGAAATTATAGAAAAGACCATCGGCAAAACTGCTTCTTTTGGCAGCCAAAAATCATGGTTTCTCAGGTGTAACTAGCTATCGGTTGAAGAGGTTTGAAAACGGGAAAAATGACGTTCCTAGATAAATGTCTGAAAACTGTACAGTTTAAATGTGATCCATGTTCTGTGGTTAGTTATTTAGATAATTTCTGCCACGCTGTAAAAAAGACTAAAAACTGGCTTTTGCGGTTTTCCGAAAAATTACGTTAACATTGAATCCTTTAATCTCGGTATCGGATAATGATATCGAAAATATTTTCGAAGTTCCCCGAGTACCTCATCTTAAACAAACGGTAAAAAATTGCGACGATTTGCCATGAAAAGAAGTGTTAATCCCCACAACTGGCACTTTCGTTACACAGAAATCGTGAGTTTTCAGGATTTTCTCAGGAACCGTCAACGAACAAATGGTAAGCAATTAAGGTCCACGCTAGACAACACCCAATGTAAAAGAAGCCAGCCTTTTGCTCGATTTTCTTGCTCTGAAAGAAGTATGTAACGTTTAAATTTTGACCTTGTATTGTAAGATACCTGCAGTGCCCGTTCTACCGACGGGTATACAAATGGTCGCTAGGCAAAGGGATGGGATACCCAATAAATTTCAACCTCTTATCGCTGTGATTAATATAACCCAAGATACGCCCGCGTGAAAAGCTTCATTTTCGCGCCGCTTTTTTGTAACATATTCGACGGATTACTGTTACCTGAAGTCAGATGGGCGTTGTTTCTTAAATTCATTTGCACGTCTAGTACTGAATTTCCTTGGTTGGTCAAGAATTTGAAGTTTATAATTCCATATAGCGATAATTTTTGTATGAATATCTGGCGATTAAACAAATGCATTGTGTTGCAATATATTCCATGGACATTTGAGATTCTGTGACTGAACTTTTTCTTCTGTTCTTGGACTCGAAGAGGAAAGAACGATTGTCTGAGATTCATCTTGCTCTAACAGTCTATGTAAGCAGTAAACAAACTAAAATACAGTTGCTCATGACTTTAAATTTGTGTACGGTAGACAATGATTTGTAAACCTAAACCTTGCTTGTCGTGATTACACGTGGCCTTAACGAAACATTGATCGTTGTTAGGCGCCATACTAGAAAATAATTGGTATTTTTCTTTCAGCTCATCTTCGAGACGTGCCGCCGGTAAGGACACTAAACTGTCCTTCAGATTTCACTAGCTATGCGGCCGCTACGAATAATTTATTATATTTCACATTCAGATTTTCTCAAGGTTGCGAGATAACATCCCAGGCAGAAAGGCCTGGCCACAGGATTCTAGTTCAAGTATAAGATTTCATCTGCAAAAGATTACGCTTGTCATCTTATATTGGTATTGGAGACGAAAGCACGATCTGGAGTCACGGCTTTTATTACTTCACATTGAACTGTCATACGAAATATTATCTGGTGCTATAAGCACAAGAGTTTTAACCATCCGTTTGATATATGTTGAGGGATGTCTGTGATGATTCAAGAGAGAGACAGTTACTTATTTATGATCCCGTGGCCACCCTGAGTACTGAGCTAGTTTGCTGACTGCTGATCCGCGTCGGGCTAAATTAGATTTCATTGCACTGTTCATAGTATTATTAGAGTTATTTATCTTTTGTTTTGACGTCACTTTATTAAAAGCTATCAAAGCATACACATATTTTATTGAATTCGTTACAATCATTCATCGTTGTCATTTTGTTATGTAGTGCTCTGTTACAGTGGCTCATTTCCTGTTCTGAGCTGACAACTAAATGTCTAAATGTCCACCGTATTAGTTTATTAGTATGCAGAAACTGCTAATGGAGATGTGTTTCTCCCTTTCTAGTTAATACTGTGCTTGTCCATCCATACTGAAACAGAATCACCAGAGGGGGATGAAGCTTCATTGTTTGCTACATTGTTCTATTTCTATGGTACGGCTCATTTGTTTGCATTCATTGGAGTTTCTCACATTTACTAAAGATGTACTAAAGAAATGCACAAAAAATCTGCAGTACTATTTTTTTATAAACAAATAGTCCTTCCTTGTACCAATGCTATATTTTGGAGCCTGGAACATTACCACTCCCAGCTCGTCGCTACCTTTGGAATTTCACATTCTTTAAATTTCAACTGTAAAAATGAGTCCGCATTCCTTGCATATTTTTATTAGTTCCTCATAATTTCCCAGGATCTAGAAAAAGAATTTTGTGCAACTGATAAAAAATAGCAGTTAAATCAGATAATTACACCAAACTAATTTTACGTGTCAAACTCTCTGTTTTAGAATGTTAACCAGAAAAAAAAATCGTCACTGAGGCTTTCTCGGCCTCATTAATGGTGGTTTGCCACTGTGTGTTCAGTGGAGTCGCTGATCTCTTGCAAATCATTAGGGACAAATGAGTCACAAAATGAACGTTATTTACGTGAAAGCCAAGTATGTTTCTCTGGATGCGTCTTATTGTGATTCACGCCTACATAAAGAAAAGCAAGACTTTTGTACATTGCGCATTTTGAAGTCCACCCATAGGCTAAGAATTCTGCGCAGAAAATAATTCGTTCTATATGTTAGTTATAATCTTCATATTTTGGTTATATTGTCTTGTTTTCGTAAATCGTTTTCCTCTAGTCTGTATATTTGTCTCAGTTATATCTTTTTGAAAATTTTCGGAGGATTGTCGTGAATAACGTAATATACGGCCGTGATATACAGTGGTGTGTTCTGCAAGTTTTTGGCAGATTCCTTTTTTGGGTAATCGTTTTCCGTTATTGGAAATTTATGTGAAAACACGAAATTTCCAACCAGTGGAATTTCTAGAGTAACGGGTAGCCAGGGCAAACTTCCATTTCGAATTTTTTTTTTCCTAGTGGCCACTTTTCCAGTTTATTAAGATTAACAAGATTTTACAGTTGATAAATGTTAAAAATTTCAGTATTTCTTATTGGTTTAATACAATTTAAAACATGCAACAACAACCTGTCAAATGTCACGTTGCTCACAACTAACACGATTCATTTTTCGTTGTTTCATTCCCGATAAATGCAAATCTTTGCCGGACCTTGTGGCCGAGTGGTTCTAGGCTCATCAGTCCGGAACCGCGCGACCACTACGGTCGCAGGTTCGAATCCTGCCTCGGCATGGATGTGTGTGATGTCCTTAGGTTAGTTAGGTTTATGTAGTTCTAAGTTCTAGGAGACTGATGACCTCAGATATTAAGTCCCATAGTGCTCAGATCATTTTTTTGCAAATCTATGGCAAACAATAAAAGAGAAATGAAATGTACACTCTTTCCACTTTAGTTGCCTTAGCTCATTTGCCGTAATGAGATTCGCTCAATCTGGCATCCCAAACCAAAGTATTATCATAGTAGAGACGGGTAGGTCTTCAGGTACTTGTACATTGGCCCGAGTAATTGGTTATTGCTGATAGTATAGTCAGCCATATGTGTCTCTACCGCATGTTGTCAACAATGTCGGCGTATGTTGCTCTGTAAGATTTGCGGCTAACACTTCGTGTCAGATGTGTTTACACCTGCCACAATATTGCATGAATTGGTCTAAACCGAGCTAAGGAGCTAAGTGCTGCCATCTTGTTTTAGCTTTCCACAAATAAAAAGGTTACCGTAAAAGGGGAATCCCCTCGATACGGTGACGCCTATATTTCTAAGAAAGAAAACTGTTTCAGACACTTTAACTCGTGAACTGACTCTCCATGTATACTTCTTTCAGAACGTTGACAGAAGATTTTGATAGATAGTTTGCTGGTACCGTCATCTTCCGCAACATGAAAACGCCTTTGTATTCATGCTAGTTAATGTTTGTCTTGTAGACACCTTGTATGTAAAAGGTATATTCTGTAGATGTTTTCTGGAAAGTACAGTCTGAGGTTCAAAACAGTTTATAATTGCAAATTCTTTAATACGATAAAATATTGCGGGTATTCGTCTGCTTTGCTAAGATATGCATTTCATCTCATTTGGTGATAGGCTAAGTGGCTGACACTACATGTGCCGATGTTTCATAAGTGTATTGGAATCAGCTGAAACCTGGTAGTGAAGGAGGGCAGGATTTGGTTACGATTGTCGACGGGGCCGTAATCAATTACTATTGGTTCCCTTTTGCAATTACACACATTTATTTAAAATGGTAGTTACAGACTCAGCAATAAATAAAGACATCACACGTTATTAATGAAGGAATAAACGACTGTGTAATTAATGGTGCTTCAGTGCGTTACAATTTAAAAAATGGGCATAAAATACAGGCACACCAAATAATGTTTCAAAAACAAGCAATGTAATCCAAATTAGAATTTTAAGGAAAGTAACCATATTCATGGCTGAAGTCCTTTAACGCCAGTAATGGCAATTATAAAAAATTTAACTAACATACTGTAAAACAGCAATGTAATAGCAAAGGTTAAATTAAAAAGACTGGCAACTGATCACCAAACTGGTGGAGGATGGCGGTTACATAAAAGATTTAGAAACATATAGTAAAACAGCAAATACAACAGCAAAGATAAATTTAAAAGGACAAGCAACTGATCACTAAACAGGTGGGACAATGAGGGCAGCCAAGAGTTGCATTCACTTCACGATATGGTAACTCAGACTAGTGGCAGTCTAACGAATGACATGATAATCTTGCTGATGCTACCTGACGTCCAATAAACCAAATGCAAAGATGTAAAAATACGCCAAAGCCGGAACCGGCAGTCTGGACTCCCCCGCAGAATTCTGTGCTACGAGCGCCTGGAATGAGAAAGGAATCACTACCACCAGAGTAGAAGAATCGCGAATCAACCTACAATCAAGAAAGCTGTCAAAACTACACGCCTCACAGGACAGCAGCGGCAAGGCGAGGAAACGTACACTGCCGCTACATACACTCAGGGCAGGTTAACTGCAGCGTTAGCAGCCACGAGGCAGGATAAATACGGCTGGTTGAACTTAACAAATAGTAACAAACTGAACGCAATAAGGAAGTCCAGGGAAGCTAATCAGATCCACCTTCTTCAAGCACTCCATTCGCTGCCCTTCGCCTTGACAACACTATGACCAGCAACACGAACGCAAGTCACTGGAGAATCGCAAGATCTCACAGTGGTGGAGGTTTTCTCTGCTTGAATCTAAATGCATTCAATTTAAAGTTTTCAGGATCGTGCTTACAACGAGGTCGTGCACCCTCATGACCACAGGCCTTCGATCCAGCAGTCCATGCGCGCCGCCAGCGGTCCCGGCACGTTCTCGCACTGCGCGGGCGTAGCGCCTCCTGAGTTCCCAACCGAACTCCCACTGACTCAACTCGCAAGAACAATGACGTCGCCCCAAAGATAGGGTCACAGTCACTACATATCGATAATCGCCGCTGCTGCCACTAGCGGACCGGCAAAGCTTGCGAAACCAAGTGGTGCCAGTCAAAATGAGAAGATGTCAACTGAATGATACGGTCTTGCCTCCAACACAGGACAGAAACCTACAAACAGCACCAACGCGAGCCAGAGCATAGCTCAGTAACATCGTATCAGACGAGAAGAAAAGCTGATGTTCACTAGACAGAAGAGAAACTCTGAGATTTTATTCATGCGAAAAGTTGTGGTGTGAACCATTTCAGATCTATAAGCAATTCAAAAGTGCATTTTTCAGAAAAAATCCACTAAAGATGGCCTTAATACAAATGGCGACATGTATCTGCAACTCAAACAGACGTTATATTGCAGAAAGAGGGGTTTTCAAGTTACAAAACGAACTAATCTGAGTATACCGTAAAATCTGTTGACGTGAGTCCGCCCCTGTTAGCTGAGTGGTCAGCGCGACGGAATGTCATGCCTAACGGCTCGGGTTCAATTTCCTGCTGTATCGGAGATTTTCTCCGCTGAAGGACTGGTAGTGAAAACATTCCACTGAGGACATTATTCCATGTCTGACAAAAGTTGTTAATGAAATTTGTACAAAATGGACATCGGCATTAATACGGCCACTACATAACAAAGAAAAGAAAATTGATCTTAACAGTTACGGACGGATCTCCTACTTGCCAGTGACATATAAAATCGTGTTCATGGCACTTTTAAAGAGAGATGAAAGAATACTCAACACACAATTAGGAGAGTATCAAGCAGGATTTAGAAAGGGAAATTCTGGTCGTATGTAAAGTACACAAGCGGCAAGACGCAGTCAATACCTTCGCTGCGCAATGCCGATGGTACTGTTACCGACGACTGTTCCGCTAAGGCGGAGTTATTGAACGCAGTTTGCCGAAATTCCTTCACCAGGGAAGATGAATGGAATATTCCAGAATCTGAAACACGAACAGCTGCTAGCATGATTTTCTGAGAAGTAGATACCTTAGGGGTTGCGAAGCAACTCAAATCGCTTGATACGGGCAAGTCTTCAGGTCCAGATTGTATACCGATTAGGTTCCTTTCAGATTAAGCTGATACAATAGCTCCCTCCGTAGCACTCATATACAACCGCTCGCTCACCGATAGATCTGTACCTACAGATTGGAAAATTGCGCAGGTCGCACCAGTGTTTAAGAAGGGTAGTAGGAGTAATCCATCGAACTACAGACCTATATCACTGACGTCGGTTTGCAGTATGGTTTTGGAGCATATACTGCATTCAAACATTATGAATCACCTCGAAGGCAACGATCTATTGATACGTAATCAGCATGGTTTCAGAAAACATCGTTCTTGTGCAACGCAGCTAGCTCTTTATTCGCACGAAGTAATGGCCGTTATCGACAGGGGATCTCAAGTTGATTCCGTATTTCTAGATTTCCGGAAAGCTTTTGACACCGTTCCTCACAAGCGATTTCTAATCAAGCTGCGGGCCTATGGGGTATCGTCTCAGTTGTGCGACTGGATTCGTGATTTCCTGTCAGGAAGGTCGCAGTTCGCAGTAACAGACGGCAAATCATCGAGTAAAACTGAAGTGATATCAGGTGTTCCTCAGGGAAGCGTCCTGGGACCTCTGCTGTTCCTGATCTATATAAATGACCTGGGCGACAATCTGAGCAGTTCTCCTAGGTTGTTCGCAGATGATGCTGTACTTTACCGTCTAGTAAGGTCATCCGAAGGTCAGTATCAGTTGCAAAGCGATTTAGAAAGATTGCTGTATGGTATGGCAGGTGGCAGTTGACGCTAAATAACGAAAAGTGTGAGGTGATCCACATGAGTTCCAAAAGAAATCCGTTGGAATTCGATTACTCGATAAATAGTACAATTCTCAAGGCTGTCAATTCAACTAAGTACCTGGGTGTTAAAATCACGAACAACTTCAGTTGGAAAGACCACATAGATAATATTGTGGGGAAGGCGAGCCAAAGGTTGCGTTTCATTGGCAGGACACTTAGAAGATGCAACAAGTCCACTAAAGAGACAGCTTACACTACACTCGTTCGTCCTCTGTTAGAATATTGCTGCGCGGTGTGGGATCCTTACCAGGTGGGATTGACGGAGGACATCGAAAGGGTGCAAAAAAGGGCAGCTCGTTTTGTATTATAACGTAATAGGGGAGAGAGTGTGGCAGATATGATACGCGAATTGGGATGGAAGTAATTAAAGCAAAGACGTTTTTCGTCGCGGCGAGATCTACTTACGAAATTTCAGTCACCAAGTTTCTCTTCCGAATGCGAAAATATTTTGTTGAGCCCAACCTACATTGGTAGGAATGATCATCAAAATAAAATAAGAGAAATCAGAGCTCGAACAGAAAGGTTTAGGTGTTGGTTTTTCCCGCGCGCTGTTCGGGAGTGGAATGGTAGAGAGATAGTGTGATTGTGGTTCGACGAATCTTCTGCCAAGCACTTAAATGTGAATTGCAGAGTAGTCATGTAGATGTAGATGTGCAGCACAAATACTATATTGAAAGAACATACTAGAAGCACAGTAATCAGTATTGTAGAGGTATTCGGACTCGAAAATAAAAGAGAAATAATCAATCGAAGTTCAACAAATATATCCGAGTAAAATTCTGGAGGGACTCTCGAAAGCTTTTGAAATAAAGTCAGGAGTAAGACAGGAATATGTTTCAGCACGCCTACTTGCCAACTGAAAGTTAGAGAAGGTTGTGAGATAATGGAGGAAATCCATCATTGCTAAGTGTGCTCAACTAGAAAGAAACCAAAATATAATCACATTACACTGTCTAGCTTTTGCAGATGACTTTTCATTAATTACTGACTCACTGGATAGTGACAAATAACAAATACCAGAACTAAATACATAGACAGACAAAATAGGTCTAAAAATATCATTTGAAAAAAACACACTTCCTGACAAATACCAATGATGTCCCTCTAAAACTTAAAATTCGTAAGAACAAAACACTAAAAGAAATTGTTTTAAATTCCTAGGAGAATGGAAAGGGGATTCCAAATAAAATACATACATAACAAAAAAACTTGTCCTGGAATACGGAACTCAGACATTAAAAAGAGTGGTAAGGCCAGAAACAACAAATGTAGCAGAAGCACTTAAACTAGACTTGGGGCTCCTAAAAATTTGGAATAAGCTTGAAAGAACAATTCTAAGGAAAATACCAAGACCTAAACGTAACAGTAATGTTTAATACAAATCAAGATAACAGAGCTCTGTTTGAAAGTAGTAAAGCTAACTGGGGAAATTAGGAAAAGAAGACTAGAGCTCATTATTTTTTATTTTGAACACCCATACCTAATAGATAGTAACAGACTAACCAAGCAGATCTTTAACTTACTAAAAAGCTATAAATACAAACTCTCTCGAGTCACTGAAATTGACAAATTCATGAAAAACACTGGAATTAGATTGGACGTAACAGATACAGGATACGTTTTGGAGAAGCAACAAAAGATGCAGCATTTCAGGAAAGAAAGAGGTAGGTCTGCACGAGGATGAAAAGGGACCCAGTAAGAAAACGAACGACACTTCCGAAGGATGAAGGAATTCTGAGAGCAACGAAAATTGAATACGAAGAAGAACAAAGTTGATTTATGGTAACCTCAAAAAGGGGTATTCGAATAAGTAATACACTCCTGGCCATTAAAATCACGAAGATGACGTGCTACACACGCGAAATTTAACCGACAAGAAGAAGATGCAGTGATGTGCAAACGATTAGCTTTTCAGAGAATTCACACAACGATGGCGTAAGTGGCGACACCTACAACGTGCTGACATGAGGAAAGTTTCCAACCGATTTCTCATACACAAAAAGCATTTGACCGTCGTTGCCTGGTGAAACGTTGCTGTGAAGCCTCGTATAAGGAGGAGAAATCCGTACCATCACGTTTCCGACTTTGTTAAAGGTCGAATTGTAGCCTATCGCCATTGTGGTTTATCGTATCGCGACATTGCTGATCGAATTGGTCGAGATCCAATGAATGTTAGCAGAATATGGAATCGGTGGGTTCTGGAGGGTAATACGGAACGCCGTGCTGGATCCCAACGGCCTCGTATCACTAGCAGTCGAGATGACAGGCATCTTATCCGCAAGGCTGTAACGGATCGTGCAGCCACGTCACGATCCCTGAGTCAACAGACGGAGACGTTTGCAAGACAACAACCATCTGCACGAACAGTTCGGCAACATTTGCAGCAACGTAGACTATCAGCTCGGATACCATAGCTGCGGTTACCCTCGACGCTGCATCACAGACAGGAGCGCCTGCGATGGTGTACTCAACTACGAACCTGGGTGCACGAATGGCAAAACGTTATTTTTTCGGATGAGTCCAGGCTCTGTTTACAGAATAATGATGGTTGCATCCGTGTTTGGTGACATCGCGGTGAACGCACATTGGAAGCGTGTATTCGTCATCACCATTCTGGCGTATCACCCAGTGTGATGGTATGGGGTGCCATTGGTTACACGTCTCGGTCACCTCTTGTTCGCATTGACGGCACTTTGATCAGTGGAAGTTACATTTCAGACGTTTTACGACTCGTGGCTCTACCCTTCATTAGATCCCTGCGAAACCCTACATTTCAGCAGGATAATGCACGACCGCATGTCGCAGATCCTGTACGGGCGTTTCTGGATACAGAAAAGGTTCGACTGCTGCCCTGGCTAGCACATTCTCCAGATCTCTCATCAACTGAGAACGTCTAGTCAACGGTGGCCGAGCAACTGGCTCGTCACAATACGCCAGTCACTACTCTTGAAGAACTGTGGTATAGTGTTGAAGCTGGACGGGCAGCTGTGCCTGTAGCCGCCATCCAAGCTCTGTTTGACTCAATGCCCATGCGTGTCAAGGCCGTTATTACGGCAGAGGTGATTGTTGTGGATACTGATTTCTCAGGATCTATGCACCCAAATTGCGTGAAAGTGTAATCACATGTCAGTTCTAGTAAAATATATTTGTCCAATGAATACCTGTTTATCATCTGCATTTCTTCTTGGTGTAGCAATTTTAATGGCCAGTAGTGTAAATAATACACATACAGGCTTATTAAGTGCATATATATTCTCACGTTTCCTTTTCCCATGTTATTTTTCTGTGTTTCCAATTTCCATTGTCTCCTCTGCTAGAGAGACTATGTGTGAATCTCTGTGTGTGATGCGTCCATGTACTTTGGTGCTTCGGCAGAGAGACTGCGAGCGGTAGTGGCAGTTTATTCAACTTTTGTGCAGAGACTAAGTAACTTCTTTTGGGCCAAATAGACGTTATGGCGACTGGTCAGCAGCTGTTGTAAAATTCGGTAAGGTAGCAAGCACCTATTAATATTTTCTGTGCATATTTCTGCTATTATCTGCGAACCTCTGTCCCGTACTGTGGAACAGCACTGTTCGCAGCGTCGTCGCAAGGTCATGTCTTCTGCTTGTGTCATCTGTTATAAGCTCAGGTATTTGTAACGCGTATAGGTTTTGATGACGTTGAGAGGCTCCTACGTTTCTTGGATGTATAATCATGGTATGTCACACCAGGGTATATACTTCATTTAGGGAGTGCGACGATGCTTATTAATATTTCATTTAATTAACACGATTCTTTGTCCTACCGCTACTTGGGGGAGCGCTTTGTTCAACCCACGTCTTGTTTCAGTTGGTGTGAATCTCAAATTGTGTATGCATTGTGTGTGTGTGTTGTCCGTCTGTCATGTTAGACTTCTTTTTCTGTGTTTTAATATTAAATTCAATTCGGGGTTCGGTGTTTCTTTGTGTCGGCTAGCTGAACTGTACCACGTGCCTTTCCGCCATGTCGAGCGCCTTCATTTCAAAGGTACTAGCAATTCAAGCGGTCTGGCTAAATTTAATTTCGTATCGAATGAGGATTTGCTTTCATCTTATACATTCCTGTGTGTTCTGTACCTCCGAGATGGAGAATTTCTGCGCAGGCTACCGACGACCTGGCTGACCAGTAAAACCAACGTTTCCCTGGCCCATCGTGTTTTTATCTGTTGTACAAATTTATCTTTATGAACTTTTCATTCTGAGTGTATATTATGGCATGAACGTGTAACTTAATTCACATAAGACGAAGCCATCCTTATAACTAACCGAGGCTTTTACCGCTTGTTAAGAAACAATTATGGAAATAGTTACTGTGTCATACATATAATACCAAGCATTTCTATAGTGTTCTTTATTGTGCGTAATTGATCTTCTTATATAAACTAATTCGTGAAGTAAATGTTAACTGGCACGTAGATAGCCTTCGCAGCGTACAATCCGTGCAACTTCTAGTGTTGCTCCCTGATTCATCAGATTTAATTCATTGGTCCTTTATTTGATATTTCATTTGATGTTCAAACGAAATTTTTACCTTGAATTTAATTTAATACTAGTCACAGAGGCAACATCGCAGTGATTCAGTACGAGCATTGTTGAGTTACCTATTAATCGGTTCATAAAACATTTGATTGACGCTTACTCATTGCGAACGACCACTCGGCTCGGTTTGTCTGACCATTCGAAATGGATGTGTAGTTTTCCCATGAATATGTATCGTTCACTTCATGTTACCGTATTGTTCCACTTTTAACATCCGTTTTTCAATTGCACGAGTTCTAAAACTGACGCCGTACACCACTGCTTGACTTCGATGATTTGCGCAGTAGGAGGCGTTTGGTGACACACATTTCAATATGTATGCGCGGGCATCCCCTTCTAATCAGCGTGATTTAAAAAATAACAAACCATTCACCGAACGTTCCAGACGCACCTTGCATATCTCATTGCCACGCAGGAAGCTGAGAACAAAATATGTTGGTAAAATAGCAGTGTCCATCTCTTGTCAATAGCATCTCTCCACGAGAGCTATAATTCCCACACACTGAGAGTCTGCCTTCACATTCATCAGAATACGACAGGTGAGTACACTATTCTTTGTTGCTGCTGGTGCAATGCATAACACAGGGTTGTTGATAAGTATCTCTGGGGTTTCAAAAGAAAACTGTTCAAACACTACAATACAGAAAAATGACACATATTAGTGGTTAGAGCATTTCTTACAATTTCTGTTCGTAATATGCTCCAGAGCGTAGTTGGACTAGGGACAGCCCATCTCCTTCTTCTTGCAGATTATCTACGGCTAGCACCGCTTCTCCACCCTCGGTCGCCATCTTCTTCTGTCTTTTCTTTCTCAACGTTAATATTCCTTGTTTCCATTGCCTCCTCCACATAATTTTGCCAGTTTCGTCGTGGGCGGCCACTTTTCTTCCGCTGAGACGGTATCCACCGTATTACCCGATTCACATGCCCAACCATATCAGCTGCTTTTGTGGTATGTCGTAACAGATATTTCTTTCCATTTTAATCCTTTGCCGGATCTCCTCATTTCTTATCCTATCCATCCTAGTACAGCTCGAGCTTCGTCTTAAGTGATCCATCTAAGTGATAAGCAGTAAACTATTATTTCTTTTGCTAACATCCCAGGCTTCTGCTCCGTACAAAACTACACTCTGCACTATTATTTATTCCCTTCGCAGTAGTTCTTCTGATCTTTCGTTTCCCATGATAGAGTTATTGCCCTTGTTATAGCCTCTTTATTAACCCTATCATTGATTTCATCATTGGCTGAGCCCTGTTTATTAAATAACACCCAAGATAATTTGCCTCTTCCGGACATAAAATTCCTTCTCCACCTACCTCCAATTATTTGATCTTTCCTTTCCGTCAGCCAAGTACTCACTCTTCTTCATATCCATCTTCAGGCCAGCCTTATTGTATTCTTGTTTAACCTTTCTTATCATGCAGCTCAGATCGTCTTCGTCTTCTGCTAGTACAGAATACAGGCTTGCTGTTCTCTACTATCAATCCGATAAACTGATGTTTCATATGCCAAGTCTGCAAGTTTGCTCCAAGATACAGTTTAAAGAGGGTCGGTGACAGCCGGAATCCCTGCCGCAGACTATTATTTTCCTCGAATTGTTGTCACTAGTCACGGTACTTACTATTGCTGTGTTCTTTTCATATAATTTCGTAGTAGCCTTAAGCAATCTTTGATCTCACTATACCTCTCTCAGCTTTTCCACAGTTTGTTGGTGGGTACATAATCGTATGATTTCTCTGGGTAAACCAATGCAACGTGCGTCTCTAGCCCATAATTTGTGCGTTTTTCACATATTAGGTTCATTGTGAAGATGTTGGCCATTACCGATCTTCGCGCTCGGAATCGTCTTTGCTCTTTTGCTCTTCTTCTGCTTGTGATTATTTCTTTCTCTACCAGATTCTTCAGTACCTTCCTGTGCAGTCTTCCAACGAAAAGGATCACTGCCAATCCCCTTTAATTATATGAGTCAATAAGCACCACTTTCTTATGCAAGGTCTTGTACAGTTTTCGATTCAGCTGGAAAATCTTCTCCATTTAATATATTTCGATGATACCTATAATAATTTAAGTGAAGAAAACTTCACCAGATCAGGATATACTGACCCATATCCTTATGCCTTCTTCATCTTACAGCTTCTAACAGCCTGCTGAAGATATTTTTACATCCGAACGCCATAACTCCTCCTGTTGCATCCTCTCCTCATAACTACTTGGATTTCTTAAAATTATGTACTCCATTTACCACGACTAATATTATTACGATGCAACTTGTCACTAGCATTCACGTGATCGTTGTCTATGCCTCATCACTACGAGCCCCACCAGTCGTCCTCTCTACGGATCCGATCTTTCTTCCTTAGACTTACTTTTTTCCTTTTCATTCTCCTCTCTTTACGTCTCCGTTTAGTGTCCTGTATCTATCTCTACTTTGACTGTCGTTCATATTCACGAACGTCAGTTAAGCTTCTTCTTCCCCTGAAAATATTTCCAATATTTCTGCAACCCATCTTCTCATATTCTCCAAAGGTTTTTCTGTGGATTCCTTTATGACTTTCTTTACATGCTCATATTCCTCTTCTACTGTTATCTTTGCATTCTGTAGTTTGTTTGCTGGTCGCTGTTGGTATAAGTAGTTAGTACTGTCTTCTCTCAACCTGTTCAAGCCGACCGCTGGTGGTCGAGCGGTTCTAGGCGCTTCAGTCCAGAACCGCGCGACCGCTACGGTCGCAGGTTCGAATCCTGCCTCGGGCATGGATGTGTGTGATGTCCTTAGGTTAGTTAGGTTTAATTAGTTCTAGGTTCTAGGGGACTGATGACCTCAGAAGTTAAGTCCCATAGGGATCGGAGCCATTTGAACCATTTGACTCTTGCGAATAAGGAAAAGAAAGGGAATGACATGTTGCAGGCCACACTTCGCCTCGGTCCTCGGCCTGAACCTATTCGTCAAGGCTAAGCTACCACCGACATATCCGTCAGCTTCACCTGAGCATGCAAAACTCCCAGTATGCAAGGACAGAACGTCGTTAAGGTGGTGTCCCCTGTACTGGTACGTATATTATCTGCTACGTACTGTCGTATCGTATTACATCACTCCTGCGGATAGAGAACCCGGTGAACAGATTTACAAAGCGGGCTGCTGTCACCCCTTCCTGGGCAATGCGTCTCACTACCTTGAATAAATTGCCCGAATTCACTCACACAGTTTTAATCCACCTGGCAGCGACGGCCCGTCGGTCAGTTTCTTGTGAGTTTTAATCTAAATGTTTCACGAAAACAAGCAGAAACACTTAGCGGTATATTTAAAACTGCCTTGAAATCATTCAGTGCGAGGCGCCTTTGTTAGTCATCACTGTACGTGTTTACTGTAACGTCACCGCTTGTTTCTGATAAAGGCCACTGGAGGCCAAGTGCAATAACATCGTTGATCGTGGCCGGATAGTACTGATGTTTGCCCCACTACAAACAGTGCCCAGACGGAGCACCTCATGACTTGAATCTTGTAGAGACTCTCAACCCACAGACCGAGGAGGTATTATACTGCTGATACACATGTCCACACTACGGAAACATCGCGAATAGTGAAATCGAGCAGTGACCCAGTCCTCTGTCGCCCTCACATACATGTTTTTGCGCTTTTGTGTGGTTTTTGGTGTACGTCGTACCACACGAGACTACAGTGGTCGCTCACAATACACGTATAGTTCGCCTATGGCGGCAGAGGTCGAATCCACAGTGATGTAAATTTTGACGGATTTGAAAGGCCAGGCAGCCGGTTTGTAAGTACTACGAATTGACAACTGATGCTTCTTTGAAACATTGTTGCACACATGTTTAAATTATGCTCATTGCTTCTTCTGTATATCTTAATCATTTCATCTCGCCTATTCGTAACCAGCCCCGGACCACACGTGCATTTACCAAGCAGAGCCGTTACTGTCGCCAAACTAGAACAGTACACAGTATACAGGGTGACAAATGTTGCAGAAATGTCGCATACCGTGGAAGCATTAATGTTGTCAGTGCCGCGTACCTGCGGCATCATTGGCATGATTTGTTAGGGATTCCAAAAATCTCAGTAACAGAGGAAACAAAAATAACTGTTCGTTTGAGGTTTACATACTCCATGTGTTTTACATATTTATTAACAGAGCAGGTGAGGAAGCAGCTACGAACTTGTCTTGTCAATTATGTGGGACACTCTTAGACAGGTAATCTATGACTGGGAACACTTTGCAGCCGTGAGTGTCAAGCAGCTACATACAGCACATGTGTAGCGTGAGTCGTTCCCAGACTCGACGATTCGTATTTCAGCGTCACATCCTCGTTACTGAGAATCTTTGCCATCTCCTACCCATTTCAGATTATGGCTGTCAAGCAACTGTATATTTTTACACCTATCTACGCTGTGTGCCGCGTTAAGCTTCAACATAGATTGATGGTCGGAACGTCTTTATAAAATTAAAGTAAAAGATGATACACTCTTCCAAACCTTGATTTGCTTGAAGATTTTCCCAAGCACCAGCTGAGTAATTTTATTATTTAAACTCCAGTACGAACTCTGGGATTCACTTCCACTGTTCTTGATATATGCTGACGAATGGTTCACAAATATGAAATCGTTCTAATTACAAAAAGCTTTTCTTTTCATTTCATCCAGGGAGTCAACCAATACGTATAGCTCACAAGGAGTTCCGCTGCAACAAGAGGAACCGTTACGGTCATTATAAAAGCCCACGTTTCTATAAAAGAAATGGTTTGTATAATATTATATCAACATAAAGTCAATTTTCGAGAAAAGTGTTTGCCATAAGGGCATTATACCTCCCACTTCTGCAAGATGATTGATTATAAAGTAAGAGTATCCCACTTTTTCTATTACTGCTCCGGTTATTGTTGATCATAATTGTCACATTCAGGGCTGGTTTATGGCTCAAGCGACAGAAGCTGCTGATTAGATTGGCAAGCTGAGAGAGGCTTCAGGAACGTGGTTCAAATGGTTCAAATGGCTCTGAGCACTATGGGACTTAACTGCTATGGTCATCAGTCCCCTAGAACTTAGAACTACTTAAACATAACTAACCTAAGGACAACACACACACCCAGTCATCACGAGGCTCAGGAACGTGCTTAGTAAAAACTTTGTATAAAGGATGTATCGAAATTAGCAGCCACAACAACCCATTTGCTAAATAACTAGATTTAGATTTTTTTTAAAAGGCCTTCCCTAGAACCTAACTAATATACGAAGAGATTTTTAAGCCAGGAAACTCCTCTCTAGCTCCAAGGGTGCAATTAAAAAACAAAACAAAATAAAAACACGTAACCGCAGTGTGATGAAGGCTACCTACAGTTTTGATTTACAGTAAATGCCAGTACATGAACCTGTGATAACCGAATTTCCATATGTGTTGTGTGCTTATAAAGGACTTGAAATGAAATCAAAAAGCCCCTTTAGTAAAAATTCATGATTGGTCTAACCACTCTGAGTTTGTCGGTACCCAGTTGACCTTTTTCAGAGGAAACCTGCGTTTTGTAAAAAGGAATCCAATTGCGTGCCAAATATTATTAACAATTGTACTAACTTGATAAAAGTCTCATATCTGGTTAATTTTAGAATTGAAAAAGAAGGAAAACGTTACACGTTTGGTGGGTCTCTCTTGCTGTCCACGGCTGGAGACATGGGACGAGCAGGTTTGGGGGAAAAGCAACAAAATAAATACGAACATTTCCGTCCTCCAACAATACAATAACAAGAAGAATTGAAAAGAAGTCTTTCAATATTGAAGAAATGTTGTTATTAAAATAACAAGAGTGCAGTTACTTCGATTGTCAAATAGTCGACAGTACAAATGTCACAAATATGTTGCAGTTACTCTTCCGGTTATAAGGGTATACCTGAATCTCTTCATATGTAGTTTTGACAGTGACTCTGAAGTTTATAAACTTTATTAAGGCAAGGCCTCCAAACCCGTGGCTATTCACACAATTGTGTGGGGATCTGTTAGGTAAAATTAAAACTTACTTCTTCGTACTGAAGTATTAGACCCCTTTCGCTGTAAGATTTTAAACAAATTATTTGAACTGAGATCCGAGGTTTCTATGATTCTCACAAAGGAACTCTCCAAACTGACATGTCGAAACCTAATCTGAGACTTTTCACGTAAGAAGAATACGCCGTAGAAACATAGTGTCAAAGTTATAGCTGCTAAGACATGCTGCAAGCATCTTTAAAAAGTAATGGGACGTGCCAAATTCCAAGCTCGCCAGGCAACTGGAGTATTACGCACACCCTACTGCAGCTGTAGCAGACACTACAGGCCTAACACACGAGGTACTTTTCCTTGACAGACGGTACATCGAAATTTGTAAAGCGCATTTCATTTTCCGGTGACAGTTTCTCTGACAGAATGTCTCGTAGTTAATATTCGCTCGAATTTGCAACTAATTTCCAGGCAGTTGTATATATACTGCCAAGTGTCTTAATGGTGTTCTCAATGGAGATAAAACAGAATCAACTTTCTATGCCATTTCTTGGCATTTGCGTGCTAATATCATCTGTCTTTGTGCAGGTTCCGGAATTCCACAGAAAAGAGGAATCCAATTAATGTTTTCAATTTTGGAAAGATAAAATATGAAGAACGTGGAATCCAATGGAAATCGCCTGTATCTCCTAAAGACCAACTCATACGTTATGTGTTATTTATTATTTAATTTCATGGACATTCCTTCCAATGACGTCCACATTTCGTTAGAAGTCGAGGAAGCGGTAGAAGAAGCAGGAAAGAACTCTGACAATTCTGTGAATTGTGGTTCGAACGAAGACTGTTGTTTGAAAACAATGTTGGGGAAAATCAGCGATCACAATGTAATATTTGAAATTAATTATAAAACACTCGAGATCACAAGGCACTTTCATTATAAGTTGACCACTTTCGATCACCGCATGATCACCTTCAGACCCTCAGCTGTAACATAATACTGGAGAACATTAGATACAAAAAAGGGAACTTAAAATTAGCTATAAAATTATTTAACACAGAAATACCCATTTGATGGACAACGGTTGTGCATGGTGGAGAAACTGCTAAATGACAATATTCAGCCGCGCGGGATTAGCCGAGCGGTCTATGGTGCTGCTGTCATGGACTGTGCGGCTAGTCCCGGCGGAGGTTCGAGTCCTCCCTCGGGCATGAGTGTGCGTGTTTGTCCTTAGGATAATTTAGATTAAGTAGTGTGTAACCTTCGGGACTGATGACCTTAGCAGTTGAAACGTCCCCTTAAAAAATTATACATGACTGTGCTTAAACTGACACAGAATATTTTTAGCGCAACGCAATCTGACTTTCAGTAATCCCTACAAAAGAATACCCCTGACTAACATTAACCTATACTTATCACGAATCGCCTACCTCACAAAAATCTTCGTTACTCAAACTACTGCAATACAGCGAGCGCCAATGCTGCCAGCGAAATAAAAGATTCTAACTACTGAAGGCACTAACTGCTGATAGGCACAGTTAGCAAATGAAAGATTTTGATAAACAACAAACAATCTATTTACCTTAATAGTGTTCAAAAGTCATAATATATATATATATACACTCCTGGAAATGGAAAAAAGAACACATTGACACCGGTGTGTCAGACCCACCATACTTGCTCCGGACACTGCGAGAGGGCTGTACAAGCAATGATCACACGCACGGCACAGCGGACACACCAGGAACCGCGGTGTTGGCCGTCGAATGGCGCTAGCTGCGCAGCATTTGTGCACCGCCGCCGTCAGTGTCAGCCAGTTTGCCGTGGCATACGGAGCTCCATCGCAGTCTTTAACACTGGTAGCATGCCGCGACAGCGTGGACGTGAACCGTATGTGCAGTTGACGGACTTTGAGCGAGGGCGTATAGTGGGCATGCGGGAGGCCGGGTGGACGTACCGCCGAATTGCTCAACACGTGGGGCGTGAGGTCTCCACAGTACATCGATGTTGTCGCCAGTGGTCGGCGGAAGGTGCACGTGCCCGTCGACCTGGGACCGGACCGCAGCGACGCACGGATGCACGCCAAGACCGTAGGATCCTACGCAGTGCCGTAGGGGACCGCACCGCCACTTCCCAGCAAATTAGGGATACTGTTGCTCCTGGGGTATCGGCGAGGACCATTCGCAACCGTCTCCATGAAGCTGGGCTACGGTCCCGCACACCGTTAGGCCGTCTTCCGCTCACGCCCCAACATCGTGCAGCCCGCCTCCAGTGGTGTCGCGACAGGCGTGAATGGAGGGACGAATGGAGACGTGTCGTCTTCAGCGATGAGAGTCGCTTCTGCCTTGGTGCCAATGATGGTCGTATGCGTGTTTGGCGCCGTGCAGGTGAGCGCCACAATCAGGACTGCATACGACCGAGGCACACAGGGCCAACACCCGGCATCATGGTGTGGGGAGCGATCTCCTACACTGGCCGTACACCACTGGTGATCGTCGAGGGGACACTGAATAGTGCACGGTACATCCATACCGTCATCGAACCCATCGTTCTACCATTCCTAGACCGGCAAGGTAACGTGCTGTTCCAACAGCACAATGCACGTCCGCATGTATCCCGTGCCACCCAACGTGCTCTAGAAGGTGTAAGTCAACTACCTTGGCCAGCAAGATCTCCGGATCTGTCCCCCATTGAGCATGTTTGGGACTGGATGAAGCGTCGTCTCACGCGGTCTGCACGTCCAGCACGAACGCTGGTCCAACTGAGGCGCCAGGTGGAAATGGCATGGCAAGCCGTTCCACAGGACTACATCCAGCATCTCTACGATCGTCTCCATGGGAGAATAGCAGCCTGCATTGCTGCGAAAGGTGGATATACACTGTACTAGTGCCGACATTGTGCATGCTCTGTTGCCTGTGTCTATGTGCCTGTGGTTCTGTCAGTGTGATCATGTGATGTATCTGACCCCAGGACTGTGTTAATAAAGTTTCCCCTTCCTGGGACAATGAATTCACGGTGTTCTTATTTCAATTTCCAGGAGTGTATATCAGTTCATGACATTCAGTCTTACAAATTTACTGTCCAGATCATCCGCTCTCAATACTCCGCCATCTCACTCCCCACATCCACCACTGCTGGCGGCTCACCTCCAACTGCGCAACGCTACGCACTGTTAACAGCCAACTGCCGAACACTACAATAGCAAATTCCAACAATGCAAACCAGCCACAGACTGCACACAGCAAAGCCGGTGATTTTCCTACAGAGCGCTATGTGGCATCACCAATATAAAAACCTAAACAGCCTAATTACACGGTTAAGTCCCATACGATTTCACACACATTTGAACTTTTTTTGACATTATTCAACTGCTAGAGAGAACAGTGCAGATATTCCTTAAATACTGGAGGCTCCGCCTATGGTTGACAACATGAAATCAGTGTTAGGCGATCAAGTATAAGTCGAGAGAACTACGTACAAGAAGGTGTACTTTTTATTAAATAGGACGTCTAAATTATGTAGAAAATTTTATAACAAAAGATAGCTCGTTAATACGATTATTGTCAAAAAGATATACCAACAGCTTTAAAAAGTAAACAAATAAACGTTACATTCGTTATGAAAGGGTTGCCCTCTGGCTGGATGCTGTAAAAATAGTTATGATTTCGTTGGTTTCCATGACGATGGTGGATGCCACTCCAAAGATGTAGCTGCAGGACGATTTCCAAGGAGAAGGCTGGTTATCGACAGGTGATGTCCAGCAGGCGACCTTCCATAAATGAAGGTAGTATCTGTTCCCGAAAGAACAGATATCATTGATGACCTTGCAGCTTCTCTGGAATGAAATGATACTTAGACACCCTAGCTGCAAACAGGCGTTGATACACATCATTAGGGACATGTTTAAAATGAGTGCCCCGACCGGGTCTGGAACCCGGGATCCCCTGCTTACATGGCACACGCTCTGTTCATCTGAGCCACCGAGGGCACAGAGCATAGTGCGCCTGTAGGGACTCATAGTTTGCACGCTCCCTGTGAGACCAACATTCCCAACATGTCCACACCACTACATTTGTAGTGCGCCTAATAGATGTTTGCCCATCCCACTCACTACTCGCGGCAGATTAATGTACCAAGTCCTGTACGAGTTTGGGCATAGTGTGTGCGTGCGCACAAGAAGGTCAAAGGACAGGTTGGGAATGTGGGTCTCACAGGGAGCGTGAAAGGGATAATTCCCCGCAGACACACTATCCTCTGTGCTCTCGGTGGCTCATATTAACTATCATTACCATCCATAGATGTGCGAAGTTGTTGATTACTATGGAGATAGTAGACGCTGATTTTGTGCGGTTTCCGTTGAGCAGCCACAAACGTGGATAAATGAAATAGAGAACGCTCCATAGATGAAGTCCCACAGTATAATTTAGCAGTATCCGTTAATGTATGTATCGATCTGTAGTTAATAGCTGTAGATCATAACGTGCTAGCAAATAGTAAAAAAAGTGGTATGAATGACTATCATTATTAAAAGAAAATACGTAAATATATTTCTAAAATATATCATGTGTTATCTAGAGAAAATAAGTAATGTTCAAAGTAATAAATTAAAATGATTCCATGAAGAACAAGTATAAAGTAAACATGTAGTGGTACGACTGGCCTACTGTGACAGTTATTTGTAAATGTAATAACATTACCTAGACGTAAAGCAAAATAATATGAAATTAAAGACAAATTGCCAAGAGCCATTATATTTAAATATAATAACAAAGAATAACAATAACATGTGTAACAATAAAAAGAGCATGAAGAAGTACATTTGAGACAGCAGTCTAAAGCAGATCTTCAAAACGCTCAGAAAAGTCTGTCTTTGAAAGTTAGTTCCTCTTTATAACAGATGAGGATTTGTTTGTAAGATGTGAAGAAATTTCGATTTGTTCTAACATAAGAAATATTCCTTAAGGTGCATTATGTGAAATTTCCATATGGTTAGAAGTGCACCCTTCAGAGTTATCAAAATCCTGACCAAACAAGAATTTGGTACGTGCGGTAGCAATAGTATGCTCTCTAAACCGTATTAAAAAGTTTTGGTCAGTTTTCTCGATATATTGTTTATCCCAGTCTTTACACTATATTTCATAGATACCATAGATTTGATAGTTATTATTTTCGCCATTCATATGTTTCAGTTTCTTTTGTACTAGGCTGATAGTTGTTCATGGTACGACACACTAGTTTCTTTTTAAACAGTTATTTATTTGGTCTGAAATAAGTCCTACGTAAGTCGTGTTACTGAACGTCCAGTTTGAATTGAATTTTTGATATAAAATGTCAGATTGACTAGCACTGAAATTATTGGCAGCAGAAATTTGTTTTAAAGTATCAGTTTCCTTTTAGACTCGTTAGGTTAAAGAGGTAATTTTAATAATTAATATTTAGTAGGAACTGAACTCTCTCTCTCTGATCATCTCATACTTCCCCCTGTCTCCCTGTCTCCGATGTGCCCAGTCGATCGTTTCAAGGACTCCCATACCGCACCCTTACAGAGAGTTGGTACACTGAGCCCTGTGTTCGTACAGAGAATGCACAGAAGGGCAGAGTGAGTTGAGTGAGGCTCGGCAGAGGAGCTCACAGAGAGGGACTTGCGAGGACGAGACCTGTTTTTGGAAGCCACCAGTTGATATTTTCTTCTGGCTCTGATGAATTCTTGTTCAAGAGAGCACAAGAATGGACAGCACGATTTCTTGCGATTTTCCTCAGCAATGCCATGAACTTTTGTGTCCAGCAGTAGAGAATTATAAGGAAATATATTGTGTCTGCACTCTCCTTTTTGCTTGGTGTGTAGTGTGATTGTACTCGTATTACACATTGAATGCGGGATGTAAACTGAAGTTATATATTGAATGTGGTTGTTCGTTTTGGTGTGACGGGTCGCTTGCAATTTGAATTCATTTCATCACCACATTTGGGATATACAATGCGCCGCTACAGTGATTTAGATATCGTGCTTACAGGGTGTTGTACCTCCGGTGTGGCGTGTTATTATGTCGCATCAGTTTACCTAATGCACCCTTTCGTTGATAGTATTGTAACATGACCATGTTATGAGCTGGCACTGAATGGCTATGGCTGAGCGGTTTATATGGTAAAGAAAGAAAGTTCTTAGGGTAGTTTTAGCTGAAATTCCGCTTGTTCCATTTAATAAATTATTACCTTAATTTACTTGATAAGTTATTAATATGGCACATCAATTGTGGCTGTCACAAGTTGCTTCTTGTGATGGTTATTATAATGATAGTGTGTTGTAATAGGGGGTGACTTCAACTAGTCAGGTATATATTGGGAGTGTTAAACCATCAAAACTGGTGCCAGAGACAGTGAATTGTGTGGAATTGTTCTGGATGTCTTGTCCGAATATTACCTTGAGCGGATACTTAGAGAACCAACTCGCGAGGGTAACGTCTTAGACTTTCTGCCAACAAACAGACCTGAACGTATCGAATAAATTAACGTAGAGGAATGCATCGGTGATCATAAGGCTGTGACAGCACGTATGACGACGGGTAAGAAAGATAGGAAGATATTTTTGCTCAGCAAGGGTGGCAGAATACAAATTTCAAAATATCTCAGCAGTCAGCATTAAATATTCGGTGATGACGACGAAGATTGGAGAACAAATGGAAAAAATTCAAATGCATCGTTCAATATGCCCTAGACAAGTATGTCCCGAGTACGGGTTTAAGGGATGAGAAAGATCCACCATGGTTTAATATCTCTGTTAGAAAAGCACTACGTAAAAAAACAGCACTTCATCTGAGATTCAAGAGAATTAAAAACCTAACTAACAAATAAAATCTGAAGGAAGCGAAAATGAGCGTCAGGAGAGCATTGAGAGAAGCGTTCAATGATTGTGAAAGTAAGAAGTTGTCAACGAACCTGACTAAAAACCCTAAGAGATATTGGTCGTATGTAAAATCAGTATGTGGGTAAAAATCATTTATTCATTCTCTCAGCGACCACACCGGCACCGAAACGGAAGATAACAGCGAGAAGGCCGAAATACTGAATTCGATCTTCCGAAGTTGTTTCACCGCGGAAGATCGTAATGCTCTCTCCTCTTTCAATCGTCGTGCGAACGTCGAAATGGCAGATATTGAGATAACCGATTGCGGAAATGAAAAGCAGCTACAATCGCTTAGTAGTGTAAAGGATTCAGGACCAGATGAGATCTATAAGATTCTATAAAGATTATGCCAAAAAACTTGCTCCCGTTCTAGCAGTAATTTATCGTAGATCGCTCGAGCAACTAAATGTACCTAACGACTGGAAAAAAGCGTAGGTCATTCTAGTTTTTAAGAAAGGCCGTAAGACAGATCCACGCAATTGTAGACCTATATCGTTGACTCCAATCTGTTGTAGAATTCTGGAACATGTTTTATGCTCAAGAATTATGTCTGGAAAATGAACAGCTCCTCTACAAAAATCAACATGGATTCCTCAAACAGAGATCCAGCGAAACTCAGTTCGCTCTGTTCCTCCATGAGATCCGCAGCGCAGATGACAACGGCGCTCAGGCTAGTGCCATGTTTCTTGATTTCTGTAAGGCATTTGACACCGTCCCGCATAGTCGTTTAATGAAAAAAATACGAGCTTACGGAGTATCAGAGCAGACCTGCAATTGGATTCAAGACTTTCTTTGCAGATGGAACTCAACTCGTCACTCTTAACCGAACTAAATCGACATATGTAAAGGTAATATCGGGAGTACCTTAGGGAAGTGTGATAGGACCGTTGCTGTTCACAATATATATAAATGATCTAGCAGAAAGCGTCGGATGCTCTTTAAGGCTATTCGTAGATGATGCAGTTGTTTATACCAATGTAGCTGCGCCAGAAGATAGTAACAATTTGCAGAACGACCTGCAGAGAACTGATGAATGCAGATTCTGGTAGTTGACGCTGAGCGTAAATAAATTGTAACATATTGCGCACACATCGGAAAAGAAATCCATTACTGTCCAGCTACACTATTGATGACAAATAGCTGGAGACAGCGTCTGCCGTGAAATATCCAGGCGTAGCTATTCAGAGCGACCTTAAGTGGAATGACCATATCAAACAGATAGTGGGAAAAGCAGACACAACACCAGCTTCATGGGAAGAATCTTAAGGAAATGTAACTCATCCACGAAGGAAGTAGCTTATAAGGCGCTTGTTCGTCCGTTTCTAGAATATTGATCATCTATCAGGGTCCGTACCAGGTAGGATTGATAGAGGATACAGAGAAGATCCAAAGAAGAGGGGCGCGTATCGTCATGGGATCGTTTAGCTGGTGAGAGAGCGTAATGGAGATGGTAAACAAACTCCACTGGCAGACGTTACGAGAGAGACGTTGTGCATCACGGAGAGACTTACTATTGAAATTTCGAGACACCACTTTTCAGGAGGAGTCAGACAGTCAGACAACGTATTACTCCCCCCCACCCCCCATTACATCTCGCATATTAACCAAACTACAAAAATTAGTGTCAGTATCCAGTGGTGATGGATCAACAATAAATCCAGTTGCTTGGGAAACAACGCTTCAGATTTCAGTGGCTGGTTTCGGATTGCACGTCCTACTCCTTCGTTGATGACGAGCAGTAACATCAAGGTTACAGTTATTCTTTGGTATGTCCATACCGTTGTGACACCCAAGGGAAACGAACTTCCATCAACTCCCTCCATTCATCAAAAACGGTGCCCACACGACAACACAATGATCTAATGACTTGCACAGATGTCGTATTAACCCTAAATCATACCGTAAGGGTAACAGTACAAAGAAAAGGAGACAAAAAAATACAAAATGAGAAATGCAACGCAATAATACGTAAATATAAATCACTAATTTCGTGATCTAAGTGGTTTTGGTGTCTCGTGCACAGGTAGTGTATTCCTCCTAACCTTTTTTGGTTTACTGCTCTGCTGTGGCACCAGTACTGGAAGTTGTAGTAAGGTATCGACTGCATTACTGAACGGATTTACTCCACTAACATGTGCAGTGGAAGTTTTAGTTGGTAACTAGATCTTAACATTGACCTGGTAGGTCACTTTTATGGCTGACATGGACCATTGTATTTAGTCACATGCGTTTTTTTTTCCATTTTGATGTGCAGGGATTGGTAACTGATAAGCCGACAGCTGACTGCGACTCGACGCCACAGCAACAATTTTTAGGATGGTTATGCCAAGCTCATAGGGAATTCCCAGCAGAGCTTCAGAATGTAGTTAAGATAACACAAGTAATTTTTGCACTGTTCTCTTATGTGACAACTATGAGTGTGAAGACAGATAGAGCGAGACTGCTTAAATCGATCGAACCCCCATTGAAATGTAGAAATTCAGTTGTCAGTGCTACACCTTCAGCCATACTTCTTCAAATTGAAAACTACGAGTGTGTCGGTGCAGCTACAGTCTGGAAGTATCACTGATTTCTGCTCTTATCGCGTTACAGGAGTTATGAGAGCACAGAACAAGAAGAATCTGTCCGACTAGAATAGTTTGAACGATGCATGGTCATGTGATGATCAGTTGTTCAGAGGTGAACTGAAAACAATGCAGTGCCAAAGAGAAGTGCTGCGACCTCAACCGTATTTTCAGGAAGTAGGTACACACTGCATTTGCGTACTCTTTTACCCAGAGACCATGATCATCAACTGTTACAGTGATGAAAACATAGAGGCATGTAAAAGGTGCAATATCAAAGCAAAAGTATCTTGATCAATGGTACGATCAATTTTGAGGGTACAATTCACCACCTTCATCACCTTAGATTTTTCGTTTTTTTTTTTTTTGTCATCAGTCTACTGACTGGTGTGATGCGGCCCGCCACGAATTCCTTTCCTGTGCTAACCTCTTCATCTCAGAGTAGCACTTGCAACCTACGTCCTCAATTATTTACTTGACGTATTCCAATCTCTGTCTTCCTCTACAGTTTTTGCCCTCTACAGCTCCCTCTAGTACCATGGAAGTCATTCCCTCATGTCTTAGCAGATGTCCTATCATCCTATCCTCCTTATCAGTGTTTTCCACATATTCCTTTCCTCTCCGATTCTGCGTAGAACCTCTTCATTCCTTACCTTATCAGTCCACCTAATTTTCAACATTCGTCTATAGCACCACATCTCAAATGCTTCGATTCTCTTCAGTTCCGGATTTCCCACAGTCCATGTTTCACTACCATACAATGCTGTACTCCAGACGTACAACCTCAGAAATTTCTTCCTCAAATTAAGGCCGGTATTGGATATTAGTAGACATCTCTTGGCCAGAAATGCCTTTTTTGCCATAGCGAGTCTGCTTTTGATGTCCTCCTTGCTCCGACCGTCATTGGTTATTCTACTGCCTGGGTAGCAGAATTCCTTAACTTCATTGACTTCGTGAGCATCAATCCTGATGTTAAGTTTCTTGCTGTTCTCATTTCTACTACTTCTCATTACCTTCGTCTTTCTCCGATTTACTCTCAAACCATACTGTGTACTCATTAGACTGTTCATTCCGTTCGGTAGATCATTTAATTCTTCTTCACTTTCACTCAGGATAGCAATGTCATCAGCGAATCGTATCATTGATATTCTTTCACCTTGTATTTTAATTCCACTCCTGAACCTTTCTTTTATTTCCATCATTGCTTCCTCGGTGTACAGATAGAAGAGTAGGGCGAAAGGCTACAGCCTTGTCTTACACCCTTCTTAATACGAGCACTTCGTTCTTGATCGTCCACTCTTATTATTCCCTCTTGGTGGTTGTACATATTGTATATGACCCGTCTCTCCCTATAGCTTACCCCTAATTTTTTCAGAATCTCGAACAGCTTGCACCATTTTATATTGTCGAACGCTTTTTCCAGGTCGACAAATCCTATGAAAGTGTCTTGATTTTTCTTTAGCCTTGCTTCCATTATTAGCCGTAACTTCAGAATTGCCTCTCTCTTCCCTTTACTTTTCCCTTCCGTCTTCGGAATTGCGTGGATGATGCTTTTCCGAAAGTCAGATGGTATATCGCCAGACTCATATATTCTACACACGCAGTCTTTAACACTGGTAGCATGCCGCGACAGCGTGGACGTGAACCGTATGTGCAGTTGACGGACTTTGAGCGAGGGCGTATAGTGGGCATGCGGGAGGCCGCCGAATTGCTCAACACGTGGGGCGTGAGGTCTCCACAGTACATCGATGTTGTCGCCAGTGGTCGGCGGAAGGTGCACGTGCCCGTCGACCTGGGACCGGACCGCAGCGACGCACGGATGCACGCCAAGACCGTAGGATCCTACGCAGTGCCGTAGGGGACCGCACCGCCACTTCCCAGCAAATTAGGGATACTGTTGCTCCTGGGGTATCGGCGAGGACCATTCGCAACCGTCTCCATGAAGCTGGGCTACGGTCCCGCACACCGTTAGGCCGTCTTCCGCTCACGCCCCAACATCGTGCAGCCCGCCTCCAGTGGTGTCGCGACAGGCGTGAATGGAGGGACGAATGGAGACGTGTCGTCTTCAGCGATGAGAGTCGCTTCTGCCTTGGTGCCAATGATGGTCGTATGCGTGTTTGGCGCCGTGCAGGTGAGCGCCACAATCAGGACTGCATACGACCGAGGCACACAGGGCCAACACCCGGCATCATGGTGTGGGGAGCGATCTCCTACACTGGCCGTACACCACTGGTGATCGTCGAGGGGACACTGAATAGTGCACGGTACATCCATACCGTCATCGAACCCATCGTTCTACCATTCCTAGACCGGCAAGGTAACGTGCTGTTCCAACAGCACAATGCACGTCCGCATGTATCCCGTGCCACCCAACGTGCTCTAGAAGGTGTAAGTCAACTACCTTGGCCAGCAAGATCTCCGGATCTGTCCCCCATTGAGCATGTTTGGGACTGGATGAAGCGTCGTCTCACGCGGTCTGCACGTCCAGCACGAACGCTGGTCCAACTGAGGCGCCAGGTGGAAATGGCATGGCAAGCCGTTCCACAGGACTACATCCAGCATCTCTACGATCGTCTCCATGGGAGAATAGCAGCCTGCATTGCTGCGAAAGGTGGATATACACTGTACTAGTGCCGACATTGTGCATGCTCTGTTGCCTGTGTCTATGTGCCTGTGGTTCTGTCAGTGTGATCATGTGATGTATCTGACCCCAGGACTGTGTTAATAAAGTTTCCCCTTCCTGGGACAATGAATTCACGGTGTTCTTATTTCAATTTCCAGGAGTGTATATCAGTTCATGACATTCAGTCTTACAAATTTACTGTCCAGATCATCCGCTCTCAATACTCCGCCATCTCACTCCCCACATCCACCACTGCTGGCGGCTCACCTCCAACTGCGCAACGCTACGCACTGTTAACAGCCAACTGCCGAACACTACAATAGCAAATTCCAACAATGCAAACCAGCCACAGACTGCACACAGCAAAGCCGGTGATTTTCCTACAGAGCGCTATGTGGCATCACCAATATAAAAACCTAAACAGCCTAATTACACGGTTAAGTCCCATACGATTTCACACACATTTGAACTTTTTTTGACATTATTCAACTGCTAGAGAGAACAGTGCAGATATTCCTTAAATACTGGAGGCTCCGCCTATGGTTGACAACATGAAATCAGTGTTAGGCGATCAAGTATAAGTCGAGAGAACTACGTACAAGAAGGTGTACTTTTTATTAAATAGGACGTCTAAATTATGTAGAAAATTTTATAACAAAAGATAGCTCGTTAATACGATTATTGTCAAAAAGATATACCAACAGCTTTAAAAAGTAAACAAATAAACGTTACATTCGTTATGAAAGGGTTGCCCTCTGGCTGGATGCTGTAAAAATAGTTATGATTTCGTTGGTTTCCATGACGATGGTGGATGCCACTCCAAAGATGTAGCTGCAGGACGATTTCCAAGGAGAAGGCTGGTTATCGACAGGTGATGTCCAGCAGGCGACCTTCCATAAATGAAGGTAGTATCTGTTCCCGAAAGAACAGATATCATTGATGACCTTGCAGCTTCTCTGGAATGAAATGATACTTAGACACCCTAGCTGCAAACAGGCGTTGATACACATCATTAGGGACATGTTTAAAATGAGTGCCCCGACCGGGTCTGGAACCCGGGATCCCCTGCTTACATGGCACACGCTCTGTTCATCTGAGCCACCGAGGGCACAGAGCATAGTGCGCCTGTAGGGACTCATAGTTTGCACGCTCCCTGTGAGACCAACATTCCCAACATGTCCACACCACTACATTTGTAGTGCGCCTAATAGATGTTTGCCCATCCCACTCACTACTCGCGGCAGATTAATGTACCAAGTCCTGTACGAGTTTGGGCATAGTGTGTGCGTGCGCACAAGAAGGTCAAAGGACAGGTTGGGAATGTGGGTCTCACAGGGAGCGTGAAAGGGATAATTCCCCGCAGACACACTATCCTCTGTGCTCTCGGTGGCTCATATTAACTATCATTACCATCCATAGATGTGCGAAGTTGTTGATTACTATGGAGATAGTAGACGCTGATTTTGTGCGGTTTCCGTTGAGCAGCCACAAACGTGGATAAATGAAATAGAGAACGCTCCATAGATGAAGTCCCACAGTATAATTTAGCAGTATCCGTTAATGTATGTATCGATCTGTAGTTAATAGCTGTAGATCATAACGTGCTAGCAAATAGTAAAAAAAGTGGTATGAATGACTATCATTATTAAAAGAAAATACGTAAATATATTTCTAAAATATATCATGTGTTATCTAGAGAAAATAAGTAATGTTCAAAGTAATAAATTAAAATGATTCCATGAAGAACAAGTATAAAGTAAACATGTAGTGGTACGACTGGCCTACTGTGACAGTTATTTGTAAATGTAATAACATTACCTAGACGTAAAGCAAAATAATATGAAATTAAAGTCAAATTGCCAAGAGCCATTATATTTAAATATAATAACAAAGAATAACAATAACATGTGTAACAATAAAAAGAGCATGAAGAAGTACATTTGAGACAGCAGTCTAAAGCAGATCTTCAAAACGCTCAGAAAAGTCTGTCTTTGAAAGTTAGTTCCTCTTTATAACAGATGAGGATTTGTTTGTAAGATGTGAAGAAATTTCGATTTGTTCTAACATAAGAAATATTCCTTAAGGTGCATTATGTGAAATTTCCATATGGTTAGAAGTGCACCCTTCAGAGTTATCAAAATCCTGACCAAACAAGAATTTGGTACGTGCGGTAGCAATAGTATGCTCTCTAAACCGTATTAAAAAGTTTTGGTCAGTTTTCTCGATATATTGTTTATCCCAGTCTTTACACTATATTTCATAGATACCATAGATTTGATAGTTATTATTTTCGCCATTCATATGTTTCAGTTTCTTTTGTACTAGGCTGATAGTTGTTCATGGTACGACACACTAGTTTCTTTTTAAACAGTTATTTATTTGGTCTGAAATAAGTCCTACGTAAGTCGTGTTACTGAACGTCCAGTTTGAATTGAATTTTTGATATAAAATGTCAGATTGACTAGCACTGAAATTATTGGCAGCAGAAATTTGTTTTAAAGTATCAGTTTCCTTTTAGACTCGTTAGGTTAAAGAGGTAATTTTAATAATTAATATTTAGTAGGAACTGAACTCTCTCTCTCTGATCATCTCATACTTCCCCCTGTCTCCCTGTCTCCGATGTGCCCAGTCGATCGTTTCAAGGACTCCCATACCGCACCCTTACAGAGAGTTGGTACACTGAGCCCTGTGTTCGTACAGAGAATGCACAGAAGGGCAGAGTGAGTTGAGTGAGGCTCGGCAGAGGAGCTCACAGAGAGGGACTTGCGAGGACGAGACCTGTTTTTGGAAGCCACCAGTTGATATTTTCTTCTGGCTCTGATGAATTCTTGTTCAAGAGAGCACAAGAATGGACAGCACGATTTCTTGCGATTTTCCTCAGCAATGCCATGAACTTTTGTGTCCAGCAGTAGAGAATTATAAGGAAATATATTGTGTCTGCACTCTCCTTTTTGCTTGGTGTGTAGTGTGATTGTACTCGTATTACACATTGAATGCGGGATGTAAACTGAAGTTATATATTGAATGTGGTTGTTCGTTTTGGTGTGACGGGTCGCTTGCAATTTGAATTCATTTCATCACCACATTTGGGATATACAATGCGCCGCTACAGTGATTTAGATATCGTGCTTACAGGGTGTTGTACCTCCGGTGTGGCGTGTTATTATGTCGCATCAGTTTACCTAATGCACCCTTTCGTTGATAGTATTGTAACATGACCATGTTATGAGCTGGCACTGAATGGCTATGGCTGAGCGGTTTATATGGTAAAGAAAGAAAGTTCTTAGGGTAGTTTTAGCTGAAATTCCGCTTGTTCCATTTAATAAATTATTACCTTAATTTACTTGATAAGTTATTAATATGGCACATCAATTGTGGCTGTCACAAGTTGCTTCTTGTGATGGTTATTATAATGATAGTGTGTTGTAATAGGGGGTGACTTCAACTAGTCAGGTATATATTGGGAGTGTTAAACCATCAAAACTGGTGCCAGAGACAGTGAATTGTGTGGAATTGTTCTGGATGTCTTGTCCGAATATTACCTTGAGCGGATACTTAGAGAACCAACTCGCGAGGGTAACGTCTTAGACTTTCTGCCAACAAACAGACCTGAACGTATCGAATAAATTAACGTAGAGGAATGCATCGGTGATCATAAGGCTGTGACAGCACGTATGACGACGGGTAAGAAAGATAGGAAGATATTTTTGCTCAGCAAGGGTGGCAGAATACAAATTTCAAAATATCTCAGCAGTCAGCATTAAATATTCGGTGATGACGACGAAGATTGGAGAACAAATGGAAAAAATTCAAATGCATCGTTCAATATGCCCTAGACAAGTATGTCCCGAGTACGGGTTTAAGGGATGAGAAAGATCCACCATGGTTTAATATCTCTGTTAGAAAAGCACTACGTAAAAAAACAGCACTTCATCTGAGATTCAAGAGAATTAAAAACCTAACTAACAAATAAAATCTGAAGGAAGCGAAAATGAGCGTCAGGAGAGCATTGAGAGAAGCGTTCAATGATTGTGAAAGTAAGAAGTTGTCAACGAACCTGACTAAAAACCCTAAGAGATATTGGTCGTATGTAAAATCAGTATGTGGGTAAAAATCATTTATTCATTCTCTCAGCGACCACACCGGCACCGAAACGGAAGATAACAGCGAGAAGGCCGAAATACTGAATTCGATCTTCCGAAGTTGTTTCACCGCGGAAGATCGTAATGCTCTCTCCTCTTTCAATCGTCGTGCGAACGTCGAAATGGCAGATATTGAGATAACCGATTGCGGAAATGAAAAGCAGCTACAATCGCTTAGTAGTGTAAAGGATTCAGGACCAGATGAGATCTATAAGATTCTATAAAGATTATGCCAAAAAACTTGCTCCCGTTCTAGCAGTAATTTATCGTAGATCGCTCGAGCAACTAAATGTACCTAACGACTGGAAAAAAGCGTAGGTCATTCTAGTTTTTAAGAAAGGCCGTAAGACAGATCCACGCAATTGTAGACCTATATCGTTGACTCCAATCTGTTGTAGAATTCTGGAACATGTTTTATGCTCAAGAATTATGTCTGGAAAATGAACAGCTCCTCTACAAAAATCAACATGGATTCCTCAAACAGAGATCCAGCGAAACTCAGTTCGCTCTGTTCCTCCATGAGATCCGCAGCGCAGATGACAACGGCGCTCAGGCTAGTGCCATGTTTCTTGATTTCTGTAAGGCATTTGACACCGTCCCGCATAGTCGTTTAATGAAAAAAATACGAGCTTACGGAGTATCAGAGCAGACCTGCAATTGGATTCAAGACTTTCTTTGCAGATGGAACTCAACTCGTCACTCTTAACCGAACTAAATCGACATATGTAAAGGTAATATCGGGAGTACCTTAGGGAAGTGTGATAGGACCGTTGCTGTTCACAATATATATAAATGATCTAGCAGAAAGCGTCGGATGCTCTTTAAGGCTATTCGTAGATGATGCAGTTGTTTATACCAATGTAGCTGCGCCAGAAGATAGTAACAATTTGCAGAACGACCTGCAGAGAACTGATGAATGCAGATTCTGGTAGTTGACGCTGAGCGTAAATAAATTGTAACATATTGCGCACACATCGGAAAAGAAATCCATTACTGTCCAGCTACACTATTGATGACAAATAGCTGGAGACAGCGTCTGCCGTGAAATATCCAGGCGTAGCTATTCAGAGCGACCTTAAGTGGAATGACCATATCAAACAGATAGTGGGAAAAGCAGACACAACACCAGCTTCATGGGAAGAATCTTAAGGAAATGTAACTCATCCACGAAGGAAGTAGCTTATAAGGCGCTTGTTCGTCCGTTTCTAGAATATTGATCATCTATCAGGGTCCGTACCAGGTAGGATTGATAGAGGATACAGAGAAGATCCAAAGAAGAGGGGCGCGTATCGTCATGGGATCGTTTAGCTGGTGAGAGAGCGTAATGGAGATGGTAAACAAACTCCACTGGCAGACGTTACGAGAGAGACGTTGTGCATCACGGAGAGACTTACTATTGAAATTTCGAGACACCACTTTTCAGGAGGAGTCAGACAGTCAGACAACGTATTACTCCCCCCCACCCCCCATTACATCTCGCATATTAACCAAACTACAAAAATTAGTGTCAGTATCCAGTGGTGATGGATCAACAATAAATCCAGTTGCTTGGGAAACAACGCTTCAGATTTCAGTGGCTGGTTTCGGATTGCACGTCCTACTCCTTCGTTGATGACGAGCAGTAACATCAAGGTTACAGTTATTCTTTGGTATGTCCATACCGTTGTGACACCCAAGGGAAACGAACTTCCATCAACTCCCTCCATTCATCAAAAACGGTGCCCACACGACAACACAATGATCTAATGACTTGCACAGATGTCGTATTAACCCTAAATCATACCGTAAGGGTAACAGTACAAAGAAAAGGAGACAAAAAAATACAAAATGAGAAATGCAACGCAATAATACGTAAATATAAATCACTAATTTCGTGATCTAAGTGGTTTTGGTGTCTCGTGCACAGGTAGTGTATTCCTCCTAACCTTTTTTGGTTTACTGCTCTGCTGTGGCACCAGTACTGGAAGTTGTAGTAAGGTATCGACTGCATTACTGAACGGATTTACTCCACTAACATGTGCAGTGGAAGTTTTAGTTGGTAACTAGATCTTAACATTGACCTGGTAGGTCACTTTTATGGCTGACATGGACCATTGTATTTAGTCACATGCGTTTTTTTTTCCATTTTGATGTGCAGGGATTGGTAACTGATAAGCCGACAGCTGACTGCGACTCGACGCCACAGCAACAATTTTTAGGATGGTTATGCCAAGCTCATAGGGAATTCCCAGCAGAGCTTCAGAATGTAGTTAAGATAACACAAGTAATTTTTGCACTGTTCTCTTATGTGACAACTATGAGTGTGAAGACAGATAGAGCGAGACTGCTTAAATCGATCGAACCCCCATTGAAATGTAGAAATTCAGTTGTCAGTGCTACACCTTCAGCCATACTTCTTCAAATTGAAAACTACGAGTGTGTCGGTGCAGCTACAGTCTGGAAGTATCACTGATTTCTGCTCTTATCGCGTTACAGGAGTTATGAGAGCACAGAACAAGAAGAATCTGTCCGACTAGAATAGTTTGAACGATGCATGGTCATGTGATGATCAGTTGTTCAGAGGTGAACTGAAAACAATGCAGTGCCAAAGAGAAGTGCTGCGACCTCAACCGTATTTTCAGGAAGTAGGTACACACTGCATTTGCGTACTCTTTTACCCAGAGACCATGATCATCAACTGTTACAGTGATGAAAACATAGAGGCATGTAAAAGGTGCAATATCAAAGCAAAAGTATCTTGATCAATGGTACGATCAATTTTGAGGGTACAATTCACCACCTTCATCACCTTAGATTTTTCGTTTTTTTTTTTTTTGTCATCAGTCTACTGACTGGTGTGATGCGGCCCGCCACGAATTCCTTTCCTGTGCTAACCTCTTCATCTCAGAGTAGCACTTGCAACCTACGTCCTCAATTATTTACTTGACGTATTCCAATCTCTGTCTTCCTCTACAGTTTTTGCCCTCTACAGCTCCCTCTAGTACCATGGAAGTCATTCCCTCATGTCTTAGCAGATGTCCTATCATCCTATCCTCCTTATCAGTGTTTTCCACATATTCCTTTCCTCTCCGATTCTGCGTAGAACCTCTTCATTCCTTACCTTATCAGTCCACCTAATTTTCAACATTCGTCTATAGCACCACATCTCAAATGCTTCGATTCTCTTCAGTTCCGGATTTCCCACAGTCCATGTTTCACTACCATACAATGCTGTACTCCAGACGTACAACCTCAGAAATTTCTTCCTCAAATTAAGGCCGGTATTGGATATTAGTAGACATCTCTTGGCCAGAAATGCCTTTTTTGCCATAGCGAGTCTGCTTTTGATGTCCTCCTTGCTCCGACCGTCATTGGTTATTCTACTGCCTGGGTAGCAGAATTCCTTAACTTCATTGACTTCGTGAGCATCAATCCTGATGTTAAGTTTCTTGCTGTTCTCATTTCTACTACTTCTCATTACCTTCGTCTTTCTCCGATTTACTCTCAAACCATACTGTGTACTCATTAGACTGTTCATTCCGTTCGGTAGATCATTTAATTCTTCTTCACTTTCACTCAGGATAGCAATGTCATCAGCGAATCGTATCATTGATATTCTTTCACCTTGTATTTTAATTCCACTCCTGAACCTTTCTTTTATTTCCATCATTGCTTCCTCGGTGTACAGATAGAAGAGTAGGGGCGAAAGGCTACAGCCTTGTCTTACACCCTTCTTAATACGAGCACTTCGTTCTTGATCGTCCACTCTTATTATTCCCTCTTGGTGGTTGTACATATTGTATATGACCCGTCTCTCCCTATAGCTTACCCCTAATTTTTTCAGAATCTCGAACAGCTTGCACCATTTTATATTGTCGAACGCTTTTTCCAGGTCGACAAATCCTATGAAAGTGTCTTGATTTTTCTTTAGCCTTGCTTCCATTATTAGCCGTAACTTCAGAATTGCCTCTCTCTTCCCTTTACTTTTCCCTTCCGTCTTCGGAATTGCGTGGATGATGCTTTTCCGAAAGTCAGATGGTATATCGCCAGACTCATATATTCTACACACCAACGTGAATAGTCGTTTTGTTGCCACTTGCCCCAATGATTTTAGAAATTCTGATGGAATGTTATCTATCCCTTCTGGCTTATTTGACCGTAAGTCCTCCAAAGCTCTTTTAAATTCCGATTCTAATACTGGATCTCCTACCTCTTCTAAATCGACTCCTGTTTCTTCCTCTATCACATCAGACAAATCTTCACCCTCATAGAGGCTTTCAATGTATTCTTTCCACCTATCTGCTCTCTCCTCTGCATTTAACAGTGGAATTCCCGTTGCACTCTTAATGTTACCACCGTTGCTATTAATGTAACCATAGGTTGTGTTGACTTTCCTGTATGCTGAGTCTGTCCTTCCAACACTCATATCTTTTTCGATGTCTTCACATTTTTCCTGCAGCCATTTCGTCTTAGCTTCCCTGCACTTCCTATTTATTTCATTCATCAGCGACTTGTATTTCTGTATTCCTGATTTTCCCGGGACATGTTTGTACTTCCCCCTTTCATCAGTCAACTGAAGTATTTCTTCTGTTACCCATCGTTTCTTCGCAGCTACCTACGTTATACCTATGTTGTCTTTCCCAACTTCTGTGATGACCATTTTTAGAGATGTCCATTACTCTTCAACTGTACTGCCTACTGCGCGATTCTTTATTGCTGTATCTATAGCGTTTGAGAACTTCAAACGTATCTCGTTATTCCTTAGTACTTCCGTATCCCACTTCTTAGTGTATTGATTCTTCCTGACTAATGTCTTGAACTTCAGCCTACTCTTCATCACTACTATATTGTGATCTGAGTCTATATCTGCTCCTGGGTACGCCTTACAATCCAGTATCTGATTTCGGAATCTCTGTCTGACCATGATGTAATCTAATTGAAATCTTCCCGTATCTCCCGGCCTTTTCCAAGTATATTTCCTCCTCTTGTGATTCTTGAACAGGGTATTCGCTATTACTAGCTTAAACCTGTTACAGAACTCAATTAGTCTTTCTCCTCTTTCATTCCTCGTCCCAAGCCCATATTCTCCTCTAACCTTTTCTTCTACTCCTTCACCTACAACTGCATTCCAGTCGCCCATGACTATTAGATTTTCGTCCCCCTTTACATATTGCATTACCCTTTCAATATCCTCATACACTTTCTCTATCTGTTCATCTTCAGCTTGCGATGTCGGCTTGTATACCTGAACTATCGTTGTCGGTGTTGGGCTGCTGTCGATTCTGATTAGAACAACCCGGTCACTGAACTGTTCACAGTAACACACCTCTGCCCTACCTTCCTATTCATAACGAATCCTACACCTGTTATACCATTTTCTGCTGCTGTTGATATTAGGCAATACTCATCTGACCAGAAATCCTTGTCTTCCTTCCACTTCACTTCACTGACCCCTACTACGAGGGCCGTTCAGAAAGTAACCTCCGGTTGATTTAAAAAAATACACCAAGTTAAATAAAAATATTTTAATATATACATCTTACAACTACATCTTTGCACTATTTTTCTACATAGTCTCCATAGCGATTGAGGCACTTATCGTATCTCTTCACAAGCTTTGAAATTCCTTCTGCATAAAAATCACCCGCTTGTGCCTGGAGCCAGCCTGTGACCGCATCTTTGAGCTCTTCGTCGTCATCAAACTGCTGTGACCCGAGCCATTTCTTCAAATGCATGAAGAGGTGATAATCACTTGGCGCCAGGTCTGGGCTGTAAGGTGGATGGTTGATAACGTCCCACTTGAAGGACTCAAGAAGGGCCGTTGTTCTGCGAGCAGAGTGAGGACGGGCGTTATCGTGCAAAAAAACGATACCGGAAGTCAGCATACCACGGCGTTTGTTCTGTATAGCCCGTCGTAACTTTTTTATTGTTTCACAGTACACGTCTTGATTAATGGTCGTACCACGTTCCATGAATTCAACCAGCAACACCCCTTTGGCATCCCAAAACACCGTTGCCATCAGTTTTCTGGCAGAAAAATCTTGCGAGGCTTTTCTTGGTTTGGTAGGCGAATTTGAATGTGCCCACATCTTTGATTGTTCTTTTGTCTCAGGGTTCACGTACTTAATCCAGGTTTCGTCACCGGTCACGATTCTGTTTAACAATGGTTCTCCTTCGTCCTCATAACGTGACAGAAAGTCTAATGCAGAGGCCATTCTTTGAGTTTTGTGGTGGTCGGTAAGAATTTTGGGCACCCATCGTGCACAGAACTTACGGTAACCCAATCTTGCTGTCACTATCTCGTACAAGAGAGTCTTAGAAATCTGTGGAAAACCAGTAGACAACTCCGACATTGAGAAACGTCGATTTTCACGAACTTTTGCATCAACTGTCTGAACGAGTTCGTCAGTCACCAATGATGGTCTACCACTCCTCTCTTCATCATGAACGTTTTCTCGTCCACTTTTAAATAAACGTACCCATTCACGGACAACTCCTTCACTCATAGCTCTTGGTCCGTACATGGCACAAAGCTCACGATGAATAGCTGCTGCAGAATATCCTTTGGCTGTAAAAAACCTTATGACAGCACGCACCTCACATTTGGCGGGGTTTTCTATTGCAGCACACATTTCAAACTGCCACAAAAACTAAACTAGCGCAGGTACGACGTTCACTCGACCACGGCTTGATGCCGATTGACCTGTTGAGTGCGTGAACGCACAGATGGCGTCGCTACTCCCCCCACAACCCGCACTGTGACCAATCGGAGGTTACTTTCTGAACCGCCCTCGTATATCTAGATTGAGCCTTTGCATTTCCCTTTTCAGATTTTCTAGTTTCCCTACCACGTTAAAGCTTCTGAAATTCCACGCCCCGACTCGTAGAACGTTATCCTTTCATTGATTATTCAATCTTTTTCTCATGGTAACCTCCCCCTTGGCAGTCCCTTTCCGGAGATCCGAATGGGGGACTATTCCGGAATCTTTTGCCAATGGAGAGATCATCATGACACTTCTTCAAATACAGGCCACATGTCCTGTGGATACACGTTATGTGTCTTTATTGCAGTGGCTTCCATTGCCTTCTGCATCCTTATGTCGTTGATCATTGCTGAATCTTCCGCCTTTAGGGGCAATTTCCCACCCTTAGGACAAGAGAGTGGCCTGAACCTCTATCCGCTCCTCCGTCCTCTTTGACAAGGCCGTTGGCAGAATGAGGTTGACTTCTTATGCCGAAAGTCTTCGGCCGCCAATGCTGATTATTTATCAAAATTTAGGCAGTGGCGGGGATCGAACCCGGGACCGAAGACGTTTTGATTATGAATCAAAGACGCTACACCTAGACCACGAGTACAACACCACCTTAGATACAGTAAATATATAATTCAACATGTAATACTAAAATAATCATAATATCAGTATTTCATTTTTCAAAACATGAAATTTCAACTACTTCCCACTGAAAAATTTTTCATTACATATTTGTGTGAGATCAATATAGCATTAAAATAGTAAAATAATCTCTTACAGAAAGTGTCTCCAGTCTAAAAAATTTATCATGTTTGTTGGAAAACATAGTAGTATATACCATAGAAATATTGGACTATTGAAGACTTTATTCCTCTTGTGTTGACGACACATATCCGTCAAATGCTATGTATCTAATGTACCATTTGGATGGGGTGGAATGTAAACATGTAAATAATATTTACAGTTAATTTCTTTAGATCTAAGAAAGTATTTATAAAAGGAATAAATTATTTGTTATGTTATAGGTTGCACGTGGGGTACTGTGATGTTCCACAAAACTACCTTAATTAGACAAAATGTGTGGAACATCCTAGGTAGCCACGTGTAACGAATAATTCAAATAATATTTCTACCCTATATGGAAAGTTTTTAACTACGATAAGGTTCTAATGAAACGAAGTGTAAGTGTTCTGTCGTATGTTTCTATTCCACCACGTCCAAATGATACACTGTACTCCACTGAGTTTGACAGTTTTATGCGACCAACACAACTGTTATTACAGATTTGTAACAGCAGGGAAACTTAACACTTACCAGATTTCTTTGCAATTTCAATACTACGTTAGTCTCACAAACACATCTGTAGTCAATACTAATTCAGCCTAATACAGTTCACATTTCATCATTAAAAAAAAAATTAAATATTGATACTATAATTTTATTGTTTATAGTGCGAGGGCAGTTTAATAAGTAATGCAACACATTTTTTTTCTGAAACAGGGGTTGTTTTATTCAGCATTGAAATACACCAGGTTATTCCCCAATCTTTTAGCTACACAACACTATTTTTCAACGTAATCTCCATTCAATGCTACGGCCTTACGCCACCTTGAAATGAGGGCCTGTATGCCTGTACGGTACCATTCCACTGGTCGATGTCGGAGCCAACGTCGTACTGCATCAATAACTTCTTCATCATCCGCGTAGTGCCTCCCACGGATTGCGTCCTTCATTGGGCCAAAAATATGAAATCCGACGGTGCGAGATCGGGGCTGTAGGGTGCATGAGGGAGAACAGTCCAGTGAAGTTTTGTGAGCTCCTCTCGGGTGCGAAGACTTGTGTGAGGTCTTGCGTTGTCATGAAGAAGGAGAAGTTCGTTCAGATTTTTGTGCCTACGAACACGCTGAAGTCGTTTCTTCAATTTCTGAAGAGTAGCACAATGCACTTCAGAGTTGATCGTTTGACCATGGGGAAGGATATCGAACAGAATAACCCCTTCAGCGTCCCAGAAGACTCTAACCATGACTTTACCGGCTGAGGGTATGGCTTTAAACTTTTTCTTGGTAGGGGAGTGGGTGTGGCGCCACTCCATTGATTGCCGTTTTGTTTCAGGTTCGAAGTGATGAACCCATGTTTCATCGCCTGTAACAATCTTTGACAAGAAATTGTCACCCTCGGCCACATGACGAGCAAGCAATTCCGCACAGATGGTTCTCCTTTGCTCTTTATGGTGTTCGGTTAGACAACGAGGGACCCAGCGGGAACAAACCTTTGAATATCCCAACTGGTGAACAATTGTGACAGCACTACCAACAGAGATGTCAAGTTGAGCACTGAGTTGTTTGATGGTGATCCGTCGATCATCTCGAACGAGTGTGTTTGCACGCTCCGCCATTGCAGGAGTCACAGCTGTGCACGGCCGGCCCGCACGCGGGAGATCAGACAGTCTTGCTTGACCTTGCGGCGATGATGACACACGCTTTGCCCAACGACTCACCGTGCCTTTGTCCACTGCCAGATCACCGTAGACATTCTGCAAGCGCCTATGAATATCTGAGATGCCCTGGTTTTCCGCCAAAGGAACTCGATCACTGCCCATTGTTTGCAACTCACATCCGTTACAGACGCCCTTTTAAAAGCTCCGTACAGCGCTGCCACCTGTTGTAAGTCAATGAAACTATACGAGACGAAGCGGGAATGTTTGAAAATATTCCACAAGAAATTTCCGGTTTTTTCAACCAAAATTGACCGAGAAAAAAAATGTGTTGCATTACTTATTGAACTGCCCTCGTATATTGAATGATACTTAGGCTGTTTATAGTGACCTGCCGAATGTGAATTGTACCACTGAAGCCTGTCGTAAATAAGCAAAAAGAAATATTATTACCGATGACATATTCCTTTCGTAAACCATAACATAGCAGCGGCTGTCCCAGTACGAATCATAATATGGATCTATGTAAACTATAAGCCCACTGAATCGTTGGAGCAACCGGGTAACTTATAACAACACTCTCGTAGGTGGAAATACACAGCTGTCACAAGTGAAAACAGAATAGCTAGCTCCAGACAGCTAATGCCATGTAAACTGCATCTTCATTCACAGTAGATGTTATGCACTACTAATGACGTTTATCGCTCTTAAATAAGATATCAAGTCTTATACATAGTTCACGAAAACCGGAAATACCTCCCTTTTGTTTTACTTTTGGTTTATCTGCATATCATTCGGCTGGGTGCATAAAAGTTACCATATAAAGTACCCACCTTCCGATCTAGTGGTTTCTTTTTGTTATAACATACTTCTAGTTCAAATGTTCAAATGCATGTGAATTCCTAATGGACCAAACTGCTGAGGTCATCGGTCCCTAAATTTACACACTGCTTAAGCTAACTTATGCTAAGAACAACACACACACACATGCCCGAGGGAGGACTCGAACCTCCGGCGGGATGCTAGTTCATGCACATATTTATTACAGCAAATTAGTTACGATCGGGTTAAATTATGACTCAGAACTGCACTAAATATATGTTCATATTTACGAGAAAGTCGAATAGAATTACTAATACATTCAGCCCACATTTCCGTTAGAGAAAGTAAAATTTCAGCAGACTTAATCTGAATAAAGACCTTCATAATTCGACTCGTGTTATGAAGACCAGCTCCGGGCGTAATTTTCAGATGTATCACTGCTGGCAAGGGCGATGATACTGTCGACTTCTTTTCACAGTTGCGTGAGCCGCTGCCAAAGGCACGAGCAGAGACTTTGCCGTTTAATAAGAAATTCGTTTATCCGCAAGGGGCGCACTTCGAAAAGCCGCCCGGATTTACTTATTTCCAAGAATTAATTATACCAAGCCAGGCAGTGTGCACAGCAAAGTAAAGGTTACACCGTGTTTCTCAGAGTATGAAACTGGATTACCGCCTCAAACAGAGTGAGTCGAATAAATGACTTCCATTAAATGTGTTTAATTTTTAAAGATAAAACAGCTGTAGTCTGAGAGCTAAGCAAAAAGTATGTTTGCTCTGACGTTCCTTGTGCAAATAGTTTTCTTTCTGAGCACTAGAGTGAATGCTGCAGTACGCTAGCACCCGTTGGATCTTCTATTCTCTTATTTTTTTTGTTAAAAATGGTTCGTAGGATAAATTTAGCTATATATCCTAAAAATAAATTCCGAGGTCACCGTAAGGGCTCACGTGATAGTGACTGACTTCTTTCTTCAAGGTCACATTGAACGCCAGTATTAGTGGACGTCTGGTTTATAAGCTGCTGTCGTGGAACTTAATGTCGATTTTTCCAAACCACTGCCACTGTTCCGCCTCTAAGAAGGCCCTCAGTTGTGCTTACAAGGCTAATGCACGTAATTTCAAGCCTCGTACCGACCAAATCTTTTGGAATCCTGGGACTCGAATGTGGACCATCCATTTGGTCTTCAGACACGTTGACTGCAACGTTTTTATTTCTCATTAATTACACGTATTAAGATAGCTGTAATACAGAGATCTATTAATATATTATCGCTATAATGCATAGTTCATTAAAAATAAAATCATAGGTACTGAAGGTGGGGGCATTGCTGATATAAAAGAACGTTATGTTTAGCTGAAAACATAATATTAGTGATCTCTTCTCTGAGAACATCAGATGATGACGGTCATCATTCATTTTCTGTCTTTCCCGTCTCATTTTTGGAAACTGAGGAGCTACACTGCCAATCGCTTTCACTATTTTGACTCCAAATTACGGTTTCTCTCCGTATGATCCCAAGTTTCTAACGATGATAATCCAGTTCTTTTTCTCCAAATCACGCTACAGTAGTCTTACATTTTCCTTAAGGAGCTTATTTTGTATTGCTTCACTTTTAAAACTTCCTTTAAAGCGGGAGAAAAAAAAACCATAATGATTTTAAAGCAATATGTCAATTTAACTGGTTTAAAAAAAATGCATCAGTTCCTGCCCTTTACAGTTCCTCGGTTTCATATAGCAAGAGTGTTATTCACACACATGCAAGTTGTTCTTCGTGTATAGAAGCAAGTTACAGTGAAGTGGTTCCCCGTAGATCTTCGACGCTGGCATCCAAATATTCCTTCTATGAAAATCCGCCAGTCTCGACCGACTTCTGACCTGCTCGCAACGGAGACTAGCTCTTAACGCGGCTGAACCTATGAAAACTCTACTAAGATGTCTACCATCAGCTTTAGCAACTAAGGGCAAACTGTGTTAATGGCCGATTGGTAATGGCACTTAAAATAAGAACCTCTAAATTCACCAATTGGTTTCCAGTTTGCCTGAGATCGACATAGGATGAAAAGGATCTTTAACTCACGCTGGTAAGCAGGATCCGATTGTTCACGTTCTAAGTTTCCAAACGCAGTTGAAATTTTAAGATTATTTCAGCTTGTGGTACAAACATCTGAAACGGTGGGGTTAGCTTCATACACTGCCGGGAAAAAAAATACACGAGGAAAGACGACGTCCATTTTGGTCCGATGACGGCATACATGCATGCTACCTGGTGGATAGTACATGCATGCTACCTGGCGGATAGTACACGCCCTGAAAATTGTTTGAACGTCGTGTGCCAACAGGTAGCGTAGTGGCATAGCTACCAGATTGCAATCTCTGTGTACTCTTTTATTGGAAGGCTCACAGCCAGAAGGCTCAGTGTCGTGCAAACGTGTGAATCAAGCAGGCAACCGTACCCCAGTGACACACTTGTGCTTACTAATGCCAGCTGAGCGAGTTTGAAAGAGTGGCGGGATGGTCCTTTCGGAGAAGTGTCACACAAGTTGGACGTGCTGCGTCAGCTGTGCAACTATGCTGGTATCAGTGGTCACGTAAACATTCCCTCACCTGTAGACGAGGTTCTGGACGTCCACTCAGTACAGAAGCCGGCCACGATCGTCGTATTGTAAGGTGTCAGTGGTAGATCGTACGTCTACCACAGCACGCATTTCAGGGCTTATGAGCTCAGGCGCGTCAGCACGAACTGTTGCCAACCGATCACTAGCAGTGGTAGTGCGGGCACTCACAACTGTAGCCCGTCGTCCACTCACGTCGTAGCATCGATGTGCACGGCTCGACTGATGCCATCAGAACATCACTTGGAAGATGGAATGACGCACACAAGTTGTAACTCAACAACACAGTGTCTAACATAAGAAATTTTCACAGTATTAATGTTGTAATTTTGAGGAACGGTGTAAATTTTTATGTTACATATTTTGTCTGTATTTTTAAATATATTCTCATGAATGAATATGATTATGTAATCTAAATGCAATATCTAAAAAAGGATTATACAGGGTCGTCCATTGATCGTGACTGGTCCAAATATCTCACGAAAATAGCATCAAACGAAAAAACTGCAAAGAACGATACTTTTCTAGCTTCAAGGGGGAAACCAGATGGCGCTATGGTTGGCCCGCTAGATCGTGCTGCCACAGGTCAAACGGATATCAACTGCGTTTTTTAAGATAGGAACCCCCACTTTTATTACATATTCGTGTAGTACGCAAAGAAATATGAATGTTTTAGTTGGACCACTTTTTTCGCTTTGTAATAGATGGCACTGTAATAGTCACAAACGTATACGTACGTGGTATCACGTAACATTCCGCCAGCGCGGACGGTATTTGCTTCATGATACATTACTCGTGCTAAAATGGACCGTTTACCAGTTGCGGAAAGGGTCGATACCGTGTTGATGTATGGCTATTGTGATCAAAATGCCCAACGGGCGTGTGCTATGTATGCTACTCGGTATCCAGGACAACATCATCCAAGTGTCCAGACCGTTCGCTGGATAGTTACGTTATTTAAGGAAACAGGAAGTGTTCAGGCACACGTGAAATGTCAACCACGACCTGCAACAAATGATGATGCCCAAGCTGGTGTTTTAGCTGCTGTCGCGGGTAATCCGCGCATCAGGAGCAAACAAATTGCGCGAGAATCGGGAATTTCAAAAACGTCGGTTTTGAGAATGCCACATCAACATCGATTGCACCCGTACCATATTTCTATGCACCAGGAATTGCATGGCGACGACTTTGCACATCGTGTACAGTTCTGCCACTGGGCACAAGAGAAATTACGGGACGATGACAGATTTTTTGCACGCGTTCTATTTAGCGATGAAGCGTCATTCACCAACAGCGGTAACGTAAACCGGCATAATATGCACTACTGGGAAACGGAAAATCCACGATGGCTGCGACAAATGGAACATCAGCGACCTTGGAGGGTTAATGTATGGTGCATCATTATGGGAGGAAGGTTAATTGGACCCCATTCTATCGATGGCAATCTAAATGGTGCAATGTATGCTGATGTCCTACGTAATCTTCTATCGATGTTATTACAAGATGTTTCACTGAGTAACAGAATGGCGATGTACTTCCAACATGATGGATGTCCGGCACATAGCTCGCATGCTGTTGAAGCGGTACTGAATAGCATATTTCATGACAGGTGGATCGGTCGTCGAAGCACCATGGCCGGCACGTTCACCGGATCTGACGTCCCCGGATTTCTTTCTGTGGGGAAAGTTGAAGGATATTTACTATCGTGATCCACCAACACCTGACAACATGCGTCAGCGCATTGTCAATGCATGCGCGAACATTACGGAAGGCGAACTACTCGCTGTTGAATGGAATGTCTTACACGTATTGCCAAATGCATTGAAGTTGACGGACATCATTTTGAGCATTTATTGCATTAATGTCGTATTCACAGGTAATCACGCTGTAACAGCATGCGTTCTCAGAAATGATTTGTTCACAAAGGAACATGTATCACATTGGAACAACCGAAATAAAATGCTCAAACGTACCAACGTTCGGTATGTTAATTTACAAAACCTACCTGTTACCAACTGTTCGTCTGAAATTGTGAGCCAAATGTTTGTAACTATTACAGCGCCATTTATCACAAAGCGAAAAAAGTGGTCCAGCTAAAACATTCATATTTCTTTACATACAACACGAATATGTAATAAAAAATGAGGTTCCTATTTAAAAAAAACGCAGCTCATATCCGTTTGACCTATGGCAGCGCCATCTAGCGGATCCAACCATAGCGCCATCTGGTTTCCCCCTCCAAGCTAGACAAGTTTCGTTCTTTACAGTTTTTTCGTTTGACGCTTTTTTCGTGAGATATTTGGCCCGGTCACGATCAATGGACCACCATGTATAACAACGTATAGTAAACACACTAGCCTAGTCACAGGCATTTGTTATTGTGAACAGTCAAAGAGTATATTTGAAGTAGGGAACATTGTCACTGGGCGGGGACACGCACAGTGTAGTTGAGTGTGGCGCAGGCTACCTCTTGTGCAGCAAAGTCTAACAGAAGCGCCCAAGGGTAGTGGTTGTTAGCGGCACGTAGTGCGGCACATTATAAGGCAACAAATTGGAACAATTATATGTCATGGCCAAGAATAATTACGGTGTTTATTGGACGCAGTGCAAAAAAGCATCAAGAAGAATTAATATGAAAGAAGAACACTTTGGACCCAAAATTGTTGATTGCAAAGCGACGCTAAGAAGAGCCTGCTGCCATGCATAGTCGGCGATTATTACCTTACGCAGCACCAACAGCCAATCACTAGAGTGAGACTAGACCAATTTTATTATTTAGAAGTGTGCCAAGGCTAGCTGCGTAGTGGTTTCATTACCAGCTTAGCGTTAACACTGTGTTACAAGTGTATAAACCGGAAAAACTACTAAGTAAGATACTATCCAGTCATCCTCAATTTAAAGCGATTGTCACTGTTGATGATAACAAGACTAAAAATGCCGAGCTATTTTAACCAACTGTCTACCACATTCCAGTGCCTGTCCCTAGTGTAATACGAAGTCAATATGTATTCGACAGTGTCGATTTCGATGTCTTAACTATCGCTGTCTGGAATATTTTTCAGAGCATGAGGGCTATCATATGCATCACTTCAGCCTGAACTATCCCAATACCTGAAGAGGCTCGGAGGCTTAAACTGTCCCTCTCTACGACAGATTTAAGTCAGCTGGTGTTATGAAAATTCAGATATCCCAACATGAGCCACGAGATTCATTATAGCATATGCTCCTCTGTACTTGAACGTGACCAATCCCAATTCATCAGACAAATTCACATCCGCTCCGGAAAATACCCTGTTCGTGTTTGGTAAGTGGCTATATTCAGTGCTACCCACTCTAGAAATTGGAGCAAAACCTAAATAGAAGAGATTCATGCAGTCTACTAATAACACAATTAATGATGAGAGAAGTTCAGTACTTCATGGTCATTCATTAATCTGACACAAAGTGACTACAACATAATTACACTACTTTACAATATGCTGTCAACGGTAGACAGGAGTAACGTTCCACATTTACCAAACCAGTCATTTTCCCACCGGCACTACAAAGGTCAATGGCAGCATCACACTTACAAATTATACTCTTTTCAGCCATAGCTTACAGTAACGTATTTTACATAAATTTTCACGCACTCAATAAACTCAATGAAACTTCACTATGTAAACACGAACTCACTGAAGTTATTTTGCTATTCGAGTCTCAGAGAACTGGACAGGAAATGCTGTGGAGCTGCATTCTGTCAGCAAACTGGAAAGCGAGCAGCGTTCGTGTTGGTAGAAGTTGCCTTTCCCGGTAGAAAACTACAACGACCCTACAGGGTGCTTAAGAATCAATTAGCCTTCTAGCAGTGTAAGACAATGAGTACAGATTTATATAGATTATTGCTGTTCATATATGTAATCCATATAGTGTTAAGGCACTTTGAGAAAGTAATTTGAATCTAATTCAACAATTAAAGACAGAACATTTTATAATTTTGCTTGTCCACAACGCAACGGGTCGCAAATGAGATTTATCTATTTATCTCTAACGTTGCCTCGTATTGGATCAGAAACAAAAGATGAGTATTTAAAATATACAGAGATTCTTTTAATTTTAAGGCTACACAGAGTTTATCTTCAATAACATCGTCGACAGCTGTTGGATGGTGTGGACACGAAGCAAACCCTTCACTCTACTGCCTCTACAAGTATTGTTCTGACTCACAAACAGCACCGAGCGAGGTGGCGCAGTGGTTAGACACTGGACTCTCATTCGGAAGGACGACGGTTCAATCCCACGTCCGGCCATCCTGATTTAGGTTTTCCGTGATTTCCCTAAATCGCTCCACGCAAATGCTGCGATGGTTCCTTTCAAAGGGCACGGCCGACTTCCTTCCCCGTCCTTCCCTAATCCGATGAGACCGATGACCTCGCTGTCTGGTCTCCTTCCCCAAAACAACCAACCAACCACAAACAGCTCTCGTGTCTCAGAATTTGTTTCATAGCTTAGGTATTTTTTGTTGTAAATTTTTTTGTTTGAATCACAGTGAGAAAGACTTCATGTAAACTTCAAGGAGAAGTCTTATTGTCGCCAAACTGCTCTATTGAATCATCTGACCACCCATCTGTATTCAGTCAGCTTTTGTCTACTTGGAATAATTTATTTTATATGCATACCTTGGATCACCGAGTGACAAATTTATTGCTATGTAAAATACTGTCAAATGATATTTATAAGTAAATTTTTCACCATCAGGACTAGTTATACTAGCACATCATACTAAAATATCTTCATGTAATTTGAGTCACAATTTTTTTTTACCCTTATCATCTTTTATTTCGGATTTTCATTCCAAACCAACTTTACATTTAAAGAATTTAATTTAACATGAGAGATGGTAATTTAAAGGTAGATAACTCATATATTCTGCTGACGAAATGAAAAACGTTGTTCTTTGTACGACTTTCTCCTTGTTTTCTCTGTAAGGATTATCAGTTTAATCCACATCAATCTAATTTATGTGAATTACAGTCACCAGATAAAATGCACGGAAATAGAATTTAAATCCTTGGATAGCTACAACATAACTGTAGAATACGGAAAGCATATAGGTTTACTAAGAGAATTGGGTGTTTCTGAAATTCTGAGAACATTTTCGGTACCTTGCAGACAAATTTCGTTAGAACAAAATTTAAATTAGAGATGAAAGGAGAGGTCATTGAAAATATTGTAAAGTAGGCTTCCCTGTTATTCTGCACTAACGTTCTTGTAAATGAGAAACCGGAACAGAAAATAATCTAAGCATTTGAACTACGATGTTAGAAACGAATGTTGAAAATTATGTAATCTAATACAGTCAGGAATGAGGAGTTTCTCTGCAGGAGTGGCAAGGAACGGAATATATGGAAACCACTTACAAGAAGAAGATAACGATGATAGAACATGTATTAAGACATCAGGATATACCACCCATGGTAGTACAGGGATCTCTTGTGAGTAAAAACCGTAGAGAAAGACAGAGATTGGAGTACATCCAGCGAATAACTGAGAAATTAGGTTGCAGTTGCCAACCTGAGATGAAAAGATTGGGACAGTGGGACAGGAGAGGAATTCGTGATCGGTGGCATCGAACCACTCAGAAGACTAACGACACTAAAAAAAGAAGAAAGATACACCAGAATACCTTAGTATTCACAGATTCTTCTTTGTACTGTGGTGAAACAGACCACAGTTCTCTTCGAAAGTGTTGCATTTTTATCGGCAGTGTACGAGACATTTTGCTGTACGATTGTATTGTGTACAAAAAGTGTATAGATACAAATAACATAACAGGTATAGGATAAACAAACAAAGCCGAATGCGCTCTAAACGGAATAGTATTGCTAGGAGACATCAGGGCTATGAGTTGAACATCGATATCTAAAGCCTTGAACTACAACAGCACAAACAGAACACGTATTACAAGGAACGTTAAGAAAACTGGGAAAACATTTATTCTCATCAAGAGTGACAGGATACAAGCTGTAGAGTGTCTGAGCAGTCAACAACAAATATTCACTGTTGTCGACAGCGAAGGTGAGAATCAAAAACGGGAAAAATTTCAAAACAACCATTCAATATATCTGTATGTTAATACATCTTTTATATTATATTAAGTATGTTACGGGCAAGGTCTTAAATGATGGAAATAACTACCATGTTTAATAGTCGTGTGAGATAATTTCTTCGTAAACGAGGAGAGTTTCTTCACAGATTCAAGAGAAGTCAGAACGTAGCAGACAAGCAAAGGCTGAACGAAGCGAAAATGATCATAAAGAGATCAATGAGAGAAGCGTTCGATGACTTTCAAAGTAAAATTTTGTCAACTGATCTGACTTGGAACCCTAAGAGGTTTTGGTCTTACCTTAAGTCACCAAGCTCTTTGAAATCATCTATTCAATCACCGAAACGGAAGATACCAGAGAGAAGGCAGAAATACTAAATTTGGTCTTCTGAAATTGTTTCACCACAGATCATCTTAATACGATCTCTGCTTCCAATCATCGTACGAGCGTCGAGATGGCAGATATTGAGATAATCGAAGGTAAATAGAAATCGTTTAGTTGTTGAAAGGCATCAGGACCAGATTACACACTTATAATATTCTAAAAATACCATGTGAAAGAAATTGCTCCGCTTCTAGTAGCAGTTTATTATAGTTCCCTGGAGCAAAGAAGGGTACCCAGCTCCTGGAAAAAAGTTTTCGACAAGAGTCGTAGGCCAGATGCACATAATCATAGGCCTCTATGGTCGACATCTATCTGTTGTTGAATTTTCGGACATGTTTTATGCTTAAGAGGGGTTGGGTGTTTGGGGGAAGAGACCAAACAGCGAGGTCATCGGTCTCATCGGATTGGGAAAGGATGGGGAAAGAAGTCAGCCGTACCCAGTCAAAGGAACCATTCCAGCATTTGCCAGGAGTAAGTTAGGGAAATCACGGAAAACCTAAATCACGATGGCCGGACGCGGGATTGAACCGTCGTCCTCCCGAATGCGAGTCCAGTGTGCTACCACTGCGCCACCTCGCTCGGTTATGCTTAAGAATTACAATATTTTTGGAGAACAGAAATCTCCTCTATAAAAATCAATATGGATTCCACAAAAAGCGAGCTTGTGAAACTTAACTCGCGTTGTTCAAAAAAAGGATCTACAGCGCGATTGTGGTTTGTCGTATCGTGAGATTGCTGCTCGCGTTGGTAGAGATCCAATGACATTTAGCAGAATATGGAATCGGTGGGTTCAGGAGGGTAATACGGAACGCCGTGCTGGATCCCAACGGCCACGTATCACTAGCAGTGGAGATGATAGGCATCTTAGCCGCATGGCTGCAACGGATCGTGCAGCCACGTCTCGATCCCTGAGTCAACAGATGGGGACGTTTGGAAGACAACAACCATCTGCACCAACAGTTCGACGACGTTTGCAGCAGCATGGACTATCAGCTCGGAAACTATGGCTGCGGTTACCCTTGACGCTGCATCACAGACAGGAGCGCCTGCGATGGTGTACTCATCGACGAACCTGGGTGCACGAATGGCAAAACGTCATTTTTTCGAATGAATCCAGGTTCTGTTTACAGCATCACGATGGGCGCATCCGTGTTTGGCGACACCGCAGTAAATGCACATTGGAAGCGTGTATTCGTCATCGCCATACCGGCGTAATACCCGGCGTGATGTTATGGGGTGCCATTTGTTACAAGTCTCGGTCATCTCTTGTTCGCATTGACGGCACTTTGAACAGTGGACGTTACATTTCAGATGTGTTACGACCCGTGGCTCTACCCTTCATTCGATCCCTGCGAAACCCTACATTTCAGCAGGATAAGGCACGACCGTATGTTGCAGGTCATGTACGGGCCTTTCTGGATACAGAAAATGTTCGACTGCTGCCCTGGATCATCACATTCTCCAGATCTCTCACCAACTGAAGACGTCTGGTCAATGGTGGCCGAGCAACCGGCTCGTCACAATAAGCCAATCACTACTCTTGATGAACTGTGTTATCGTGTTGAAGCTGCTTGGGCAGCTGTACCTGTACCCGCCATCCAAGCTCTGTTTGACTCAATGCCCAGACGTATCAAGGCCGTTATTACGGCCAGAGGTGATTTCTCAGGATCTATGCACCCAAATTGCGTGAAAATGTAATCCCATGTCCGTACTAGTACAATATATTTATCCAATTAATACCCGTTTATCATCTGCATTTCTTCTTGGTGTAGCAATTTTAATGGCCAATAGTGTACTAGCGTTCTGTACCTACTGAATGAAAGTTCAGCAAGAGAGGCAAATCCACACAAAAATAGATTGGATACATTACCATATACTGTCGTATTTTACTCGTATATTCTATTAAAGTTAGACGCGAACCTTTATATCAATAGAGTCTGGTAAATGCATTTTATGCTATCTGTACTATTGTATTCCGCTTGTGATGTAGACACTGTGATGTATCGTATTTAGATAGGATAGTATATATTACTGAGATCGCGTAATTTGTTTGTCTGCTTAAGAATACAGAGGCGCTAAATGCGCAGGAAGTAGGAAGGCTACTAGGCAAGTAAGGAACGATCGGTCCCGAAGTAGAAACTACAGTCATAATTCGATGAAACTTTGCATATTTGTGTTAGGCAGTGTGTCTAATACTCCCGCAGATAGCGTCACGTAATTCTTCTCGGTTGGGAGCGCGCAAGAATGCCCAGAAAATAGCATCTCCTGCCAAGAATGGGTGCTTGCCTTGAGAATTCGCCTGATTTTATGCAACACCATGTTGCATACATTTGCTTCTTTATGAGAATTCTCGGCCGCAGATTGCAGGGGCAGTGATGACACTCTGCTTTGTTTCCGAGGGAGTAAGGGGTTCATTACTATTCGCTAGCGCACTTGAGCAGATGTGATTTCGATGGATTGCTCACGCGCTGCCTGCGATATTGAATATCTATGCTACAATACAATCGCAAGTCAGAACAGTTTTGGCAGTAAGTTGAGTTTAGTAGCTCGCAGAGAGCAGTCGTCGCAGAGGGCAGTTGTGTTTTGTAGGTCGCACAGAGCACTTGAGTTATGGAATTCGGACAGGGCAGTCCAGCGGTTGACTTGTTTTGGGCCGGCAGAACGATGGCAGTGCGTGAACGGTGTAGTGTATGTTAATTGCCACAGCTGATGTAACCAAAATTGTAATGTTAAAGTCCCATGTAATTCCTTGCAGAAATACGAGTATTTCAATAATAACTTTTGTTCTGAAGAAAACTTTTGCCAGTCATTTATCTGAATTTAAAGATTTTACGAATTTTTCCTGTGCATACTCATGTTGATTCAGCAAAAGAAAATCAGTTGTTTTCCTACAAATGAAAAACCAGTGGCCAGAATTGCACTGGGCTGTGCAAAAAAAAAAAATAATAATAATAATAAAATAAAATAAAAAATAAAATAAAAATACAAATAAATAAATAAATAAATTTATAGGACAGATGTACAATAGCGTTATCAGGTGACATCATTGCGAGGTAAGAATTTGTCAGTTTATTCAGGATGATTTTACAGGGCCACGACGCAGCGCTGCTGACGTTAAAACCTATTAATCTCGATATGCAATCAGTCTTTAATTAAAGGTCACATTAAAACTTGAAATTTTATTATTGAAAAGAAATTTTTCTATTGGGAACTTAAACAAGATTTTTCTGTTCGGAGGTTATACTAAATGTGAATATTGTAATTATTTTTTCTGTTGGGATGTTACAACGAGAGGCGTTTGATCGCCCACCATACAGCCTGTAATTATCCCCCTCTGCTTTTCGTCTCTGCATAAATGGAGCGCTGGCTACCAAAACAACATTTTAGCACAACGAGCTGCAGTCGAGTGCAGAAAATTGTTGGAAAGCATAGGAGGTTGCTTTCCGTAACGAGGGTATTGGGTAGTTGGTACAACGCTACGACCGGAGGCTAAGTCTGAGCGACGATTATGCAGGGAATTAACTGGAAGTAATGGCTAACTATTGCAAATAAAACAGTTTTTATTTTCATTTCGCAGCAGATCGTTCCTTACTTTTCGAATAGCCCTTGTATAAAAGAATTGTTATCCATTACAGAATTCGACTTTGTTCACTATTTTTGAACTGACTCGTAAGGAAAGAAAGGGTACTGCTGTTATGATGCTGTATGCTTAAGCGGTAAATCAGACAGTTAAATTTAATTCAAACCAAGCCCAGTCACTGATATGAAAAAGAAATATTAAGCGAATAATCTTCAGAATCCACAGTATGAAGGAAGTGACAGCAGTAAAATATAACATGTGCTACTTTCGGATTCTGTTCCTTTTTTCTTATGGTTGCATCGATATACGATCATTTTTTTTATTACAGCTAGTTTAAGAGTCTGTAAATTACTGATAGTTTTCAAAGATTAATGTTTTTATTTTCATATGCTAAAAATCAGTTTGCTCAACACCACTTACCATCAGGTAGATCAGGCAGCATATTATCATATGTTTCTCGTTGTGTGCTTCTCCTTTTACATTTATTTCCTGTGACAGTGACGGAAGACTGAAACTCTTAAGAAAAAAAAAGTAAACAGATGTGGTTAAGAGGAGAGTTAATTATATATGAAGACTGACAGATCAGCTGCTCATTATGACCAGCTATGCGAAATGCTCAGCTGGAATGTTGTGTTTCCGACGCTGACTGTCTATCGACAGAGTGGCGCAGAGTGATGGGTGATTCTAAACTTAAGTGTTGGCAACATTGTAGTATTCGAAGCGATGCGTAGTTTTGAACATGTTGCTATTTAATAATAATCCATCAATGGAGTAACGCGCAGTGTATTACCGTTGTGAGAGCGTTCTAAAAGCCCTGTGATAATGTACTGCTGCTCAAATGGTATTTAGACAACATTACCAGCTAGAACGTCATGGACGTGTCCCATCTGGTCATGCGATTACAAGGTGGTTGCGTAATTTTGAGGAAACTGGTTCAACCTTGGAAAAGAGACATTAGGCGGCGTTCGAACGGCTTGCACGAGAGAGACCGTTACAACTGTTCCAGTTTGCATCGAGAGCAGCCCTCCCGCTCCGAATGAAAGTTCTCTGCCGAAACTTGGAAACTGCTTATGACAAAAAAGCTCTTACTTGAAAATCTTTCTTATAGCCAGTATTGTGAAGATTGTACACTTTTAGCAGTAGCATGAATTTCTATTTTATGTTTATACCGGAACAGTGTGTCTCACTGTATTACTAGCAATGTGAATGTAACTGTTCTAAATTCCTACTGCAGTGTCACCCGTGTATTCGATCTAGAATAGCCTGTGCTGCCATGCTTTTCAGCACGAGCATTAACTGTGTAAATTATGTTCGATGTACATGGGACGGAATTTGACTATCTGTAAATGAAACGAAATACAAAGAAAGACTATCAACAGTACACAATCTGGCTTCCTCATCAAACAATCACAACACTCTGGATAAATGTCAGGTGTTGCAACCTTGCCCTGTTAGTAAATGCATCTACTGAGTTATATGAAAATCTTACTAAGGGAGACCGCTACGGTCGCAGGTTCGAATCCTGCCTCGGGCATGGATGTGTGTGATGTCCTTAGGTTAGTTAGGTTTAACTAGTTCTAAGTTCTAGGGGACTAATGACCTCAGAAGTTGAATCCCATAGTGCTCAGAGTCATTTGAACCATTTGAATCTTACTAAGGAATACAGCTCCTAAATTCATCTCAGAAAATTCATCTATGCCCTAAGATCGATTATTATCTGCGCAACAGATAATTGAGCTGTGCTTGCGTTTGCTGAACTGCATAACTTGAATTTCTGAACTAAACGTTGCTGAAGCAAATCACTGCGTAGCTAACTGCCTTATGATTCCCTTTGAAACGTCCCCTTAGAACAATTATACATGACTGTGCTTAAACTGACACACAATATTTTTTAGGTGATGGGCCACAACAGAGCAAACCCACCGCAGAGTCAGTCGAAGTTTTGAAGAATATTGGTAGGTAGGTCATCACAGAGTGGACCCACTGTAGTCCTGGCACAGATTACGCTATTGGTGGACCACCAGAGGTGCAGACCCACTGCAGTCCTTCTAGAGACGGCCAGCAACCATCTGTTGCGACTGTGCAGGTGCACAATCACCATTGAAGAGTCTTGTACTATATAGCAAGTCCATAAACCATCACTTGTGCACTCACAAAGTTTTTGGAATTATCCTTAGAACCAGCCATGCTGTTAACCAGTCCCTTTCTGAATTATCAACACACGTGCAAACACTAACAGTCCCTACTTCTCACATATTGTCCATATACTATGACCAACAGAAACGTGTGCAGTGAAATGTAACTTACAAGTTACTTAATTTGATGAAATGGTACCAACTACAATTTTATAACATAAGAATACAATAACAATGGTACAAAATACATCATTAAAGAACATAACAATACAGATAACATTTGTAGTAAACAAGGCTTTACAAAGTAATAGAAATAAACATGTACATCAGTGTTACAAGAATTATGACATAAGTACATACATAAAAGATCAGAATAACTTTTGACACATCAACTTCACTCATGAGCATTAAAACAAAACAGAATAAATAATGTCTAAACATCTTTACAAAGTAAATAACACATTATCAGAAAAATTCTACAATGTAAATCTTATTACCTAATCACATAAAGACAGGAAAAACACAAATTCACATAGCATAATAACACAAAAGTACAGGACAGGGTTTGTTTACAATGTGACATTTGGTACTGCAGTCCAACCCAACTTCATACCGTAGATCTTTCCTCTTATTTCAACGTTTGTTTCCACCAAAAAAGAATTCTATCCAAGCATGCTCTCTGTATTCTGTTCACATCCTCTTTCAAAAATTGTTTTTCTCCCCTGTACACTACTTTTTTGGCCAAACCATTTTCTTATAGCTTCTCAATGCATAGTTAGTTTCTTATGTAGTCTACCCCCTCTTAAGCTAACTTAAATCTACTGATCTTAGATATATATACCAAGGGACGAGGCAATGCAGCAGCACATATCAAATTAACACAAACAGCAATCACAAAAAAATGGAAATTGGCAAAGCAATCAGCAGTATATATAAATTAGCAAAGCAATTGCAATACTACAACTAATATGAGCCAATGTGCAGCAAAAAGAAAAATAAATCAGTAGTAAACCTGGCTTAACAGAGTAATACAAAGTGAAATTCAGTACCACTATGCCTGGCAAAAAGCAGCAGCAAATGCAATAACTAATATCTAAACATGACAAAGCTCAAGGAGAAAAATATTACACTAAAGATGGCCATGTCTAATACCTATGTCACATCTTAACACTAGAGTGATGCATCACCTTGACTTACTCTAGCAGACAAGTTACCAAACCGTTAAAAAATTATTTTTGCAATTCCTGTGAAGGGAAATGTCTATTTGTGCTCTCTTTTCTACGAAAGTACATCATAAAATTATTCTTTGCTAGGTCTGTAGACAGAAAATAGTAATATTAGCACATCTATTAAATTTTATTTTAACCAATGCTGCAGTGTAGTTAGAAAGTAGATATTAAACGAAATGAGCAAGTATATGCAAAGCAATGTGTGAAACGTAATTCAATAGGCAAATGGCGTCTACAAAGGCAGTAAAAAATTTCTTAACTAGAAAGACAACAGATGTAAAAATGTTTCTCATCATTTCATTAGGCAATTTAGTAAATATCATAAATTAAGAGCTCCACAGTGTAATCATATGTTTTCAAGTTTGAGCGTGTCGTATTTGCGATGCTTTCTGTAAAGAAATGTCAATAGCGAGGATAATGGCCTCTTTCTTCTCCACCTAATGGCTTTTTCTCAAGGCGGCTGGCACACCTGGCCGCTCACAACGCATTACGTGATGGTCACTTACCTTTCTTACCGAAATAATTATGACAGCAGTTTCCGCTACAGTCACAGTCTCATATAAAAATTTCACAGGTCGAAAATTTGCTTTACAAATGTGTAGAAACAAAGTCCTGTAAATATAACAGTGTCCAAAAAATTTTCGCCGACATTGTGATACATTCACGCATATACACCAATTTCATAACTCTTAAAGTACGATTCTTGGTTTCCAACATCCTTTTCATAAATCAGAGTCCCTAACCACTCCTCCTTATTCCTTACCTTATTACACATGTACATATTCATATTCATCAACATGTCTTCAATATTTCATCATAATAAATACATAGCATAATCAGATTCCTCATATAGCATCATCTCATTGATCATAACCATACCTGTAAAGCATAATACACATTGTCATCATAATAATGACATCATAAAAACTCAGCCAAATCTCAAAATCGTCGTAGCTAGCTCCAATGATTTCAAAACCTAAAAAAATTCTCTGCTCATTTCAATAGTGTCATCAACCTCAATCGTACTTTAAAATCATGATCCCATACCAAATACATCATTCAAAGCTCTTATATTATCACAATGGTTCTGAAGAAATATGAACAGTTCACAAACTACAGACAAAATACAATTTCATAAGTGTGAAGTTATCCAACTGTGTAATTGCGTAAACATCTGTCACTGACGAAAAAAAAATGTTTGTCTCTCTCAGTTAAATCATCAGGTAGCTGTGTACTTCTGTGTTGAAGAAATATGGTACCGATGTGTATAGTTGTATAAGCAAATACCATATTAGCTAGGGCTCCTTGTGCTTGCCACACACATGGTACACAAAGTAAGCGTGTACCCCCCTGAGGATTAATGTAATTATACCCTCAGATGTTACAGATTACAGCAATGGAATGAAATGTATCACGGAAAACTTTCTTTGTAATTCAAAAACCTTTAAACAATCCGTGTCATTACTTAAGGGTAAAAAATGTGCCAAATGTCGTAATTATCGTCGTACGTAAGCAATGTCCTGTAGAAGTCAATGTACTTCCCTCGTGATAAACAAAGTGAATTGCTATGCGTATAGATGTCGTTGTTGTTATGCTTATTGCCATGATGAAGTAAGTACTGTACTGTAACGTATTGTTGTGCTACAGAAAAGGCTGTCTCATTGTAGCTATACCACAAAAGTTACTACTAAAACATGTTTTACTTTCCAGAAGAATTCAGAAAAACTGTGCAGATATAAAACAGATACACCACAAAAGCAACAATGTAAATTGTGTCACAAATTAGTAGTGTCGTGATATAATCGTGTAGCTGTCAGAGAAACCAAATGCTAAGTCATCTTTAATTTCACAGAAAGTACTTTAAATACAGAATGTATTCTCAAGTAAACCTAAATGTTGCATTAAAATCTCATTAGCAGTACTGGTATATGTTCTAAGTATGTGAGCCTTATAGTCATTACGTAATCGTACAAATAACAAGCAAGAATGTACACACACAATAACACTGTGTCATCTGTTCACTATAACAATGCATTCGTAGTTACTATATAGATATGTTCCCTAGGTTCTAGACTGGATAGTTAACTTTAAAACATAGTTGCATATCAACAGTTTCTATGTCTGACGAAGCGTACTAGTAACAGGAAGTGAAAAATTTTATAGCAAAGACTAAATTAAAAAGCAGATTATCTCTCAATAAATGGTTGTACATTTGAAATGTGGTGGAATCTTTTACCCTTTATAGGGCGCAGACTTTCAACTTCAAAGCAATTATCATGTTGTATACGTCGGTAAGGAATGCTAAAATTTTTCTCAGGGTTAGCGTGTATGTTATTTTTCCCTGAGCCAGCTAGCGTATGTGGCTGCCTGCAGTGCAAGTCATTGTCTGTATCTTTGTTGGCGCGCGTCGTTATTGGGATTTGGAGATCTAACTTCTACAAATTCACCTTGTCGAAGTTTACATAGTTTCTTTTTTGTCGTTCATGTGGTGGAGAATTTCTCCCGGAATCGTAACTGCGCGGTGGACCGTTGCGTCTGACGTTATTCTGTCTCCCTTGATAATAATTATTTTGGTTCCCATATTGTCTGTTTCTCTGATTGTCTCTGTGATAGTCACTACCACGGAGAGGTGATCTTTTCCTGTAATTATTACTACTCTGCCAACGGTTGTCATACTGGTGGTGTCTGTTTTGGTCACGATTTGTGTTGTGAGAATAGCCTTGTCGTGTCCAGTTATTATTTCTTTCATCGCGGAATTGCGACGGATGTGACCTGTAATTGTTGTGCTCCTGTTTTCGCGTTCCGCGATTGTCAGTGTCAATTTCCAATTCTTGTAACAGTCCCTGAATAGCTTCAATGTCGTCTGTGCAACGTCCTGCCAAAGTAATACGTCGTAAATGTTCAGGTAATTTGATTAAGCAAATACGGATGAGTTCTGAGGGGCTGTATGGGTTTGACAGGTACTGATTCATGTGCAACATGTCTTCAAAATATTTCACAAGACTGGAGAATTCAGATTGTTCGAAATGTTTCATCATTATGATGCTATGTTTTACTCGGTCTTGTGTAGCTTGAGACCAATATGCTGAGAGGAAGGCACGATAAAATTCTCCTTCACTGTGGCAATCGCGAATGACCGATCGCATTCTTACAGCTGGTTCATTCTCTAAATAGCCACACATATATTATAATCTGTGCTCTAAAGACCAGTTGGGAGGAAAAAAATGATAGAACTGATGAAGCCACACTTGTGGATGAATGTCGTTGCCGGAATTCTTAAATGTTTTGAATTTTCGTGTAGTAATAAACAGCTTATAGTCAAAATCATCATGTCGGCGAGTCATTGTTACTTCGTGTCGGCGGTTCCATCTCAAACTTCGGTGCACCTTGCCAATTTCTTTCATAATTTCCGAAATGCCCTGTGTTATTATTTTATTTATTTATTTATTTATTTATGCATTTATTTTACCTGGCAAGATTAGGGCCTTCAGGCCCTGTCTTACACCTAACCAGGCATACTCAGATTCAACAAATTTCAGTTTCTACAGAACATTAAGGACATATTACATGTTATACAGTATTAATGTTAAGAAAAAAAATAGAGATTATAAACGTAGTACAATGATAATTATAACAATCATAAATTAATTATAACAATCAAGAATAATAATAATAGTAATAATAATAATAATAATAATGACTATGTATATGAAAGTAAACATATTTTTCTTTTATGAATGTCAGTCCTATTGCTAGTTGGGAATTTTCTCGTTATATTCTTGCAGCTTGTGAGTTATTCTCATCAAGCAGAGACATAAGACGATAGAATGGGGTGAAAGAGATATAGAAGAGGTAGATAGGTTAGAGGAAGAGAAATAGAATGGTAAAATTCGAAGCTATGGTGGAGAGGAGAAAGAAAGAGAGGGGCCCAACAATGGTGGCTATACCGTCCCTAATATGTAAGTCTTGAGTTCCCTCTTGAATGTTGAGTGGTTCCGGATAAGACGCAGATCACAGGGGAGCGCGTTCCACAGTCGTATGGCTGAGATGGAGAATGAAATGGAGAAAGATTTTGTGTTATGTAAAGGTACAGCCAAGATGCTAGACGTATCCGATCTGGTATTGCGGTTGTGGAATGATGATAGGTGTTTAATGTGAGAAGATAAGTATTGGGGGCACCAGTGGCTAAGAAATCGATGAAGTAAGCACATCGTGTGGAGATCGCGTGCCTTATGTGGGCGTATCCAACCTAGCTGGGAGTATGAAGGACTGATATGATCATACAACCGTATATTGCATACGTATCTAACGCAAGCGTTCATCACTAGCTCGAGGCGTCTCGAATTTTCACTATTTGTGCCGTGTTGAACTACATCACAGTAGTAAAGATTAGGCAAGACTAGTGTTTGGACTAATTTTTGTTTAACATGGGTTGGAAATATTTTTCTAAATTTCTGAATTGCATGTAGGGAGGAGAGCGATTTCCGGCAAGCTGTAACTGTTTGTTCTTCCCAGTTTAGGTGTTCATCCAAGATTATTCCAAGGTCTTTTACTGTTTTTTGGTATGGTAGTTGGGTACCATTGAGGTGTATTTGAGGGACTGTTTCGTGAAAGTGCCGACTGATTAACTTTGGATGAGATATAAGTATGACCTGGGATTTCTTGGGGTTTAGTTTCAGACCTAGGTTCTGTGCCCATCGAGAAACAGAGCAAAGATCCGCGTTCATACTCGCTACTGCGTCAGCAATGTTCTTGGGGCTTGCACTTATGTACAGTTGGATGTCGTCGGCATATAGATGGTAGTTGCAGGAGTGAATCACTGAAGAAATATCATTATTTTGCGGCTTTTCCGTATTTCTAAGTCCCTCTTCCTGTGTTGGAGCGCGAGTGTCCTCTGAAATATGTAATTTTTGTATTACTTGTGCCAACTGATCTTGTACTTCCCGGATTTCTCTTTGGTGTTGCGTATTAATTTGATTCTGATTTTTTTTTGAATTTTTTAATTTGTTCATACTCTTCTGTGTCATTAAAGACTACCGGTTTTGTGTCATTCAGATTATCATCTACCTTCGTAGATAAATTATTTAGCTGATCTGAAAGTTCAGCTACTTTCTCTGATAATGAACTAATTTCCTCCATGTGTCTTTCTGAACCAATTTTCGTCCGCAGCTCGTGGCCGTGCGGTAGCGTTCTCGCTTCCCACGCCCGGGTTCCCGGGTTCGATTCCCGGCGGGGTCACGGATTTTCTCTGCCTCGTGATGACTGGGTGTTGTGTGCAGTCCTTAGGTTAGTTAGGTTTAAGTAGTTCTAAGTTCTAGGGGACTGACGACCATAGATGTTAAGTCCCATAGTGCTCAGAGCCATTTGAACCATTTTTTGAACCAATTTTCAGAGTATCTACTGTGTCCTTTAAGTTTTCCTGAGTTTTTGCAAGTTAGGTAACCGAATCGGTAGATGCAACTGAGTCAATTTTTGCTTGCAAGGTCTCATGATTTTCATGAGCAATAGTTAGCAGTTCTTTTATGGCTGCTTCGTGATTCTGTAATGCATTTTCATGCCGCGACAAAATAGATTGAAAATGCTCACAAATTTGTGTTTTTACGTCATTACAGTCTTTTTGACATTTCGATTCGATTTTAAGTAACTCAGCAGTTAAACTTTCACGTGTTTGTTCAAGCGTTTGTTCCAATGAATCTAACTTTTGAAGCTGTTGCTGTGTTTGTCTCTGATTTTCTTCCATCGTGTCTAACTTTCGAAGATTTTGTTCCATTGTGTCTAACTTTTGAAGATTTTGTTCCATTGTGTCTAACTTTTGAAGCTTTCGTCCCATTTGTTGTATTAATTGTAAGAACAATGCACTGGTGTCTGAAACATGTTCCTCAGTGCTTTTCGGCAGCGAATTTGCACCGGCAACATTCACATTTTGACAAGCAGAAAATGTGTCTTAACTTATTTGAGAAAACGGTGAGGACCCAAAACCTGAATCTACAGTATTTGCGAGATTGTGTCCTGTCATTTCGCATTCCTGAGGCGAGCTGTTGCCGACCGATCGATTGATAATGCTTCCCTGTTCACTAATTATTTCACTGTCTACGTCATTATTTGCTGCCCGCTCCATTTCCCTATGCACAATTACCAAATTACTACTTCGAATGTCTGTTAATTCATTACACAGTGGTGCTGATAAGCTACGCTCGTCGTCACTATTATTTCTCAGTTTACTTTGGAGCCTAGTGTTACGATTTTCACATGCCATTATTGTCACAATATTTCACACGATAACACAGAAAAGCACAATTTCAAGAGCAAAAATAAGAGAACACATTAACATAGCACTGAAAATAATATCTAGTTAATTGCAAGCGCAGCTGCGAAGTACTTGGTGCAAATCTACATGCATGCCACAACTGTTTTACTGTACAAAAATGAAAGACTGCAACTACAAAGGAGATTTTCTCTACAATTACGCGCTAGCAATGAACAAAAGCTACACTAATTACACAAACTACAAGAAAAAAATCTGAAGATTCCAGTGAGGTATCCTCGGCTAAGGGTCGACATATGAAACGTCTCTTAGAAAAATTATACATGACTGTGCTTAAACTGACACACAATATTTTTTAGCGCAACGCAATCTGACTTTCAATAATCCCTACAAGAGAATGGCCCTAACTAAATTAACCTATACGTTTCACAATTCACTTACCTCACAAAAATCTTCATTATTCAAACTATTGCAATACAGCGAGCTCCACTACTGCCAGCTAAATAAAAGGTTCAAACTACTGAAGGCACTAACTACTGATACGCATAGTTAGCAAATGAAAGATTTTGATAGAGAACAAACAATGTATTTACCTTAATAGTGTCCAAAATTCATAATATATATAGCAGTTCATGACATCTCTTCTTACAAATGTACTGTTTCTGATGGACACACGTCCAGATCACCCGCTCTCAAATATCCGCCATCTCACTTCCCCACATCCACCACTATGGGCGGCTCACCTCCAACTGCGCAACGCTACGCGCTGTTCACATCCTGCTGCCCAACACTACAATGGCAGACTACAATGCAAACTAGCCACAGACTGCACACAGCACAGCCAGTGATTTTCATACAGAGCTCTACGTGGCTTTACCAATAAGAAAAGCTAAACAGCCTATTACAACTTTAAGCTGCTTCGTCACTTGAGAAATTTGCTATCTTTCCAAAAATGCAGCTAGTTGCCCACGCAGTACTCCGAAATGTAACAGTACGGTAATATTTGGATTTGTGTTCAAATTATGAACTAAAATAATGAACCTTTTGCAAACGAATAAAAAGACTGCTTTGAACTGAAACTGTGTTAAGATGTTTTAGATGACACAGAAGTTATTTGCACTAATCTTCTTTTCTTTATCATAAACAACGAACGTTGATTGAAACAGTACTTAAGTTACGAAATTTACTCTTTGCTTTCCTTATAAAACTGAAAGTAGAGGCTGACGAAAAGCTAGAATTCAGAATACATGATGTATCCTGACACCAAAACGTAGATATTGTTGAACAAAAATGGAATCTTTACATTTAAAAGTTGGTGTGATAGCCAATTAACATTTAAAAACAAATTAAAAGAATTCCTGAATGTTTGATCTTTCTCCTCCACAGATGAATTTTTACATTTGATGGAGGAACTGTAAATAAATAAGTAAATAAACATACGTTAAACTCACACGTTCCGTGTCATTACGAAACGTCGTATTCATGATCAATGGAACAAATATTAATGTAACGTAATGTAAAAATAATGAAACGTGAAGTGCAATCAAACAATTTAAAATCAGTGATGGTAAAATAGTCTTTATTAAAATTGAGTGATTGTTCAAATCTGCAATAGCCTTTTATTTCTTTTTCACTGTATGTCTACTGGTTTTATATCCTGGAGGCATATCTCGAGGTCATATCACTCGAATAAAAGCACTATAGTCGACGTAACCCAGCGGACAAAATCGACAGTAAAACAATGTACTCACAAAACTAATACTTGATGTGCCACGAACTCCAACGAAGAAGCGCTCGTAAAATCCTATCACTCCTCGGTAAAACCTTGAATGAAACGGCAGACGGGAATTCGATCCGAGCCATGCATGATCACTAGTACATCTCCAAGACACAATCAAAAGACGAGCGCGGACAGCTCATGACAATCCCCTTTACAGATATTGAACAGCCAGACAGACCTCTAATATCTCGGTCAATTACTGTATCTCGAGTAATTGTAGTCCCTTATTATTACGTTGCTCGAAAATCTCCCGTTTTCGTGCTCCATCCTACACTAACTGTCATCGACCATGTGAAATAAAGGGCGTATAGTACATAAGACTCTCAATTCTGTGACATTCGGCTAAACTGAAGTAGTTACTTTCTGCATTGTGGCTTAGATACCACCTGCTGTGTTTGTTAGTTCTGTTTAACTATAAGGGACGCAGCTGTGAGAACGTAAGTTCCGTCCACAGGCTGTAACCCTTGGGTTTCGACCGACAGCTATGTCATCCTCCACCAATGGCGTCACTGGATATTGTATGGAGGGGCGTGTAGTTGACACACCGCTATCCTAGCCGCTGTCAGTTTTCTTCGCCTGGCGCCACTACAACTTCTTCAAGGAGCTCCTCAGTTGGCATCACGAGGCTGAGGGCTCCCAGTTCCAGTTCATCCATTAGGAGAAACCCAGGTGGTACCGGGAATCGAACCTGGGTCCTGTACGTGGCAGTCAGCCACGCTGACCACTCAGCTACTGTGTCGTTTCAGTCCTGCCTCTCAGTCAGATCTTTCAACCGTAAGGTTCTTAAACGGGCCATATAGATTAGCAATTTACACTGAAGAGCCAAATAAACTGGTACACCTGCCTAACATCGTGTAGGGCCGACGTGAGCCCGCAGAAGTGCCGCAACAAGACGTGGCATGGACTTGACCAATGTCTGAAGTAGTGCTGAAGGGAACTGACACAGGGCTGTCCAAAAATCCGCAAGAGTAAGATGGGGTGGAGATATCTTCTGAACAGCGCGTTGCAAGGCGTCCCAGATATGCTAAAAATTGTTCATGTTCGGGAAGTGTAGTGGCCAGCTGAAGTGTTTAATCTGAGATGAGTGTTCCTAGAGCAACTGTACAGCAATTCTGGACATGTGGAGTGTCGCGTTGTCCCGTTGGAACTGCCCATACCTTCTAAATGCACAATGAACATGAATGATTGCAGGCGATCCGACAGGATGCTTGCTACGTGCCACCTGTCAGAGTCGTATGTAGACGTATGGGGTGGTCTCTTACCACTCCAACTGCACACGCCTCACACTATTAAAGAGCCTCCACCAGTTTGAACAGTCCCTGCTGACATACAAGGACCATAGATTCATGATGTCTGCATAACCGTGCACGTCGATCCGCTCGATACATTTTGAAACGAGACTCGTCTGACCAGGCAACGTGTTGCCAGTCATCAATGCTCCAATGTCGCTGTTGATGGGCGCAGGCAAAGTGTAAATCTTTGAATCGTGCACTCATCAAAGGTACACGAGTGGACCTTCGACCCCAAAACCCATATCGATGACGTTTCGTCGAATGGTTCGCACGCTCACACTTGTTGATGGCTGGGCATTGAAATCTTCAGCAATTTGCTGAAGGGTTGCACTTTTATCACGCTGAACGATAATATTCAGTTGTCGTTGGTCTCGTCCTTGCAGGAACCTTTTCTGTCGCAGCGATGTCGGAAATTTGATGTTTCACCGCATTCCAGATACTTACGGTACACTCGTGGAATGCTCGTACGGGAATATACCCACTTCGTCGCTACCTCGGAAATGCTGTGTCCCATCGCTCGTGTGTCGACTGTACCACTACGTTCGAACTCACTTAAATCTTAGTAGCCGGGCGGAGTGGCCGCGCAGTTAGAGGCGCCATGTCACGCATTGCACAGCCACTCCCGCCGGAGGTTCGAGTACTCCCTCGGGCATGGGTGTCTATGTTGTTCTTAGCATAATTTAGTTTAAGTAGTACTTAAGTCTAGGGATCGATGACCTTAGCAGTTTGGTCCCTTAGGAATCTTGAAAACCCGCCATTGTAGCTTCAGTAGACGATCTAACATCTGCGCCAGATACTTGTTGTCTGATATATGCGTTACCAACAGCAGCCCCGTATTATGCCTGTTTACATACCTATTTAAATGGCCATGCCTATACCAGTTCCATTGGCGTTTCAGTGTATAAGTGAGCATTACTTAGCCGGTTGGAGTGGCCCAGCGATTCTAGGCGCTACAGTCTGGAACCGCGTGACCGCTACGGTCGCAGGTTTGAATCCTGCTTCGGGCATGGATGTGTTTGATGTTCTTAGGTTAGTTAGGTTTAAGTATTTCTGAGTTCTAGGGGACTGATGACCTCAGAATTTAAGTCCCATAGTGCTCAGAGCCAGTTTTTGACCATTACTTAAATTAAATGTCGTGATGTGGAAGGAATCCATGCCAATTATACAAAATCTAATCTCTATTAGCACCGTACGGTGCGATTCACAGGAATTTCTGTTAAACTGACTGAAACATTACCTTCATTCGTCATCATCACATCGCTGCTGTCACAATTGGGGCTGTATCAGGCCAGTGAGTAGGTTGGCAGTCTTCATTGCTCGAAGGCGGAGACCGATCAAACCCACAAAATGCTCACAATAGAACGTTACGTATACCTAGGGAAATGAGCGGATAAGATTCCTGCGGGGTGGGGGGAGGGGCTTCTAACTTCCGTCGGAGAATACGAATAGGGTTCAGTCGTTGGCCCGCGAACATTCCGATTTCTCTCTCCTGTTTCGCCACCGCAAAACATTAATAATACAATTGAAATTACTTATTTTATAAGGGAATAGGATGGTCGTTCTCTTTAGATAATGAACTGGAAAAATTATAGTTTATTCATGATACAATATTTATGCTTAAACAGTTCTCTTATAAGCTATCATTAAGAACATTAGTTTAATGAGAAGAAACGAAAGAAAAAATGAAAGGAAACGACATCGGGGGCAGACAAGGCATCTGTGATAAGCCACCTCAAATGTATCTACGATGGGTAAGGTAAGGTTTTCCTAAATTATAGGGGACAATGTCGTGAAATTACTCACATACGCTAGTAATTTTTAACGTTTACTTACTGATTTTTTAAAATATATTTTTCTGTAGCACTGGAATAAACCATCGAAGAGGAATTCAAGAACATGTGATGAAATTGATGAAATGTAAAATGTAAATGCCATGTGGCTAGGGCGTCCTATCGGGTACACCGGTCGCCTGGTGCAACTCTTTTGAGTTGACGCCACTTCAGCGACTTGCATGTCGATGGGGATGAGATGATGGGACAACAGAACACCCAGTCCCTGAGCAGAGAACATCTCCGACGCAGCCGGGAATCGAACCCAGGCACGTTGACACGACATTCCATCGCGCTGACCACTCGGCTCCCGGTGGCAGTAAATAGATAGCAGTGTCTCACACCAATGCGCCTGAAACTACCGTCCCACCATCGAAAGAAGAGGTCCGACAAATGTCTGCGCTACTGTACCAGACACGTAATTCGTGTATGGTACCTGTAATTGTTGTTGTGGCTGCCTGCTCAGACTCTCAAAATGTTGAGGACTGATAATAATTATGCAAGAAAAGCGATTCCAGGCAGACAATACTGCAAGTAGGATTTCATCTTGATTCTTGCAGCACGGGTTTGTGTTATATGACATTTCATGCCTCCTAGTGACTTCGTTGCCTGCCCCCGGTAGCTGAGTGATCAGCGCGACAGAATGTCAATCCTAAGTAACCGGGTTCGATTCCCGGCTAGGTCGGAGATTTTTCTCCTCTGAGGGACTGGGTGTTCGGTTGTCGTAATCATCATCATTTCATCCCCACCGACGCGCAAGTCGCCGCAGTGGTTTCAAATCTAAAGACTTGCACCCGGTGAACGCTCTACCCGCCGAGAGGCCCTAGTCACACGACATTTTCATTTTTAGTGGCCTCGTTGTACATTATGAACCTCTTGTTTTACTTTCCCCATAGAGACATATACACAGATGTTAATTCTGCCGGCCGGGTTGGCCGTACGGTCGTAGGCGCTACAGTCTGGAACCGTGGGACCGCTACGGTCGCAGGTTCGAATCCTGCCTCGGGTATGGATGTGTGTGATGTCTTTAGGTTAGTTAGGTTTAAGTAGTTCTAAGTTCTAGGGGACTGATGACCTCAGAAGTTAAGTCCCATAGTGCTCAGAGCCATTTGAACCATTTTTTTATTAATTCTGACGAGTGTGAGACTATTTAGTGATCCAGAGCGATCGGTCGGCAGATCTCCAAATGTTTTATTATGAAGATCTGTAATTACATGCGCGATATGGGCAGGACATCAGACGTGTTGGTACCTCATGGAGTGCCTTGCGTCCTTAGGCAATTGTCATTCGCACATTCAGGCTGTGTTGTAGTGGCGTGTGGCCCGTGCGTTATCGTTTATAAACTGAAACTCTCCTGGCAGATTAGAACAGTGTGCTGGACCCAGACTCGAACTCTGGACCTTTGCCTTTCGCGGGCAAGTGCTCTACTTTTCGAGGGGCGTTCACATTTTTCCTCCACCAATGTCGGTTGAAAAAATGCAGAATTTGCTGTGGGACATCATGCAATACTCACGCTTCATCCCCTATAGCTTCATGAAGTTACCGGAGGTGGCAGCGCTAGGCGTAGCATTCAAAATGTCGTCTGTAAAGGATGTGCGTTGCAAGCAGAGAGCTGACATTCAGTTTCTTTTGGCGGAAAGTAGAGCATCACAGATCTTCATAGGCGATTACAGAATGTCTACGGAGACCTGGCAGTGAACAAAAGGACAATCAATGAGTTAGTGGACGATGCGTCTGTCGTCACTGGAAAAGTGTGTCCCGTCTCGCTCGTGCCAGCCGGCCGCACACAGTTATGACTCTTGCAATACTGGAACGTGCGAACACTCTCATTCGGCGTGTAAGTAGGCTGTTTAGGTTTTTATGCTGCTAACGCCACGTAGCGCTCTGTATGAAAACACTGGCTGTGCTATGTGCAGTCAGTGGCTGGTTGGTATTGTTGCAATATTCGCTATTGTAGTGTTGGGCAGTTGGATGTGAACAGTGTATAGCGTTGCGCAGTTGGAAGTGAGCCGCAAGCAGTGGCGGATGTCGTAGTTTTGAGAGCGGATGATCTGGACGTGTCTCCATCAGAGACAGTAAATTTGTAAGACTGGATGTCATGAATTGATACATATCTTATGACTTTTGAACACTATTAAGGTAAATACGAGGGGCGTTCAGAAAGTAAGCTCCGATCGGTCGCGAAATGGAAACGACTATGAAAATCCGATAAAGCTTTGCACAGATGTGTTGGGTAGTGTCTCTAGTATAACCCCAGTTAGCATCACGTCGCTCTTCTCATTTCTGAGCTCGCAGTGAGTGCGTAAAGATGTCTAGAAAATAGTGTCTGCCGCCAAGTACGAGGGCCTGGTGAGAAATTTCGCCTGAAGCTATGCAGCTAACATTACATAACTGTCGTGCTGTTTCTTCTTCAAGACAATTCTCAGCCGCATTCTGCAGGGGCAACGAAGATGCTCCTGCATCGTTTTCAAATGGAAATGTGAGATTACCCACAATACAGTCCGCAATTGTCTCCCCCTGAGTTTCATCTCTGGTCACATGAACCGCTGTCTTTGAAGACAACATTTTGACACAGACAACGAGGTGTAGGCCAGCGTGGAGAATTGGCGGAAAGCACTGGCGGCTGCCTTCTATGATGAGGCTATTGAAAAGTTGGTACAACGCTATGACAAAAGTCTAAGTCAGAACGGCGACTACGTAGAGAAGTAGCTGAAAGGTGTAGCTAATTGTTACAAGTAAAACATTTCTGATGTTCACTGTGGTTTCAATTTGGCAATCAATCGGAGCTTACTTTCTGAACAGGCCTCGTACATTGTTTGTACTCTACCAAAACCTTTCATTTGCTAAGTATACCTATCAGTAGTTAGTGCCTTCAGTTGTTAGAATCTTTTATTTAGCTGGCAGTATTGGCGCTCACTGTATTGCAGTAGTTCGAGTAACGAAGGTTGTTGTGAGGTAAGTGATTCATGAAAGGTTTTGGTTATTGTTAGTCAGGCCCATCTTTTGGAGAGATTATTGAAAGTCAGGTTGTGTTGTGCTAAAAATATTGTGTGTCAGTTTAGTGTTGATCAGAATAATAAAAGAGCGAAATGTCTGAGTATATTCAGTTCTGCTCAGCTGTTTGAAAACCAAATTACGTAAGGGGTTTATCAGCACTATCATTAATAAATTTTTTGTAAGGGGAGGTTTCAATTGGCATCGGCTCCATATTTCTCTAACACATAATTACACAGCTATGGTATCATATTTCTCTAACACACGATTACACAGCTATCTGCTCATTTAACTGAGTGAGACTAACATTTTTTTTTACCATGTCAGTGACACATGTTTACGGAATTACACAGTTCGATAACTTCACACTTATGAAATTGTATTTTGTCTGTACTTTGTGAACTGTTCATATTTTTTTTGGAACCATTGTGATACTATGTGAGTTTTGAATGATGTATTTGGTATGGGATCATGAATTTTAAAGTACGTTTGAGGTAGATGACACTATTGAAATGAGCAGAGAATTTTTTTTATTTTTTGAAATTATTGCAGAAAGCTACAACGTTTTTGAGATTTGACTGAGATGTTATGATGTTATTATTACGACGACGATGTGTATTATGCTGTAGAGGTATGTTTATGATCAATAAGCTGATGCTACATGAAGAATTTGATTATGCTTCGTATTTATTATGATGAAACATTGAAGAAGTGTCGATGAATATGTAAATGTGTAATGAAGTAAGGAATAATGAGTAGTGGTTAGGTACTGATTTGTGAAAAAGGATGTTGGAAACCAAGAATCGTACTTTAAGAGTTATGAAATGTGTTTAAATGTGTGAATGTATCACAACGCCGTCGAAAATGTTTTGGACACTGTTATATTTATGGGATGTTGTTTCTTCAAATTTGTAATGCAAATTCTCGACCTGCGAAATCTTTTATTTGAGACTGTCACTGTAGTGCAAACTGCTGTCGTAAATATTTCGGTAAGGAAGCTAAGTGACCTTGACATAATGCATTATGGGCGCCCAGCTGTGCCAGTCGCCTGGAGGAAAAGCCATTAGGTTGGCATTTCTTTGTAGTAAGCATTTCAAATAAGACACGCTCATAATTGAAACATATGATTACAGTTTTGAGCTCATACTTTCTGATATTTACTGAAATGCCTAATGAAATGATGAGAAATATTTTATGTCTATACACCTGATTATGACTACTGTCTTTCTAGTTGAGAGATTTTTTTACTGCCTTATGAAATACCATATGGCTAGTGAATGATGTTCATGCTTTGCTGTGTATATATATTTGCCTATGTTGTTTAATATCTAGTTTCTAGCTGCACTGCAGCATTGGTTAAAATAAAATTTAATAGATGTACTAATGTAAATATTTTCTGACTACAGATCCATTTAATAATACTTTCTTAAAAAAAGGGAACACAAATAGACATTTCCCTTCACAGGAACTGCATAAATAAGTTTTTAATGATTTGGTAACTTGTCTGCTAGAGTACGTTATCGTGATGCAGCACTCTAGTGTTAAGATGTGACATAGGTATTAGACATGGCTATCTTTACTGTAATATGTTGTCTGTTTGAGCTTTGTCATGTTTGAGTATTAGTTATAGTATTTGCTGCTGCTGTTTGCCAGGAATAGTGCTACTAAATTTCACTTTGTATTACTCTGTTAAACCAGTTTTACTACTGATTTATTTTTCTTGTTGTTGCACATTGGCTTATATTAGTTTTAATGTTGTATTTGCTTTTCTAATTTAGATATACTGCTGCTTGCTTTGCCAATTTGCATTTTTGTCATTGCTGTTTGTGTCAGTTGTTTTGTGCTGTTGCATTGCCTCGTCCCTTAGTTTATGTGTCTGAGCTCAGTAGATTTAAGTTAGCTTAAGAGAGCGTAGGCTATATAAGAGAATGAGTTGTGATGAATTGGAAGAAATGCATTGAGAAGTTATATGAGAAAGGTTTGGGCCAAAGTTAGTAGTGTACAATGAATAATAATTATTTTGAAAGAGGATATGAACAAAACAGTAGGGTTTAGGGACAACAGGTATAGATAAGACATCCTGGTAATAATGGTAATGAAGGGAGATCTCCAAGAAGTAAAGAAAGTTTTGTTTGCAAAATACTGCATGAAATCAAACCCTGTCCTTTCCTTTTGTGGTATTGCGCTATGTGTTTTTGTACCCTTGTGTATTTGTGTTCTTCCTGTCTTTATGTCTTTATCTGATAAGGGTTATGTTGTATAATCTTTTTAATAATGTGTTATTTACTTTGTAAAGATGTTTAGACATTATTTATTTTAATGCTCATGTGTGAAATTAATGTTTCGGAAACTATTCTCATTATTTCGTTTATTTACTTATATCTTAATTCCTGTAACACTGATGTACATGTTTATTTCTATTCTTTTGTAAAGCCCATATTACTACAAATGTGATCTGTACTATTATGTTCTTTTATGATGTATTTTGTACCTTTGTAATTGTATTCTTATGTTGTAAATTTATAATTGTATAGACACGAGTTCTTCAAATAAAGTTTCATTTCACTGCACACATTTCTGTTGGTCATTGTATATGCACAATATTTGAGAAGTTGGAACTGTTAGTGTTTGCACATGTGTTAATAATTCAGCAAGGGACTGGTTAACAGCATTGCTGGTTCAAAGGACAATTCCAAAAACTTTGTGAGTGAACAAGTGGTTGTTTATGAACTTGCTATATTGTCTGCAAGACTCTTCGATGGTGGTATGTGCACCTGCACAGTCGCAACAGATGTCTGCTTGCCGTCTCTACAAGGACTGCAGTGGGTCTGTACTTTTGATGTCTCACCAGTACCATACTCTCTACCTGGACTACAGTGGGTCTGCTCTCTAATGACCTACCTACCAATATTCTTCAAAACTTCGACTGACTCTGCTGTGGGTTTGTTCTGTTGTGGTCCATTACCTGTCTGCATGTCACGAGTCAGCATTGCCTTTCTGTTGGAAGGTAAACACCACTTCTTCAAGACTGCATGGAAATCCGCTACTTCCATGTGCATTTTCTTTTTCTGATCAGACTTTGTGCAATGCAATCACTATTGTGATAAATGATTAGGACTATCTTTATGAGAACCATTTTTGCTTTTGACCAACAGTGCATCAATAAGTGTGTGCATTTGATATCTTTGTTATTGTAATTATGAAAAATTTTATCAAATCATTATTGGCCACTGCCCAAAACGACTTGTAAAATTTTTTTGTGAGGAGCATGGGGGCTATGTAAGTAGGCTGTTTAGGTTTTTATGTTCGTAACGCCATGTAGCGCTCCGTATGAAAATCACTGGCTGTGCTGTGTGCAGTCTGTGGCTGGTTGGCATTTTGGAATATTCGCTATTGTAGTGTTGGGCAGTTGGATGTGAACAGTGCGTAGTATTGCGCAGTTGGAAGTGAGCCACCAACAATGATGGACGTCGCAGTTTTGAGAGCGGATGTTCTGGACGTGTCTCCATCAGAGACAGTAAATTTGTAAGACTGGATGTCATGAACTGATATATATATATAATGACATTTTATGTGAAGATGTATGAGACAGGCGAAATATCCTCAGACTTCGAGATGAATATATTTATTTCAATCGCAAAGAAAGCAGGCGTTGACAGATGTGACAATTACCGAACTATGGGTTTAATAAGTCATGGCTGCAAAATATTAACCCGATTTCTTTACAGACGAATGGAAAAACAAGCAGAAGCCGACCTCGGGGAAGATCAGTTTGGATTCCGTAGAAATATCGGAACACGTGAGGCAATACTGACACTGCGACTTACCTTAGAAGCTAGATTAAGGAAAGGCAAACCTACGTTTCTAGCATTTGTAGACTAAGAGAAAGCTTTTGACATTGTTGACTGGAATACTCTCTTTCACCATGGAACTGGAGAAGAATGGCCAGCTGCCATTTCTGGATGTACTAGTCCATAGGAAAGCAGATGGATCAATTGGCCACAGTGTGTACCGAAAACCAACACACACCGATTTATATCTGCAGGCCAGCAGCTGTCACCACCCTGCACAGAAGAATGGGGTTCTGAAGACTTTGGTCCACAGACCACATGCCCTGTCAGACCAAGAGAATCTACCTATAGAGATAGAACGTCTCAAATCAGTTTTCTCCAAGAATGGATACACGGACAGACAAATTGAGAGGGCACTCCAACCAGCCACCATACCACAGGTTCCTGAAGAAGACCAAGATGAAACAAAGAAGGTGGCATATCTGCCCTATGCTGGCTCTATTTCTGCCAGAATCAGTAGGATCCTCCGTAAACACGATATCAAGTGTGTTTTCTGTCCATCGAACAAGATTGGGGGACTGCTGGGGAGTGTCAAAGACGACCTGGGGTTACGAAAACCAGGGATTTACAATATACCTTGTCAATGTGGCAGGTCCTACATTGGCCAGACGACAAGAACTGTGGAGATCAGGCACAAAGAACATCAGAGGCACACTAGATTAAGACAGGTGACAAAGTCAGCCATTGCTGAACACTGTCTAGAACTAGATCATGCCATGAAGTATGAGGATACCAGGATTCTAGCACAAACACCCAGATTTTGGGACAGTGTTATAAGAGAATCGATAGAAATTAAAATGGCTGACGATCTTATGAACCGTGACACAGGGTACCAGCTAAGCAGAGCCTGGGATCCGGCTCTGGAATTGTTAAAGGAGCAACGGGGCCAGCTGCAACACTGCACAAACAGAACAACCAGAGACATGGAGATGGAAAACGAGCCCCTGACGGACTGCCAGGAGCACCAGACCGAAGATGGAACACCCAGAAGTGGGACTGGTGGGCGCGGACCGCAGAGGGAACATCCAGAGCCGCAGTGGACGAAAAACGGAGCGGCAACGCTCCAACAGGTCGTGGTGAGCGGGCGCGGACCGCAGGGGGAACGCTTGGTACCCCAGACCGTAGATGAAACCCCCAGGAGCGGGGTTGGTGGGCGCGGACCGCAGAGGGAACACCTAGAACCGCAGCGGACGGAAAACGGAGCAGCAACGCTCCAGCAGGTCGCAGGGAATGGGCGCGGACCACAGAGAAAGCGCCTGCAGCCGTTGGTGGAGGGGGAAGGCCATAGGCATAAATACTGGACCAGGTCCACTCGAGGAGCAGTCTTAGGTCGCACCTGATGAAGGTTACGAGCTACGTGACCGAATTATCGTGCAAGTACGACGCTGATATCCGGCAGAACACCCGACAACCCAAGATGTCATTAGATCGCCGGGAAGCCTGAAGAGTTACATCTTTTAAAATGTTTACAAATTACGATCGTTAGTTCTTAGAAAAGTTAGGGTATATTTGAGCATAAATAGTTTGGCGACATTCGCCATGAAAATTGCTTTGACGTGGACTCCTTTCTAGGTGAGGTACGTCACTGTCAGTGATAGTGTCAGTGTAGTATTCTGAAGCCTCTACACAATAAATTAATCCAAGTCCTTAAAGTCTATTTTGTGATAATTGATGAGAACAGAATACAAGGATGCAGTACTTCCAATAATACAACCTCTGCCAGAGGCTAAGTCGAAATAGCGATACACTATTTGACTGTGCTGGATACAATGACAAGTTCATCACAGCAGCGCTGTATTGAAGGATGGCGGCCCAATTAATTCACTGTGACTGTTGAACAGCTGATCGCAACAACGTGATACGACTTTGGAATGTGACTCCGTGATGAGCTTTATTGATGCCTCTGCAGCCCTCAGTCGCAGTCAGAGTATCGCCCGGATGTTTACAGTGGTGCAACGTGTTTGGACACTGCTATCGGAGGTAGTAAGCTCGCAACCGGTTGGCTCTCCTGACAAGGTGATGTCATCGTAATTTCGGATTTGCGTCTGCGGGAGGTTCGGCAGGAGTAGTTCCTCCACTGAATGCAACCATGTTGGACACTCGACAGACTGGCGCTGCCCCCTGCGTCTCAGGCGTTACAAGCAACCCGGATCACAGCGATGTGGGAAGGTATGTGCCCACCAGGGGCGCCGGAGTTGCTACCGAACACAGTAACCATTTTTTTTAACGATTTTATATATTGCGTGAGTTAAAGTAACTCTAAAGTAACTCCACGAGCAGCTTTTCTGAACACTATATCTAGTAAATCACGACTAATGGACTTTAAGTGCACAGTGTAAGCCACCTAAACAGTTTCAGGCTTCATTATGAAACTGGTCATGTACACTAATACGGACACTACTCTTCTCAGTAAAATATGGAAAGAATCTCACCTTGAAATTATAACAGTACAAATCATATTATTTTGTTTTATTGTTGTTTAGGCATGTATCATGCCCCTTAACAATGCCTATGCTCATCTATCCTTATTTTACCGGTTATGTTTATTTCACATTCATGCTGAAGTAATCATTGCTGTATTGAGTTTTGGCCTTAGTTACGGGACCACTGTTCCCGGAAAACTCTTCGTATGTGTTCGAATAGCAATATGTTCCATTAACTGAATCTACTGTGTACCAACCGCTACGCTGTTTCATAAATAATTGTGTGCGACTTTCCACGAATAAATCGAGTTACTGAAATACTTTTACCTACAAACTGGCAGAATACTTTCTACTCCTAACCATATTGTGTACCAAATTTCCTAGAACAATTATGCTTGCCACGTAACCCAAACAAGACTCCCTGCTGACATACCAGTGCGTGACCAGTAGTGTTTGGAAATTGTTGGCGTTAAGAGCAAGACAGTGTCCCAAGCAGAAACAGGCACGCTTTGCTTCGAAAGTTCCAGAAAGCAACGATACGTAAGGGGAAGTATTTACTAAATCACAACACCAAAGGCAGCAGTGCGGCTTACACAAGGAAACAAATGAACAGTCTATGAGTTACGTGTTTGATTGCATCTGGTATTGTAGTGTACATGTCAGTGACACTTCTTCACCTGGCAACTGTACTGTGGTATGCTGCACTATGAACTTGTTACTAATTGAAGAAGTAGCACCCATATTCGTCTTTACAGTCCTCTACCAACGCTCTTTTCTTTGCCACAAAAAATTGTAGAAAATTCTACTAAGTAAGTCAGTGTCATAATGCGGCAGCTATCAAAGATGAGAATCAATGACGTGCGAAGCCAAATTATACGCTTTTTTTTTTTTTTTTTTTTTTTTTGGTCATCAGTCTACTGACTGGTTTCATGAGGCCCGCCACGAATTCCTTTCCTGTGCTAACCTCTTCATCTCCGAGTAGCACTTGCAACCTACGTCCTCAATTATTTGCTTAACGTATTCCAATCTCTGTCTTCCTCTACAGTTTTTGCCCTCTACTGCTCCCTCTAGTACCAAGGAAGTCATTCCCTCATGTCTTAGCAGATGTCCTATCATCCTGTCCCTTCTTCTTATCAGTGTTTTCCACATATTCCTTTGCCCTCCGATTCTACGTAGAACCTCCTCATTCCTTACCTTATCAGTCCACCTAATTTTCAACATTCGTCTATAGCACCACATCTCAAATACTTCGATTCCCCCCTGTTCCGGTTTTCCCACAGTCCATGTTACACTACCATACAATGCTGTACTCCAGACGTACATCCTCAGAAATTTCTTCCTCCAATTAAGGCCGGTATTTGATATTAGTAGACTTCTCTTGGCCAGATATGCCTTTTTTGCCATAGCGAGTATGCTTTTGATGTCCTCCTTGCTCCTTCCGTCATTGCTTATTTTACAGCCTAGGTAGCAGAATTCCTTAACTTCATTGACTTCGTCACCATCAATGCCGATGTTAAGTTTCTCGCTGTTCTCATTTCTACTACTTCTCATTACCTTCGTCTTTCTCCGATTTACTCTCAAACCATACTGTGTACTCATTAGACTGTTCATTCCGTTCAGCAGATCATTTAATTCTTCTTCACTATCACTCAGGATAGCAATGTCGTCAGCGAATCGTATCATTGATATTATTTCACCTTGTATTTTAATTCCACTCCTGAACCTTTCTTTTATTTCCATCATTGCTTCCTCGATGTACACATTGAAGAGTTGGGGCGAAAGGCTACAGCCTTGTATTACACCCTTCTTCATACCAGCACTTCGTTCTTGATCGTCCACTCTTATTATTCCCTCTTGGTTGTTGTACATATTGTATATGACCCGTCTCACCCTATAGCTTACCCCTACATTTTTCAGAATCTCGAACAGCTTGCACCATTTTATATAATCGAACGCTTTTTCCAGGTCGAAAAATCCTATGAAAGTGTCTTGATTTTTGTTTAGAATTGCTTCCATTATTAGCAGTACGTCAGAGTTCCCTCACTCGTCCATTTACTTTTCCTAAAGCCAAACTGATCGTCACCTAGCGCAATCTCAATTTTCTTTTCCATTTTTCTGTATATTATTCTTGTAAGCAGCTTCGATGCATGAGCTGTTAAGCTGATTGTGCGATAATTCTCGCAATTGTCAGCTCTTGCCGTCTTCGGAATTGTGTGGATGATGCTTTTCCGAAAGTCAAATGGTATGTCGCCAGACTCATATATTCTACACACCAACGTGAATAGTCGTTTTGTTGCCACTTCCCCCAATGATTTTAGAAATTCTGATGGAATGTTATCTATCCCGTATTTGACCGTAAGTCCTCCAAAGCTCTTTTAAATTCCGATTGTAATGCTGGATCCACTATCTCTTCTAAATCGACTCCTGTTTCTTCTTCTATCACATCAGATAAATCTTCACCCTCATAGAGGCTTTCAATGTTTTCTTTCCACCTATCTGCTCTCTCCTCTGCATTTAACAGTGGAATTCCCGTTGCACTCTTAATGTTACCACCGTTGCTTTTAATGTCGCCAAAGGTTGTTTTGACTGAGTCTGTCCTTCCGACAATCATATCTTTTTCGATGTCTTCACATTTTTCCTGCAGCCATTTCGTCTTAGCTTCCCTGCACTTCCTATTTATTTCATTCCTCAGCGACTTGTATTTCTGTATTCCTGATTTTCCCGGAACATGTTTGTACTTCCCCCTTTCATCAATCAATTGAAGTATTTCTTCTGTTACCCATGGTTTTTCGCAGCTACCTTCTTTGTACCTATGTTATCCTTCCCAACTTCTGTGATGGCCCTTTTTAGAGATGTCCATTCCTCTTCAACTGTACTGCCTACTGCGCTATTCCTTATTGCTGTATCTATAGCGTTAGAGAACTTCAAACGTATCTCGTCATTTCTTGGTACTTCCGTATCCCACTTCTTTGCGTATTGATTCTTCCTGACTAATGTCTTGAACTTCAGCCTACTCTTCATCACTACTATATTGTGATCTGAGTCTATATCTGCTCCTGGGTACGCCTTACAACCCAGTATCTGATTTCGGAATCCCTGTATGACCATGATGTAATCTAATTGAATTCTTCCCGTATCTCCCGGCCTTTTCCCATTATACCTCCTCCTCTTGTGATTCTTGAACAGGGTTTTCGCTATTACTAGCTTAAACGTGTTACAGAACTCAATTAGTCTTTCTCCTCTTTCATATTTCGTCCCAAGCCCATATTCTCCTGTAACCTTTTCTTCTACTCCTTCACCGACAACTGCATTCCCGTCGCCCATGACTATTAGATTTTCGTCCCCCTTTACATACTGCATTACCCTTTCAATATCCTCATACACTTTCTCTATCTGTTCATCTTCAGCTTGCGACGTCGGCATGTATACCTGAACTATCGTTGTCGGTGTTGGTCTGCTGTCGATTCTAATTAGAACAACCCGGTCACTGAACTGTTCGCAGTAACACACCCTCTGCCCTACCTTCCTATTCATAACGAATCCTACACCTGTTATACCATTTTCTGCTGCTGTTGATATTAGCCGATACTCATCTGACCAGAGATCCTTGTCTTCCTTCCATTTCACTTCACTGACCCCTACTATATCTAGATTGAGCCTTTGCATTTCCCTTTTCAGATTTTCTTGTTTCCCTACCTCGTTCAAGCTTCTGACATTCCACGCCCCGACTCGTGGAACGTTATCCTTTCGCTGATTATTCAATCATTTTCTTATGGTAACCTCCCCCTTGGCAGTCCCCTCCCGGATATACGAATGGGGGACTACTCCGGAATCTTTTGCCAATGGAGAGATCATCATGACACTGGCTGGGTGTTGTGTGCTGTCCTTAGGTTAGTTAGGTTTAAGTAGTTCTAAGTTCTAGGGGACTTATGACCACAGCAGTTGAGTCCTATAGTGCTCAGAGCCATTTGAACCATTTGAACTTATTCAATTACAGGCCACATGTCCTGTGGATACACGTTACGTGTCTTTAATGCAGTGGTTTCCATTGCCTTCTGCATCCTCATGTCGTTGATCATTGCTGATTATTCCGCCTTTAGGGGCAATATCCCACCCCTAGGACAAGAGAGTGCCCTGAACCTCTATCCGCTCCTCCGCCCTCTTTGACAAGGCCGTTGGCAGAATGAGGTTGACTTCTTATGCCGGAAGTCTTCGGCCGCCAATGCTGATTATTTATCCGCTATGGTTTAGTTAAGTTGTACTCACGTATTATGGATGTACATGGGAGGTCCTTTCTTTGCTGCCTCATTCCTGTACAAGAAATGCTTGTCCGAAAAGGTCTCCATAATCGTTAAAATAATGTCTCCCGGTAGAAATCATCTCAGGAGATAAAAAATTAGGAAAACAGATAATATGATAAGAAGCCAATGTCTCCTAATGTGCTTCCACACATTCAAGTCTGATGGATGTAATTATATGTATAGTGAGATCAATAGATTAAGTTTAAAATCAACATTATTATCACGATTATCAGTATCTATCTTCCTCTCAAGTATTAGACTGTACCTGTCTCGAGCTCACAAACTAAATCATTCTCTTCTTTTACGAGGTCTTCCAGTACGTCTTATCTCATTCGGTTTGTAATTCAGGACCCTTTGGGAAATACTGTGACTGCCGGTCTCATGAGATTTCTCCAAAATTTATGACACTTTTGAATTTCTTCATTCATGTTGAAAATATTCTGACATTTCGAATCACATCTCTTCTTTCGCAGCACTTTCCAATCTCATCTTTGCTGTCTGACTTTAATTATTTGCTTTATTTATTTATTTTTGTGGTAAGCCAGCTTTCGCTACCATATGATAAGACAGGAACCGTCATCACTATATAGATTTTCATGATGGCCTCTTTCTGTACTTTATGGCCCAATATTCTGCTACTGGCACCACAAGTAACTGGGAATTCGTGTATTTTATTTTCGCTATCAAAGTCAGAATCAAAACAATAGATTTAAAATTGCATCTAAATTTATTACAGTTTCTGAAGGCTGTATTACAAGGAACGTTATGAAAGTCTGAAATTCACAGACACTTTTTCCCGTACCTCAGGTTATTTTAACCCATAATGCCTTCGAATATTTACGGCTGTTAGGTGTTTCTCTGTTGTCTCGGTGGCACGAGATGTATGGAAATTCTCTGAAAACTCTTCTCCTCTCTCTCTCTCCCTCTCTCTCTCTCTCTCTCTCTCTCTCTCTCTCTCTGTGTGTGTGTGTGTGTGTGTGTGTGTGTGTGTGTGTGTGTGTGCGTGTGTGTGTGTGTGTTAACTCCTTCTACTACAAAAGCCACAGACCTCGACTGAGATTTTAATACTGTTTACTTCCGCCTGACGGGGTAAACGGTGCCCGGGTCGTTGGTTTGGAGATTTGGAACGTAACACATTACGGAGTGGCAGACGAGTTAACGATTCGCTAGGCAGTATTTTCCCTTTGTGTTTACTATTAGAAGGAACTTTTAATACAATTTCTGGAGCATTCGTAATTGAAGTTCGTTTGCTAAAACTCCGTCACGACGCTACTGCAAACTTCATAAACTGACAGCAGGAACACGAGAAGGCTTTTAACGAGATAGTTTTCACTGAGAAGCATGTAGCAAACCTACAAACGAGAAATTCAGGTATTAATTTTCAAACTGGAACAACAAATCTATTTTATTACTTTCTGCCTTGTGGTTTAAATCTTTTCATGTGTAATTCGCCAGTTTCGACCTTTGCAACCATATGTAAAGAGAAAACATCTTTCAAATCAGCATCAAAAGTCAGCATCTCTTACAGTAAGCAGCTGCAAATTTAATTACAATTTGGTAGGTGATAATTGTGACAGGACGATACTAATGGTGGGCGACGATTGAAATTAAATGCTACAGAGTAAAAACTGATCATCGTGAGTAGAAATGTTGTATACTGATGTCAACACCCTATTTATCAAATACTTTCCATTTAAAGTTTCAATTTGTTTCGCGTACTTCATTTTACCTGTGGGCGTTGGTGTACAAAATTATGTATATGAGACTTGTAATGCTGCTGATGATGAGAGCTGGTACGTCCCAACACCGCTAACAGACAAATATGCGTAACGTTTTCGGTCTTAAGACTAACAACGAGGGAGAATATGGATGGAGCGAGATGTGTGGAAACCTACATAAACTAGTTACTTCCCTATGACACAATACTGAGAAGACTTGGACAAGATTGGGAGACAGTTTAGAGACTCGCTGACAACCTCGAGAAAAATGTAATAATTTCAATTTCAAAATGGGCAGTTGCTGACGTGTTAGTATATTATAGAACTATCAGTTTAATAAGGTATGGATGAGAAATACTGACGTCAAGTATTTATAAAGAAATGAGAAAACCAGCAGCAACCGATCTCGGAAAAATTTGGTTTGTGTTCCGGCGAAATGTAGGAGCATGCGAGACAATATTGACCCTTAGATGTAGTTTAGATTCGCACGGTCTGAAGCGCCATGTCACGGACTGCGCGGCCACTCCCGCTGGAGGTTCGAGTCCTCCCACGGGCATGGGTGTGTATGTTGTTCTTATTTTTAGTTGTTTTAAGTAGTGTGTAAGTCTACGGACCAATGACCTAAGCAGTTAATTCCCATAAGATTTCACATACATTTGAACATTTGTTTTTTTAACAGTTGACATTTCAGATGTGTTACGACCCATGGCTCTACCCTTCATTCGATCCCTGCGAAACCTACATTTCAGCGGGATAATGCACGACCGCATGTTGCAGGTCCCTTACGGGCCTTTCTGGATACAGAAAATGTTCGACCAGTACACGCCATCCAAGCTCTGTTTGACTCAATATCCAGGCTAATCAAGGCCGTTATTACGAAAATGGCTCTGAGCACTATGGGACTTAATTTCTGAGTTCATCAGTCCCCTAGAACTTAGAACTACTTAAACCTAACTAACCTAAGGACATCACACCATCCTTGCTCGAGGCAGGATTCGAACTTGCGACCGTAGTGGTCGCTCGGTTCCAGACTGTAGCGCCTAGAACCGCTCGGCCACTCCGGCCGGCACCCGTTATTACGGGCAGAGGTGGTTGTTCTGGGTACTGATTTCTCAGGATCTATGCACCCAAATTGCGTGACAATGTAATCACATGTCTGTTCTAGTATAGTATATTTGTCCAATGAATACCCGTTTATCATCTGCATTTCTTCTTGGTGTAGCCATTTTAGTTGCTGTAGTGTATTCGACATTGTTCTGTGGAATACATTCTTTTAATTTCTTAATGTACGAGCATAAGTAAAATACAGGAAGCAAAAGTTTATTTACAACTTGTACAGAAACCAAACTGGCGTCACAAAATTCTAAGGACCTGCAGTGAAGAAAGTAGTTCAGGAAGAAGTGAGATGGTTTTATAGCCTATCTCCAATGTCATTCAAGCTGTACATTGAGCAAACCGTGAAGGAAACCAAGGAAAAATATTGAAAACGAATTGAAGCTCATGGAGAAAAGACAAACACATTGCGGTTTGAAGATGATATTGTAATTCTCTCACAGGCAGCAAATGACTTTGAAGAGTAGTTGATTATGAAAACAAATGAAGAAAATGACACACAGTTAAAGAGATTTTGTTAACAACTCGAAGAAAATGAAGATTTATTTGAGAAAAGCGAAAATAGGAGAGACACACAGCTTGAGGAAACTGACAAGCAATTTAACAACATGAACGGAAATCTACGCAAACATATAGGAGCCGCGAATCAGGAACCAGACGATTACATGAGGAAGACACAAGCAGCAGTGTGAGACTTTAGATAAGAAGAGAGATGATTAATTGCAAGAACTGAATAGGAAAGTACGTACATTAAAGCAAGACACTAAGGGTATGTCATACAAAAAAATCAAATCTGTCGATACCAATGTGAACAATGTTGAGATCCACCCAAAGAATATTGATGTCAATACAAAGAGCATTGAGAACCACGTGAAGAACTCTGAGGCCCACGACAAAAACTTTGAGACTTAGATGAAGAACATTTATAAGAACACATAGAATAGTGAAGCATTAACCAACATCGTCGAGAAACTGTTGACAAGTAACGAGACCCCATCGGATAGAATATTACTAGTAAACATAAGGAAGCAAGCCGATGTCAGGAATTTGGTACAGTCTGAGGAGATGCAGATCTACCTTAAGCAAAGGAACAGCGAGACAGGCTCATGAAAGAAAGGGAAACTAAGGGAAGAGAAAACGTAACTATACAAACAGAGTAAGAAAGGAACAGGGAAGAACCGTAAAAAAATGTGTTTACTGCCGCCAAGACCTTTGCTAGCGTTGTCTGTCTGCGAGTGGCAGCAGCGGTGGTTATCGATTTCTAGTATGGTGGTACTATCTTTGGAGGACGTCAAGTCTTTTCCCAGTCAGAGTGTGTCGAGGAGATCGCTTGCGACGGAGCAGCAGTGAGGTCCGACAGCGCGAAGACATGCTGTGACTACTGGTGGCACGCAGGCACTGCCGGATCGAGGGCCGTAGTTGCGAGGGTGCCAACCTCGTACTCCACCAGACACAGGACGTTCGAGTTGAGTGAACATTAACCCAGTAGTGAAACCTCCAATAATATGAGATCACGCCAATTGTTCATGTGTTGCTCCTCGCAGAGTAACGAGTAACGAGTGGGGTGTTTCGAGTCTTTTTTTTTTTTTTTTTAGTCATCAGTCTACTGACAGGTTTGATGCGGCCCGCCACGAATTCCTTTCCTGTGCTAACCTCTTCATCTCAGAGTAGCACTTGCAACCTACGTCCTCAATTATTTGCTTGGCGTATTCCAATCTCTGTCTTCCTCTACAGTTTTTGCCCTCTACAGCTCCCTCTACAACCATGGAAGTCATTCCCTCATGTCTTAGCAGATGTCCTATCATCCTGTCCCTTCTCCTTATCAGTGTTTTCCACATATTCCTTTCCTCTCCGATTCTGCGTAGAACCTCCTCATTCCTTACCTTATCAGTCCACCTAATTTTCAACATTCGTCTATAGCACCACATCTCAAATGCTTCGATTCTCTTCTGTTCCGGTTTTCCCACAGTCCATGTTTCACTACCATACAATGCTGTTCACCAGATGTACATCCTCAGAAAATTCTTTCTCAAATTAAGGCCGGTATTTGATATTAGTAGACTTCTCTTGGCCAGAAATGCCTTTTTTTCCATAGCGAGTATGCTTTTGATGTCCTCCTTGCTCCTTCCGTCATTGGTTATCTTACAGCCTAGGTAGCAGAATTCCTTAACTTCATTGACTTCGTCACCATCAATCCTCATGTTAAGTTTCGCGCTGATCTGATTTCTACTACTTCTCATTACCTTCGTCTTTCTCCGATATACTCTCAAACCATACTATGTACTCATTAGACTGTTCATTCCGTTCAGCAGATCATTTAATTCTTCTTCACTTTCACTCAGGATAGCAATGTCATCAGCGAATCGTATCATTGATATCCTTTCACCTTGTACTCGTATTTTAATTCCACTCCTGAACCTTTCTTTTATTTCCATCATTGCTTCCTCGATGTACAGATTGAAGAGTAGGGGCGAAAGGCTACACCCTTGTCTTACACCCTCCTTAATACGAGCACCTCGTTCTTGATCGTCCACTCTTATTATTCCCTCTTGGTTGTTGTACATATTGTATATGACCCGTCGCTCCCTATACCTTACCCCTACTTTTTTCAGAATCTCGAACAGCTTGCACCATTTTATATTGTCGAACGCTTTTTCCAGGTCGACAAATCCTATGAAAGTGTCCTGATGTTTCTTTAGTCCTGCTTCCATCATTAGCCGTAACGTCAGAATTGCCTCTCTCGTCCCTTTACTTTTCCTAAAGCCAAACTGATCGTCACCTAGCGCATTCTCAATATTCTTTTCCATTTTTCTGTATATTATTCTTGTAAGCAGCTTCGATGCATGAGCTGTTAAGCTGATTGTGCAATAATTCTCGCACTTGTCAGCTCTTGCCGTCTTCGGAATTGTGTGGATGATGCTTTTCCGAAAGTTAGATGGTATGTCGCCAGACTCATATATTCTACACACCAACGTGAATAGTCGTTTTGTTGCCACTTCCCCCAATGATTTTAGAAATTCTGATGGAATGTTATCTATCCCTTCTGCCTTATTTGACCGTAAGTCCACCAAAGCTCTTTTAAATTCCGTTTCTAATGCTGGATCCTCTATCTCTTCTAAATCGACTCCTGTTTCTTCTTCTATCACATCAGACAAATCTTCACCCTCATAGAGGCTTTCAATGTATTCTTTCCACCTATCTGCTCTCTCCTCTGCATTTAACAGTGGAATTCCCGTTGCACTCTTAATGTTACCACCGTTGCTGTTAATGTCACCGAAGGTTGTGTTGACTTTCCTGTATGCTGAGTCTGTCCTTCCGACAATCATATCTTTTTCGATGTCTTCACATTTTTCCTGCAGCCATTTCGTCTTAGCTTCCCTGCACTTCCTTTTTATTTCATTCCTCAGCGACTTGTATTTCTGTATTCCTGATTTTCCCGGGACATGTTTGTACTTCCTCCTTTCATCAATCAACTGAAGTATTTCTTCTGTTACCCATGGTTTTTCGCAGCTACCTTCTTTGTACCTATGTTATCCTTCCCAACTTCTGTGATGGCCCTTTTTAGAGATGTCCATTCCTCTTCAACTGTACTGCCTACTGCGCTATTCCTTATTGCTGTATCTATAGCGTTAGAGAACTTCAAACGTATCTCGTCATTTCTTGGTACTTCCGTATCCCACTTCTTTGCGTATTGATTCTTCCTGACTAATGTCTTGAACTTCAGCCTACTCTTCATCACTACTATATTGTGATCTGAGTCTATAACTGCTCCTGGGTACGCCTTACAACCCAGTATCTGATTTCGGAATCCCTGTATGACCATGATGTAATCTAATTGAAATCTTCCCGTATCTCCCGGCCTTTTCCCATTATACCTCCTCCTCTTGTGATTCTTGAACAGGGTTTTCGCTATTACTAGCTTAAACGTGTTACAGAACTCAATTAGTCTTTCTCCTCTTTCATATTTCGTCCCAAGCCCATATTCTCCTGTAACCTTTTCTTCTACTCCTTCACCGACAACTGCATTCCCGTCGCCCATGACTATTAGATTTTCGTCCCCCTTTACATACTGCATTACCCTTTCAATATCCTCATACACTTTCTCTATCTGTTCATCTTCAGCTTGCGACGTCGGCATGTATACCTGAACTATCGTTGTCGGTGTTGGTCTGCTGTCGATTCTGATTAGAACAACCCGGTCACTGAACTTTTCACACTAACACACCGTCTGCCCTACCTTCCCATTCATAACGAATCCTACACCTGTTATACCATTTTCTGCTGCTGTTGATATCAGCCGATACTCATCTGACCAGAAATCCTTGTCTTCCTTCCACTTCACTTCACTGACCCCTACTATATCTTGATTGAGCCTTTGCATTTCCCTTTTCAGATTTTCTTGTTTCCCTACCACGTTCAAGCTTCTGACATTCCACGCCCCGACCCGTAGAATGTTATCCTTTCGTTGATTATTCAATCTTTTTCTCATGGTAACCTTCCCCTTGGCAGTCCCCTCCCGGAGATCCGAATGGGGCACTATTCCGGAATCTTTTGCCAATGGAGAGATCATCATGACACTTATTCAATTGCCCGCATCTCGTGGTCGTGCGGTAGCGTTCTCGCTTCCCACGCCCGGGTTCCCGGGTTCGATTCCCGACGGGGTCAGGGATTTTCTCTGCCTCGTGATGGCTGGGTGTTGTGTGCTGTCCTTAGGTTAGTTAGGTTTAAGTAGTTCTAAGTTCTAGGGGACTTATGACCACAGCAGTTGAGTCCCATAGTGCTCAGAGCCATTTGAACCATTTGAACTTATTCAATTACAGGCCACATGTCCTGTGGATATACGTTACGTGTCCTTAATGCAGTGGTTTCCATTGCCTCTGCATCCTCATGTCGTTGATCATTGCTGATTCTTCCGCCTTTAGGGGTAATTTCCCATCCCTAGGACAAGAAAGTGCCCTGAACCTTTATCCACTCCTCCGCCTTCTTTGACAAGGCCGTTGTCAGAATGACGCTGACTTATGCCGGAAGTCTTCGGCCGCCATTGCTGATTATTTATCAAAGTTTAGGCAGTGGCGTAGATCGAACCCGGTTCGGAAGACGTTTTGATTATGAATCAAAGACGCTACCCCTAGACCACGGGTGACTTGTTTCGACTCACCGAAATTAATTAGCACTGCTCAACCCTTTATTATTAATCATTGAATTCCTTGTGTTTATTGATTAAGTTTTCTCTTCCTCTTGGCCGCTAACGCTCCAGTTACGTGCCCTGCAGGCTAGGGTATTTTCGCAGCAGTGTACATCTCCTCGCCTTTCTGCTGCTTTCCCATAAGGTGGGTAGTTCGACAGCCTCCTTGATTGTGGTTCGGATATTTGTTTCTTTTGGTCTACTTTGGTTCTATTGGGTCCTTCTGCTTCTGGATGTTCTAAACACTGGATTCAGAAGACCCAGTGCTGTCCGCCGGTTCCGCCTTGCCTGGGTTTTTCAAACGTTGTGTTGGTTATCAGACATTTGGTAGATGTTGCAAGGGTGTTAGCCGGCGACTTTCCCAGGTCGATCATTGGAGCACTGCCTGAGGCCCACTTCTCTCTTGATTTGTTCAGAGTGTGATGATTGTCAACAAGGTTTTCAGCAATGAATGCAGTTTGTCTTAAAAATTTTTAATTAGATATTGTCTCTTAATATGATTCTCCTTTTTTATAACATTTTAGTAAGTTTTGCTATTTAGGCCTGCAGCTGTCAAATTGTTTTGAGTAAATAGTGTTGCGGCCTTTAGCCAACAAATAATTTGAATTTCTTGTCATTAAGGCCTTCAGCCATGAATGCAAATTGTCTTAAGAATTTTTAATTAGGTATTGTCTCTTAATATGATTGTTCCTTTTTTATAACATTTTAGTAAGTATTTGCTATCTAGGCCTTCAATCGTCGCATTTTTCTTTTTTTTTTTAATTATTACTATTGGGGCCTTCAGCTGAAAAATAACTTGATTTTGTGGTCAATAAGGCCTTCAGCCGTGAATGCAATTCGTCTAAAGAATTTTAAATTAGATAATATCTTAACAGTCAAATTTGATATTTGTTTCTTATTGTCGACGTTATATGCACTTGGTTTAAAATAAAGTGCACGTGATTCTTTTTCAAAAAAGTACTGAGCAACTAACGGTAACTGAATAAGGCGCCGCCCGTACCGACATCTGCCTTTCCCTATGTCCCACGTCTCAGTGGTGGCAGAGCGAGGTTACGATTGTAATATTGCCATTACAGTTACCGTTGGTTCAAGTTGTAACTCTGTCAGTGTTGCACGATATTTGTCTTTGATACGGTAGTGTCCCGGACTTAGTCACCCGTTTGCGTGCTACCGTTCTTCAGCCGGTTGACGTCACGCCGGGTGTTGTGGGTGAGACAGAAGCCGCCACTGAGTTTTTCTTTAAGGCTGCTAGGGTTCTTCAGGACACCATCGGCTTCTTGGAGGGCACTCAACCTAGTGGCAGTCAGTTAGACAGGGTGCGGTCACAGTTGATACATTTAACCAACCGAATATTTGACTTAAGGTCATTAAAGCTAGAGGGTTGTGATAAGGAATCAATCGCTGAATTGGGGTCCTTGGTTAAGGAATTGCAGTTTAAGGTGGCATGTTTCGATCTTGATGGGAAGAGGATGGGGGAGCAGGATGTGTTATCTTCCGGGCGGTGCACTAGCGAGCCCGGGAATAACGCTCTTATGTCCTCCGAGAGGTTAGCCGGGGCGCTTGCTAAATTGCCTAATCCTCCGGTCCATCTGTTTCGGGACTTAACAAAATTAACTATAGACCGACTCGAGCAAATTGAAAGGGTGTCATGGTTGCTGGTTCGCTTTAAGCAACACGCTGATGCGTTTGGTGTTTCGCATCATGTAATTTTGTCTCTGTTATATCCGATAACTGGAGGCGAATTGAGGACTTTGGTGTCCAGAGCCGTGGCAGAAGAGTTGTCCTTCCAGCAGTTGAGGAAACTTGCGATTAGCGAAAGATTAACCATGGGAGTTCGTAAACAGCTCGAATGTCGCTTTGTTTGACAAATGCAGCAAGAGAGGGAAGACTTGCATCAATATGTGGAAAGAGTAGAGATGGCCTGTTCAGTCTTGTTAGTCGACCTGTCAGAACGCGGAATACTTACAATTGTCCTGAGGGGAATGCGAGCGGCGGAGAGGTCACTTTTTGTTTTTAGCGGTCGTCTCTCCACTTGGGAAGAATTTCGTGCTGCCGTTGTAGCGATATCTACATTGCCGCTCTCGGACCATAAACATCGTTAAGTTAAGGTTCAGCCTGTGGGCGTTACCGAGCGGAACTCCTGATTACCAACACCAGCTGAGTCTGTTAATGAGATATCGCTGCATTGTTTTAAGTGTGGTCGGACTGGCCATTTAGTTCATACTTGCGTTCAGCCGCGGCCACCCAGAGTCAATAAATCTGCTTAAGGGTATTCGCGGCATTGTTTCAAACAGGGTATTTAGTTCGTACTTGCGTTCAGCCGAGGACATCTAGAGTTAATACATCACGCCCGGCTGGGCAGCGACCCCGGGATCTAGCCATTAAACGCTGGTATGCCTGTGTCGCTCGCTACGGTCGCAGGTTCGAATCCTGCCTCGGGCATGGATGTTTGTGATGTCCTTAGGTTAGTTAGGTTTAACTAGTTCTAAGTTATAGGGGATTAATGACCTCAGCAGTTGAGTCCCATAGTGCTCAGAGCCATTTGAACCATTTTGAACCTGTGTCGCTTCTCCATCATCACCCCCACTGCCCTATATTTCTTCTCGAGTAGGTGACGAACCCATTTGTGCCCTTTTGGATTCTGGTATCTCCTTTTCATTGTTGAGCTTGGAAGGGTTTCTTGAATGTGGTCATCTTGCGAGACTTAGGGCGATCCCTTCTTCAATGGGTGTCGGGTTGCCAACGGGCAGGTGTTGCCTCTGCATGGTTGGGTCCGAGGGAGTATCTCGGTCGGGGATTTCTCCTGGCCATTGTCTTTGGCCTTGGTTAAGAATCTGCCGGTTGATTTGATTTTGGGATCTGATTTTATCAGTAAAACTGGTCTTGTCTTGGATTATTCAGGGTACACCTTCTTCTTTATGTTTGCTTCTGCTCAGAAGTTTGGGTTCTGTGAATGTGCTGAGCGTAAGGTACATCGAAATGCCGGCATGCTGGCTGTTGATCGTAAGGTTAATGAGTTTGATCTCACCCATCTGTCTTCACAACAGGCCTCTGAACCAGAGGGTTTGTTGCAGAGGTTCCCCGAGCTTCTCTGCGATGGACTGGGGGCTACTAATTTTCTTGACCACCATATTCGTCTATCTGACCATATTCCCCTCAGGCCGTCCCCATATCGTCTCTCACCGTTTACGATGAAGATACTAAGAGAAAAGATCTCTAAAATGCTTGAGCAAGGAGCTACTAGGCCTTCTACAACTGCTTATGCTTCCCTCATATTCCTTGTTCCTAAGGATCAGGGGCAGGATTTTCGGCTATTGTTGACTACCGGCGCCTGAACACCAAGGTTGTCCTCGAATTGGGCTCTAATTGGTTCACTGTGCTCGATCTGAATCAATCCTATTATCAGATTCCCTTCGCTGGAGAACGTAAACATGTTACAGCATTTTGTAATGATGGGAATCTGTTTGAGTTTAACAGGGTTCCTTTTGGTTTGGCTTCTGGCGCAGACGTTATTACTCGTTTGCCGGATAATATTCTTCGAGACTTCATATTAGTCTGTTTTTATAATTACTTGGACGACTTTTACAGCCGTTCGTTTCAGGAGCATCTGGAACATATCCAGCAAGTTTTTGCTTGGTTTCAGGGGCCGGTCTGACTACCGGTAAGGTGACATTAGCCAGGCGGAAGGTATCTTCCTTAGATCATCTATTATCAAGCGAGAGGATTCGCATTGACCAGGAGCAGACTAAGGCATTGAGAGCTCTCCCGCCGCCTGATGATAAATGTGGGATTGCCAGGTTTATAGACATGGCGAATTGTTTTAGGCCTTTTGTCCCTAATTTTTCTCCGTTGGCAGCTCCATTAAATGAACTGCGTCGAAAATGGGTGCGTTTTGAGTGGGGACCTGCCCAAGAGGCCCCGTTTGAGCATATTAAAGCAGCTATAGCCAAACCTCCGGTTCTCGAAGTGCTTGATTTTAATAAAAATTTTATTGTACAAACTGATGCATCTAATGCGGAAATTTCGACCGTCCTCCTGCAGGAATTCGAGGGTCAAAGGCAGCCATTAACGTACGCGTCTCGTCGGTTAACCAGTGCCGAACTTAAATATTCCGTTTACGAATGTGAGGTATTGGCCATCTTCTTCGCCCTGGAGAAGTATCTCTTTTATCTCGAGCATAGAGTATTTCAGCTAGAAACCGACAATCATGCATTAAGCTGGGTGCTAGCCAGGCCGCGTAAAACTGCCCGAATCGCCTGGTTGGCAGTAAGCATTTCAGCTTTCGAATTCGAGGTTAAACACATTAAGGGGACTGAGAAAGTGCTCGCGGACGTCCTCAGCCGTATGTTCACTGAAAACACATCTAGTGAGCGCGCCCAAGAAACGGAGGAAGGCAATCTTAGTTGTGTCGTTTTAGGCGGTATTCCTCATTTGTTAGTGACCTTGCCGACCATCAGGATCAGGACCCCACTTGGGGACCAGTTAAGGAACGGCGGGGGGACCTTTGGGTGGATACGTCATCAGGAAAGGCATTTTGTGTAAAATTTCCAAGTGCCAAGGAGTTGAAGATCTGCCTATCAGCCACCCTGGTACGCCCAGTTTTCCACTACTTTCACAACTCGTTAATTGGCGGTCATTTAGGAACTTATAAGACCTTACAGAAAATTAAGGAGCATTTGACTTGGCCGTCTACGGACCGAGACGTTAGAGAGATGGTTTCTCGATGTCGGTTGTGTCATGTGGCCAAGCCCAAAAACGCTCTTCAACAGGGCTTTTTGAGTTTTGAACGCGAATCCTGCCCCATGGACAAACGCTATATCGATTATGTGGGGCCCTTACCTCCCACGAAAAGAGGCCATCGGTACGTATTGGTTATTATTGATGCGTTTTGGAGGTTTACCTAGGTGCTTCCAAGCCGTAAAGCGACTGCTGCTACTACCATTGTGCAATTAACTAACGTATTTAGTTTTTTTGTACCCCCTAAGCAAATCGTTAGTGATAATGCACCGGCCTTTCTTTCGGCTCCCTTCAAAGCTTCCTGTTTTCAAAGCGGTGGGAAACAGGTGACTACCATTCTGTGTTACCCGCAAGGCTATTTCGCGGGGAGGGTCAATCATAATATCAAATCCGCACCGATTATCTTCCATCAGAACACACCCAGTAAATGGGATTCTAGTCTCCCTTGGCTTAGTTCTGCTTCCAATACCGCCAGCCATGAGGCTTTGAAGGCTGCTCCGGTTGCCTTGATTTTTGCTTATCCTGTTCATTCCCCCCTTTCCAACATATGGGGAATTAAAAATCTAATCCTTGTGGATATTAACCCTCAGATTGTCAAAGAGAACGGGAATAGGTGTCAGGTGCAATATTCGTAGGGCTCATAACAAACAAACTGACCATTACAACCGTAATCGACGAGCCTTTAGTGGTAAACCAGGAGACCAGGTGTATGTCCGTAATTTTCCTGGGAGGCAGGTGCGTGTTGGAAACATCGGTAAGATCACTCCCTGTTTACTGGGTCCCTGCACTATTATGCGTATTTTAGGCACAGTTAATCTTCTGGTTAAGGACAACCGCACCGTCTTGATCAAATTAAGAACACCTTCAGTTCTCTCGACATTTTATATTGAACAATTCGTATAAAGATGAGCTTAGAAATTTATATGAGAGTGTTATGTGACAGTTTTATGGTTCTCGATGTACTGTTTACAGGACATATAGCTAAGCTTTTGAGAATAACTACCACAAAAGTCAATGCAAGAGAACAGATCAAACTAAACAAATCCCATGTTGAAGGAAGGAATAACTTGACTACAAGAAGGGATCGGTTGGCAGGACATGTTCTGAGGCATCAAGGGATCACCAATTTTGTATTGGAGGGCAGCGTGGAGGGTAAAATCGTAGAGGGAGACCACGAGATGAATACACTAAGCAGATTCAGAAGGATGTAGGCTGCAGTACGTACTGTGAGATGAAGCAACTTGCACAGAATAGAGTAGCATGGAGAGCTGCATCAAATCAGTATGATGTAGATAAAGGTAACAAATAAGAGCTAGAAAGGTAAGATAATGAACCATAGGAATAAAAGATGTTTGTTAATTGCCAAATTATGCTTTTGTTTTCGTTACGCATTTGCGATCACCACGATTTTTGAGTATCGTAAGTATGAACAATGAAAGAATGTATATGATGAATTGAAAAACGAAAGGCTCATTATTGAAGTTCATCATGGCAAAAGTAACAAACCTAAACATATGTCGTGTGGCCACAGTAGTCTAATGATGACTAGGAATATATGCATATAGCAAATGTGCAGGTAAGTAAGAGACGGCTACTGAGAATCAGTGGAACTCTCTGGAATAACTCGTAGTTCCTGCAACAAATGAACTAGATGACAAACTATTAGCAAATGTAAACTTTATCTGATCTCCCTCCCAGACAAATGACTTTTAATGAGTATGTTTATTGGAAATTTTCCATGAACTGAACATTATAAAGTCAATAACTGTAAAAATGTATACAGCTAAGGATTAAAATTTAATAAGACTTTAAAAATGGATGATATTTAAATGTATAGAGATCAATCATTCAACGAACAAGTATATTTACGTAAATTCATTGGAAAATATCGAAAAAGGAGGCTGTTGATTAAAGACATGTAATTATAAAACTTTTAAGGCAAAAAAAATTGTGTTAGCAGAATGTATTTGTATTCATGTGAATTGTATTAGTAATAAACGCTTTGTCAACTGTTTGCGATCACACCGCTCACACGCTGGAAATAACTCTGAGAGTGGTGCCGATGGCAGCTGGAACAATGGAGTTGGAACAAATATAGGGTGTGAAGGCCGAAAACACCGCCAGGCGCACGTAGCAGGAATACAAAGCTAGGTCAGCCAGTCAGTCAGCTGCGGAAAGTGCCACTGCCCGCCTGCAAAAACAGCTTGTGTTTACATGCAAATGATGTTGTTGCGTGGGGACCTCACGCAGTTGTCAACGAATCACCGCACAATGCTCAGATAAAATGTAGTTCCGACTTCACTCCTAAAGGACGCTAAGACTGTGTCCTTACGCCTAATGAACAAAATGCCTTAATACCAAACATATAGGGAGACATTTTCCTGTGAAGGATGACAGTTGTCTGACCGCTTCTCAAATAAACATTAGTCGCAACCATTGTTGAGCACGTGAAAGAACAAAACCCATTCAGTAGTGAAGCAGCCTGTGATTTTATTCATGAAGGAATAGACACTGCTTCGACCTTATTTTTAAACTTGCACTTAAAAAATTAATGTGCACAGCTGCGATACTATCTTAGACTTGGATATGAGAACTTCTACTTTTGTATGTGTATGTGCGACATAGAAAATAAGGACACACTTTATAGTGTGGAAAATCTTTCATTACAATCAGTTCGCCTTTATGCCAAAGGTAGAACAAAGTGTCACACAACCAACTAGACTTGATTGCACAGACACAAGGCGCTGAAAATAAACAGGCGCCTTCCAGACCAAGACTGTAGCTCGGCCGGCTTGGCTTGACGAACATGTTTTATGACTCAAACCAACGACAGTTTTTGTGTGCTTCTCTTTCAGGAACAATTCTTTCGTACTTTGTGAATTTGGTATTTTATGTAATAGATACTGACGAGAAGGTCTTGAAACGAACTTTATGGTTGATGTTTGTAAAACTTTATTGTTTTAACTTGTCTGCTTATAATATTATGCAAATAACTCATCTGTTGTAATATTTAACTCCACCAGCGTATAATGTTAATCACTGAGTATTGATCACACCAACCAAAATATTATTTACAAACCCGAACACAAATTCAGACGCAGTGACAAATTGTGTTTCCGAAATGAAAAACTGTGGTGATTATGTTGTCTGTGTATCTTGTTTTTACGTGCACCTCGTACCATATACATGTTTTGAATTCTTTACTGTATTGTGACAACTATATTTCGAAATGTTTGGATTTTTGTACTTAGTGTAATACGTTTATCATTGTATAACGATGAAATTTTTCAAGAGGTTTCTTGTGCTTCTAGGTCTAATAGTGAATTGTTGAAGCATTAGTGAGTTTAATGTTGAACATAGTTCGACGCGAGGCTGAGTAACTGACAGATGTTTTAAATGTTGGAAAGGATGAATGTGTATAAGTCATCAATACAAGCTTGATAAAGTAACGTAATATTACGTTATTTATAAAATCGTTTAGTGTCAATAGGTGTAAAATTAAAAATTGAATTATACTGTTAATTTTAAAGAGGAATGATTGAGTTGTCAGCTGGTACATTAAAAAAAACTGTAAAAATTGAGAAATGAAATTAGCGTGATGTCAGTGAAATAAGATAATGAATATTTGATGGCTAAGTAAGTTAGTTAGTAATATAATAAAAATGTTATGTGTATCCCTGGCAAAATCGTAATCCCATACAGTGACTCAAATGATTACATAATACTGTGGCCAAATAGATGAAATTATTTTGCTGCTCTTACGCTTTAACAAGTTTTGTTCTCAACTGCGTCTGCATTAAGAACAACATGAAGGTGTGATGTTATGTGATCGTATTTCCCAAAACTGACCTCTTAGAAACGTAAAACCAGTGTTACGAGTGTAAGTCAATTATTATTGTAATCAAATAGGAAACTTACAAGAACATCATTTTTCGCCATAGTCTCCTTGCGTTTCAACGTGCTTGGTCCATCGTTGTACAATCTTCCTGATGCCCTCGTAAAATAAGGTTCTCGGTTGAGGTGCTAGCCAGGAATGCACTGCTTCTCTTACTGCTTCGTCCGAGGCAAATAGACGGCCCCTTAATGCCTGTCTGAGTGGACCAAACGTGTGACAGTCAGAAGGCGGGACTATATGGAGGATGATCCAGTACTTTAAATTTGAGTTTCTGGAGCGTTTTGACAGTGTGGGCAGCAGTATGCGGACGGGCATTGACGTACCACAACACAACGCCTTTTGACAGCAATCCTCAGCTATTGCTTCGAATTGCAGGCATTAGCTTGGCAGTAAGCATCTTACTCTAACGTACACTGTGTATTGTTGTGCCCCTTTCCCCATAATGTTCCAGTACTGGACCTTGTGCGTCCGAAAAAGATCGTAAGCATCAGTTTCCTGCGGACGGTTCGGTCTTGAACTTTCTCTTGCACGGCGAATTCGGATGTTTCCATTGCATACTCTACAGTTTACTCTCCGCCTCGTAACGATGGATCCATCTTTCGTCACCAGTTAGGATCGTTTCTGAGAAGTTGTCCCCTTCGTTACCGTAACGATCCAACTGTTTTTTTGCAGATGTCCTAGAGAGTTTGGTTATGCAACTGTGTGAGTTGTTTTGGGACCCATCTTACACAAACTTTATGAATCCCAAGTCTGTTGTGGATGATTTCGTAGGCAGAACCGTGACTAATTTGCAGACGGTGTGCCACTCGTCAACAGTTAATCGTCTGTCTAAGAGAATCATTTCACGTGAACGCTCAATTGTTTCCTCATTTGTGGCGGTAAACGGTCGTCCGGCTCCTCCATCGCGCGTAACACTTGTGCGAACATTTCGGAATTTTTCAATCCATTCGTAGACACTCCGTTGTGGCAAAACACTGTTCCCTTACTGTACCGAAAGTCTTCGATGAATTTCGGACCCTGATACGCTTTCCGACCACAATAAACGGATGACTGAACGTTGCTCTTCTTTGGTGCAAACAGACAGCGGAACAGCCGTGATTAATAGCACGGCATCGACAACGAAACCAACCTCGCAGCTTGAAAACTGCAAACAACAAATAAACAAAGCATGAGTTATCAAAGTAAAACTACAGTACCACCAAAATAAACAAAAATATAACTAAATTGCGGATAATAATTGACTTCCTCTTGTAAAACAATGGTCAAATCGGAACAATTAACACGCACCGACTATTGTGATGTATACCAGTAAAATTCATTGTTGGTACCTGATATATGTAATTTACATTTTTTATGGAATTGTATGGCTCACCTAAATAAGAGAGCAAGCTGGAAGGTTATTAAATTGGGCTGGAAGCAAGCGAGAAAGCTTAAGTTGATGCATATTGACAGGCAGGGGCCCACCCCCGGAAGAGTTCCAAGAAGGCGGTAGCTGGCTACTTCACTGGTCAAGAGCAGACTTCACTGGGCGCCAGTCAAAGTCGCAATACAGATAGAACCTTCCCCAGTGTACGGCCATCTACAGAGTCGTTTGGCAACTTGAAAGTGGCCAGAGGACAAATACCGTTTTTGGTGAAGTTAACAAACCGTATAAAACACGGTTTTCTTCGAAATACACCCCCCACGGCAATAAAATTGGAAACATGGATTGAGAACGCATATTCAGGTCACCTTCGAGGGTGTGAGACGTGGCTGGGACCAAACACTGCCAAAACCGAATGCTTAGCACAATGTAAGAGCCGTCAGGACTGGCTAACGTAAATACATTAGTAGTTAGAAAGAGGGAACACGGTTGTGATGTCGAAGGCCCATCTCATTAGTCATAGATACAGAGAGACGTGCAGGAAACTGTTTTTCGGCACCAAGTGTTATGAAACGTTTTACGGGATAAAAACCTGAAATCAGATTCACGCGAAAGCTCGAGTCTTTGTTTTCAGAAGCAGTTGGAACCAAATCCCTTCTGTTCTAGGCCCTTTCACTGTCAGCCTCCATCGTCAATATTCACAGCCAGGAGCTGATGTCGCCAGCCGAATGCCTCTTCGAACAGACGAGCTGGGGAGGACTTAAAAATTCGTACTTCGGGCTGAGCTGAACTTAGCTGCAAACGCAAGATGTTGATGCGAAACCTATGACTGATTTTGCTAGCCAATACAGCCTCCCCTGCAGATTAACATCACATTAAATGAAACAACCAGTTTGCTGTTACCAGTTACCGTATAATTTATTTCCACGACACGTTTTAAAGGTTTAAACATCCATCATCGGGTGGATTTAGATTATTTAGTATGACATTTGAGTGTGTGTTTAATACTTCCAGCAAGCATTGTATGACTTGAGGAAAATTTTTGTTTTATACTGGGATGTAATTATCACTATGAGGCCACAGATACTTGGGTGTAACTATCAGAATCAGGCCCCAGTTCCTTAACATAGTTATTTTCAATGTTTGGAAGATAATTTAATGTACACTTTAAGGAAATAAGGTAAATTTATTGTTTACTAATTTTCATCACTACTGCGTAGCTCACTGGATGATTTGATAATGAACTTAGGCTCTAAGTTAGTCATCACGTAATGAAGAAAATTAATGTTGCAACTTCGAAGGTTCTATGTAGTTTATTGCCTGATTAGCTCCATTAATTGTGATTCTTGTTTAATTTCATAGTTAAAGAACTTAGTATTTATTATTTTGAAGGGGCTACGATTTATTTCTCTCAAATTAACAGGGAACGTTTACGTAACTGTAGAAGGTTATGCAGCCCGTGCACTGGCAAGTGACTGAAATACAGAAATAACACCGTGCAACACAATTATAGGATTACTTTTTCGATACTCGAAAACTGTTTGCCATTGCCAGACAGAAGTTTTAAATTTGGCCCAAGAGTTTAAGACATCCTCAGTAACGGTGCCAAGAAGTGACGCTCTGTGACGTCATTTTCGGGCTCTGATATACTTCAGACAAGAAAATGTCGCCACATACGAGAGAAAGCCAGAAGCTCAGATGTTCATGTGAGGTGTAAAGTAGGTTAACAATGTCACATTGGCACCACATTTCACCGTGTAAGCATCAGACGATGGGAAGATCGTAATACCCCCTCCTACCCAATGAATGCCTTCTCTGCGAGGGGGTCAGAAAAGCGACGACCAGCTTTGAAATCAAGCGGTTTTTGTATGGATGAGGAGGATAACACTTTATGTTTCACCAGATTTATAACAAAAAGCTCAATTGCGTTCTTTGATTGTACTATCATTTTAAGTTACAAACCATCATCTGCTAAGAAACTCGAATTAAAACACTTTACCTATTACGAAAATAGAAACACGGGAATGCACCTATTGACACATTCATTGACAAAAATACATCAGTCTGCTTCAAGTTGAAAAATAACAATAGAAGGTATCATAAATCGATTATAAGAGCTGCATATACAGGGTGTTACAAAAAGGTACGGCCCAACTTTCAGGAAACATTCCTCACACACAAAGAAAGAAAATATATTATGTGGACATGTGTCCGGAAACGCTTACTTTTCATGTTAGAGCTCATTTTATTACTTCTCTTCAAATCACATTAATCATGGAATGGAAACACACAGCAACAGAACATACCAACGTGAATTCAAACACTTTGTTACAGGAAATGTTCAAAATGTCCTCCGTTAGCGAGGATACATGCATCCACCCTCCGTCGCATGGAATCCCTGATGCGCTGATGCAGCCCTGGAGAATGGCGTATTGTATCACAGCCGTCCACAATACGAGCACGAAGAGTCTCTACATTTGGTACCGGGGTTGCGTAGACAAGAGCTCTCAAATGCCCCCATAAATGAAAGTCAAGAGGGTTGAGGTCAGAAGAGCGTGGAGGCCATGGAATTGGTCCGCCTCTACCAATCCATTGGTCACCGAATCTGTTGTTGAGAAGCGTACGAACACTTCGATTGAAGTGTGCAGGAGCTCCATCGTGCATGAACCACATGTTGTGTCGTACTTGTAAAGGCACATGTTCTAGCAGTACAGGTAGAGTATCCCGTATGAAATCATGATAACATGCTCCACTGAGCGTAGGTGGAAGAACACGGGGCCCAATCAAGACATCACCAACAATGCCCAAACGTTCACAGAAAATCTGTGTTGATGACGTGATTGCACAATTGTGTGCGGATTCTCGTCAGCCCACACATGTTGATTGTGAAAATTTACAATTTGATCACGTTGGAATGATGCCTCATCCGTAAAGAGATCATCTGCACTGAAATGAGGATTGACACATTGTTGGAAGACCCATTCGCAGAAGGGTACCCGTGGAGGACAGTCAGCTGCTATCATCTGCTGATAGTGCCAGCACACGCTGTACAACTGGTTCTCCCGTAGCACTCTCCATACAGTGACGTGGTCAACGTTACCTTGTACAGCAGCAACTTCTCTGACGCTGACATTAGGGTTATCGTTCTAGGTCTTCCCCAGTCGCGAGTCTAAGGCTGGAATGTTCCGTGCTCCCTAAGACGCCGATCAATTGCTTCGAACGTCTTCCTGTCGGGACACCTTCGTTCTGGAAATCTGTCTCGATACAAACGTACCGCGCCACGGCTATTGCCCCGTGCTCATCCATACAACTAATGGGCATCTGCCAACTCCGCATTTGTAAACATTGCACTGACTGCAAAACCACGTTCATGATGAACACTAACCTGTTGATGCTACGTACTGATGTGCTTGATGCTAGTACTGTAGAGCAATGAGTCGCATGTCAACACAAGCACCGAAGTCAACATTACCTTCCTTCAATTGGGCCAACTGGCGTTGAATTGAGGAAGTACAGTACATACTGACGAAAATAAAATGAGCTCTAACATGGAAATTAAGCGTTTCCGGACACATGCCCTCATAACATCTTTTCTTTATTTGTGTGTGAGGAATGTTTCCTGAAAGTTTGGCCGAACCTTTTTGTAACACCGTGTATTATGGTGAAGTATGTTTCAATTTTCGCAGCCCGCAGTTCGTGGTCGCGCGGTAGCGTTCTCGCTTCCCACGCCCGAGTTCCCGCGTTCGATTCCCGGCGGGGTCAGGGATTTTCTCTGCCTCGTGATGGCTGGGTGTTGTTTGATGTCCTTAGGTTAGTTAGGTTTAAGTAGTTCTAAGTTCTAGGGGACTGATGACCATAGATGTTAAGTCCCATAGTGCTCAGAGCCATTTTTTTTTCTATTTTCGCAATAGCTAAGACACTTTTTTTTGGCTTTGTAGGAGATGGCTTGTAACAGACAACGGTACTAGAATTAAAGAAACAAATACGGCTCGGTGTTATGAATTTTGGGGAACATATTTGCGGTGTTGACACTTGTGGTCTCGACAAGAGCCTGAAGAAAATGTTCAACAACATTTTAGACACGCAGCAGCTCATAATCGATAGGAAAAGGCCCCAGGAAGTGAAATAAAGGGCGTCAACAAAATCACCCCCCTCCCTTGGGGCGTTGATTTCCACACATTTCGGGGGGGGGGGGGGGGGGGAAACGACTGTTCGCAGTGCGATGACCAACAGGACGACGTCCTTGAAGGCATTTAAAACCGCTGAAACCTGCCCCGAACGATTCAACCCTTTCTATGGACATCGTGGGCCTGAAATCCCACTGAACTTAATCGCACAGCCGGCCGCGGTGGCCGTGCGGTTCTAGGCGCTCCAGTTCGGAGCCGCGCTGCTGCTACGGTCGCAGGTTCGAATCCCGCCTCGGGCATGGGTGTGTGTGATGTCCTTAGGTTAGTTAGGTTTAAGTAGATCTAAGTTCTAGGGGACTGATGACCACAGCAGTTGAGTCCCATAGTGCTCAGAGCCATTTGAACCATTATTTTAATCGCACACTTTTGGAGTGTGACGCTACCACAGTGTTTGCTCAGGCGTACAAGGTGGAACAACTATGGACCTTTAAACTCATTCAACGAAATTTGTACTCGAAACAGCGAAGCCGGCCGGGGTGGCCGAGCGGTTCTATGCGCTACAGTCTGGAATCGCGCGACCGCTCCGGTCGCAGGTTCGAATCCTGCCTCGGGCATGGGTGTGTGTGATATCATTAGGTTGGTTAGGTTTCAGTAGGTCTGAGTTCTAGGGGACTGATGACCTCAGAAGTTAAGTCCCATAGTGCTCAGAGCCATTTGAACCTAAACAGCGAAGGGTGTTCATGTATCTCGAGCCGCCGTATAGCCCGCTTTCCTGTGGCGTGATAACGTACAAAGACGGATGGGAGAGGGGGGAGGAGGGAGGAGCTATGACATTAACGCATCTGTAAATAAAACGTTAAAGGGTGCCTGTATGACCCCCGAGTTCGGCATCACCCTCGGTCCCACTCACACGAGTATGTTGGCGACCTTAAGAATGTCCTTGCACATTGACTGCTGTCCTCCGATTCCTAGTCCTTGGTGTGACCGATATCCTTTAGACAATCTGACATTTCGTATTCAACTGTCAACCGTTAGTTCAGCAACGTAGTGCCACTCAGCTGAGGGCTGTAGAAATTGTAGCCTTTCACACCAGCGCCTAGGAATCAACGAATGACTGACTCTGGAGGGAGACTTTCTTAAAGTATCCAACAAATGTGCGCATGTGGCACCCATGGAGTTTTTGAACTTAGGCTCTTAGAGGGACCCATTCCCATTCTCTATTTTATTCATGCCTGTGTCGATTTCAACCCCCCCCCTCCACCCCCCGCCCTCTCCGAAACCACCCTCCTCGTCGACAACGCCACACGAAGGCGTGGAACAGGAGAGCTGAAAACCATAAACACGCTTTGCTTCTCTGGATACCATGCCGGCCGCTGTGACCGAGCGGTTCTAGGAGCTTCAGTCCGGAACTGCGCTGCTGCTTCGGTCTCAGGTTCGACTCCTCCCTCGGGCATGGATGTGTGTGATGTCCTTAGGTTAGTTAGGTTTTAATAGTTCTAAGCCTAGGGGACTGATGACCACAGCTGCTTCGGTCTCAGGTTCGACTCCTCCCTCGGGCATGGATGTGTGTGATGTCCTTAGGTTAGTTAGGTTTTAATAGTTCTAAGCCTAGGGGATTGATGACCACAGATGTTAAGTCCCATAGTGCTTAGAGCCATTTAAACTATTTTTTAGGATCCCGTCGACAGGTTTTCAGCAGTCGTTAGACATTCTTTAATGGTTCCACCCAATGCACCAGAACAAAAATTGCGGTAACGCAGTACTCCAAAGTAATGCAATCATTTTCATTGGGTTTGCAGTTCCACGATGTCCTTAGAGAAAGAGGTGTGTCCACAGTGTCAAGGGTTGTCGAAAATGTCGATTATTTCCTCACCGTACTGCGAGTTGTCGGTTTCGACTGCGAAACGTGGAGCCACTGCCTTGGGGCCTTTCGTGTCGATTTGGGCAGCGATTTGTCTGAATGATTTCCTCCACCACTTATTTCAACCATGGCCGTCGCAGTTTTGACCTCCATCGCAGAGGTATTAAGCACTCCGTCTTCAGGCCACAAGTGGCCCATCGGGACCATCCAACTGCCGAGTCATCCTCAGTTGAGGATGCGGATAGGAGTGGCGTATTGTCAGTACACCGCTTTCCCGGTCGTTATGATGGCTTTCTTTGACCGGAGTCGCTACTATTCGGTCGAGTAGCTCCTCAATTAGCATCACGAGGCTGAGTGCACCCCGAAAAATGGCAAGAACACACGACGGCCCGGATGGTCACCCATCCAAGTGCCGGCCACGCCCGAAAGCGCTTAACTTCGGTGATCTGACGAGAACCGGAGTATCCACTACGGCAAGGCCGTTGCCCCAGAGGTATTAAGAGAAGGGGTTAAATGTGGGTAACAGTGGATGTGACGGCCTTCCCATCGTGTGACACGTATATGGGGCGTTGGGCACGGTTATATTGAAATTTGGTCGCAAAGTCACTTCATTAACCATCTTACCCCTTCATATGAACTTATTTCGCATTTGTTGACACCTTGCCGTGTCCTGTTAGAGGATAGAGGAAAGTCATTGGAACTGGTTGCTCAACAGAAGTCAGTGTCTGAAGCCATGCCGGCGGGTGCTAATAGAAGTAGCGAACACTAGCATAACGTTAAGTACAAACTTGAGAATAGCACTGCAAGAGAGAAAAATCATACATTTCGGAACTTGCTGAGGCTGGCTACGAGTGACACGGAATCGGCGCTTCAGCGATCTGACTGAGAACTCCCTCTGAATACAAAAACAGCGGTTTTTAAAGAACCGTGGCGACGCACAATTTCTCCTTTCCTATAGTCGACTCACCAAACCACCAACACTTAACAAGCTGTGGTCAATCTGGCTAGTCGGTCTGCACCTCAAGGGCGCCTCTGGCCAACCAAAGATTCCTTCCCTACTCCTATTCGGTAAGTAGGGATGCTTTTGGAATTTACATTATCAAACTCCAAGCGTGGTATCAACAGCGCTCAGCTGAAAGCTAAATGTGATGGCCACTCCTGTTACGGCCAGAAACAACAGCGTTTAACGTCACGTGGCCCCGCACTCCGTCATTTTGTGGGTGTGGCTGCCGTAGCAGCCCTCTGACCTGTGTAAACCCCTCACGTTGAAGTTCATAGGAGCAAGTATCAAGCTTGCTGCTGAGGTGTCAGGTCAGAGGGCTGTTCTGAACACAATTTTGACACAAAGCAACTCAATAGGCTGTGGAGTGGAAGGGGTAGGCTAGCAAGAGAACAGTGCATCACCATTGACTAGACACTCATTTATTGAACACATAAGTCAGGTATTACCCAAAAGGAACAATCAGTACAAATTACAAAATAATATTCTTTTCCTTTAAGTCACTCAAACATTTAAACAGACAAATAGCAATCATTTAACTGAAAGCCTTTTAAGAAAGCAAGACTAGAAAATTTGAATGATGAGTTAAAATCATATTTAAATAGGCACATATTTTAAAACAAAATACTTCCTTTAAGGAACCAGCGATCAAAATTAATTACATAATCCTCAATAACCATATTACATCCAAGACATTTAAGATTAAACAGTAATATGTAACATCAGAGAGCTGCAGTCCAAAGTTTTAAGCAGCACGTTTTAGATGGACTGCACTGCAACAGTACAATACAAGTCCCTCAGAGGATCTCCCCACACAGGAAGTTATTGCCGCAATCGACAAAATATCAACATCATTCCATGTACAGACCAATTCTCTTCTCCGAAACCAGCCACCGCAACTCTCGGGAACCACTGGGATATCCAATGCAGAAATCGTTACTCCTTCACCTTAATCACAGGACGCCCGCTTCCCGCTGCTTGCTACGGCGCCTTCAGTTCAGAGCCAACTTGTATATCTCCACGCGATAGGTCCGATCCCACACTCGCTGCGTCAACCCGACAACCGTCTTCCACAATGTCCCAGAGCACACCCTCCTCAGGACCTCGCCTCGTTACTCCTCGCGTAGGCCCCAGAGGGCGCTGCTTACCGCCCTGACCGTGGCAGGAAAGATAAACCACCAGAGTGGCACTATCGATGTGAGCCACCACGGCTCAGCTGCCTCTGTTAAGACGTGCCTTTTAGTGGCCATCTTCTACTGTTATGCGTAACAGTAGCGTCTAGATGGATGGAGTTATCAGTTAATTCTCTGAAGTGACATTTTATCCCGGGGGCAGCTGTCCAGAGCGTCTGCAATTCACAGGATTCTAGTGCTACCACTTTGCTCCGGCACCTAAACACCTGTGAATTATGTCTCTGATTTCCACCATTACCAATTCTACCGGCTCTGTGAATTATGTCTCTGATTTTCTATCTTGGAATGCCCTTGAAGGCTCACAATAGCCTTATCGTTTGAAGCGTCGCCGTGTCCAAGGGAGACGTAGGAGGGCGGCACGCTTTTGTGCCTTTATAGAGGAAGGTTGTAGGTTCGGTTGACCCAAATTTCAAACGTCTGATGGGAAATGGGGAACTGTTACGAGATTTCGAAAAACTATTTAATTGCGATGCGCAGTGTACTTTGGTTCCTACATGTGCATACTCTTCAAGTAGTGGAGTAAGTGGCTCCATTTCTGTCGGGGTGCATTTATATGAAGGCCGAAAAGCTAAAAGATAAGAGCAAGAGGGTGGACGAAGGCAAACAGATCATGCAATTTGTGATGCTGTGAACGACAGTTGCAGATAGCAACGCATTACCACACGTTACCACAGCGATGATGACAACGTAAAAGCCCTCAGATGTTCGCGCCGCAGGTCTCTAGACCGAGGTTCGACTGCATTCCATCATCTGCATTGGCGGATGAACCTTTGACAATGAAAAGCAGTGGAACTGTCGCAACCGCAGGAAAATCTTTAAACAACAGTCAGCTGAAGAATTTGAAACGGAAGTCCACAGGCAACACGTCAGAAATGTACTACGGTACTAGATTAGAATTCTTCAAGTGGATGGTGCTTGACCACTTGTTGGATGTAATATGTATTGCCAACATCCTGCCAGTATTTCCATAGGATGCCATAATGTTGAAAAGCGTCGTTTTGGATTCTAGGAAACAGGCAGTTTTATCACAGGATATTTTGTCTTTAGACATTCATTGCAATGAAAATTTTGCAGAAATGCGCAGTAGTACAGCAGTTACAGGCCGAATGCAGGAAATAAACCTGTGTGTCAATACGAGAGAAAGGAGTATCGGATATTAATGGAAGTCGTATACACGTAATATTGTGCCATAAACAAATTCGATAGGTAGTGATGCATTGTGAAGCGGCAGTGGGCTCCATGAAGTTCGATATCTACGCGAACAGGCTCAGAGCTGCCTGAAAAGCTAAATCGAAACTGTTGTGTGCTTAGCAACTTGCCTCAGTAGTTTTGATAGTCGTCGCATGAATATAAATGAGGACGGTCTGACTCTTCAGTACCACCGACGTTCTGCGCAGTCTGTTGACATAAATTTATCTTTTAGGTTGATATCGGCATCAGAGTATTTGCTCAATACACAACCTCGTACATATTATGGGCCTTGTGTGGTTCGTTCCGTTTGTTGATGTGGGTCTGTGACGTACGTCAGAAAGAAAATTGGTTCCTTTCTTTATCGTGACTTTTCAGCTGCATTTGTTAGTGGCTTAACACATGTCATAAAGCAAATAAAGCCTCTCGACATCTCAGTATGCTCCAACCCAAAAGCAAATGCTGCTTCTAACAGACCTCAAGTTAAAACCTTCCCACTATAGTAATCTGGAGATACGAATCTCCTGTTTACCAAATATTATGAACATTCTATCTCTAAAGAGTGCCGGGTATGTGAAATTAAATCGCATGTTTAGCTATTACAATTCATCATAATAGGTAGTTCCTTATCTTTCGAGTTTCATCCAACGACAATATTCTTGTTCGCTGTATTCCTTCCTATTGAATAATTAATAACATCAACAAAGAAGAAGTTTATTTTTAAAGTGGAAATACAAATCTTTCAACTTCATTCCCGTGTTTTTATCGCACTGCACAAGTTAGTTAAACGCATGTAATGACTGGGACAAGCATGCATACAATACATTTATTTATTTGTTTGCTTCTCTCTCTCTCTCTCTCTCTCTCTCTGTGTGTGTGTGTTTGTGTGTGTGTGTGTGTGTGTGTGTGTGTGAGAGAGAGAGAGAGAGAGAGAGAGAGAGAGAGAGAATCATCACTTTCACTGGCCAGCACATACTCCATAATAATTCATTCAATAAATATGAAACAGAAGAGAAGTATCTAAACACTGCCAATTGTATTGAATTAAAAAAGAAAAATTCTCGATGAACTCACACACAAACAGTTTATATGAGGTGTTTAACTATCCATCAATAACGCTATGCCCTTCATTACATTCTCACAGTAGTGATTATCAGTCTGTTAAAAACATTGCAAGTTTGTGTTGAACTAGTCAAAAAAGTATAAAATGAGGATATATTCTTCCAGAACCACCATTCTGCCGTTCAAATTTAGTCTACTTGAGCACTTCTCGTTCACATTAGATGTCTTGCAGTTCGTAGCAGCCAACACAGACGAAGCAGTTACTGACACACTACGTAACTCATGTAACAGAGGTATTTTCTGTGGTCATAATGCCGTACTCAGAGTAGCTATATCATATCTCGGACTTATACAACTATAATACCAAGATCAAAGCTCATTATTAAAAAAATTATATTTAATACCTAGTAGATAACTCTCCCTCTATGTTGTTGTCTTCCATATCCATACTAACACTAAAACTGTAAAATCGTCATGTCTCTCTGTTTGAACACGTTAATTTCAAACCGCGCCACACAAAATTTCATGCCGTTTTCACAGGTAACTTGAGCGTAGCTTGTGGCCACATACAGGATTTATTTCGTAAAAATTGGATAACGGAAAAGTAAAATAATTTCATTTAAAATTTAATCTCGTTTGAAAAATAAAAGGCGAAATAGGGGAACATATTTACTCTTTGAAAAGCTATTTACTCTTTGAGGTTTACACTTTATCATATTTGTGGAAACGCTTTTGTTAATTGCAATACCATTCAACGTAATGAATATAATCATTATACAGTGCTCAATGTGTTTGATCCATACTTCCGTATTGCCGGCCGAAGTGGCCGTGCGGTTAAAGGCGCTGCAGTCTGGAACCGCAAGACCGCTACGGTCGCAGGTTCGAATCCTGCCTCGGGCATGGATGTTTGTGATGTCCTTAGGTTAGTTAGGTTTAACTAGTTCTAAGTTCTAGGGGACTAATGACCTCAGCAGTTGAGTCCCATAGTGTTCAGAGCCATTTGAACCATTTGAACTTCCGTATTGATGTTATTAAATGCTCAAGTAACTGTGTCGATTATGTTTTCAAGACTAAAGTGCTCAACTGCCGTTGATGAAATTTGGTATGGAGATAGCTTGAACCCAGAGGCTGCTTTACACAGAAAAAAATAATCGGTGAATATTAACAAATATTTGTAGTATTTTGTACATGTTGTGTCATTTATAGGAATTTTTAGGAATCCAAAAATTTGCAGCAGATTAACAACTTTTAATTTGTAACTTAAGTTCTAGCAAATATTACATTTCTTTAGTGTATACTGTCATACGTTTCACCTCCAAAAACATCCCTCTACGTGAATGAAATTATGGGCCGTGGTGAACTCTTAAAGTACCAACAAGAAACTGAGCATCACACCAAGATTAATATTTCAAGTCAAGCTACCATTTCTAATAGTCGAGAAGGTAGTTCTTGTTGATATTAGGCCAAAATCTGATCTCTTCCCTATTTGATCTAGTTCTATATGCCCCGGTGTGAACCTTGCAAATGCAGCCGGGCTTATGACTTCGACAACTGCTGATGACCATCGGTCAGTTTGAAGCCACAAATATCTGCCTGGTAAATGATGGGGCTAAACTTCATGGCAGATTAAAACTGTGTGCCAGACCGAGACTCGAATTCGGGACCTTTGCCTTTCGCGGACAAGTGTTCTACCACATAGTTTTAATCTGGCAGGAAGTTTCGTATCAGCGCACACTCCACTGCAGAGTGAAAATTTCAGCCTGGAAACACCCGTAGGCTGTGGCTAAGCCACGTCTCCGTATTATCGTTTCTTTCAGGAGCGCTAGTCTGCAGGTTCCGTAGCAGAACTGTGAAGTTTAGAAGGTAGGAGACGATGTATTGGAGGAAGTAAAGCTAAGAAGACTGGTAGTGAGTCGTGCATCGGTAGCTCAGGTAGATCAGGTGGTGCCGAAGCGATATGTCAGCGTGCTCGGTCAGAGCGCTGGCTGACTCGACGATGAACTTTAGCGGGTATCACGTAACGTCAGCCTAGGCCAAACGCTATGAACAACGATGACTAAAATAGATATAAAAAAAGAAAAAAAGTTTGTAGAGCACTTGCTCTCGAAAGGCAAAGGTCCTTTCTTCGAGTGTTGGGCCAGCACAATTTTTATCTTCCAGTATGTTTAATGTCTACTACCCCGAAATCTCTACTTGTGCTCCATATATTTTTACTGCAGTATTAATTATTATGGAGTGTTTGTTTTCAGAGTGACGTACTTCATTTTTATTACTATAACGCAGTCTTTTTTGTTGTGTTTTTTTTTTCAACGTACCACAATGATGTAGAGGTAGTCAGGACGAACAGTTTGATGTACAACACTCGTGGCCTATACACTCGGGAAAGGGCATAAAATTGACCTACAAGAACCGCCTGTGATACAGCGATTGCGCGTTGCGCGAGATTTTCTCTCGCTCTTTTCGCGCAGACTATTAGTACTATAGAAAAACTCAATGGGACCATTTTTACAGGAAATTTAATGTAATTTAATTTTTTACAGGGGTACATTTTCGCTAGATGCCGCGGTTTTGAAGTCATTCACGAAAAACCTAAGAGAGTGTGACCTTCAAACGCACTCTCACTGCCACACTTACCACCCAACCGCCAGCGTTTTTAGTACGTTATTCTTGGCGCTCCCTCCTACCAGTGTACAAAAATTTGTAAGAACACGAATTATATCCTACATCCGACCGTTTCTGATATTCTTTGACTGGACTATTACGCCACAGGATTTGTAGTGCACATACAAATAGTAAAATTGACATTCGTGTAAATTTTAAGTCACAGTTCTGTGAATGTCAAGCGGTTAAAAATAACAGTTAAATCGTTTTGCTTATCTGGACATCTGACTACGACACCACTGTGCTTGTTAGGATTAGTTTGGATTTAATTGTAAATGTGGTTAGCTTTTGCATAACGTTCACAAAAGAATCTGGAATTCTTACAGTAATAATGTAGTAATTGACTGAGCCAGTCGTATAATAGCCCAGTCAAGAGCACGAAGAAAGTTCGCAGATGGGAAATAGCTCGTGTGAAAGCCAATTTTTGTACAGTTGTAGGAGAGAACGTCTTGAACAACATACTCCAAATCCTGAAGGGTATGAGGTGAATGTGGGGGCGCGGCTGCATCACTTCCGTACGTTTTCTTGAATAACTCGGAAACCGCGGCCTGTTGCGAAAACGTATCACAGTGCTAAACTACATATTTCCTACATTAAAGGCCCTACTAATTTTTTCTCCGGTAACAAGTGTTTGCACGAAGACGTGGAGAAAATACTGAAAACCTCTCTTGACACTCAGCACTGTAACATAGGTGGTTCTTGTAGACCAATTTGAGATTGTGCCTGTATGAATTTTTTCTTTCAGGCTTACTCTACACCATTATGGTACATTGTAAACAGTTACCGTTTACAGCCTGACAACAGATTCTTTTCGACATTCAGGTTTCTCAGCGATTAGTTTGACTTAAACCTTTGAACTGTGTAGTTGCAGTACAAATCTGTGGTAAGTATTGCGTTTAAGCACGGCAGCTTTTATATTTTGTGCGTAGATATAACCTTTTATGTAAAAAAGGCGTAACTAAGTTCTGTGATTAGGCACAGGCAACTGCGCAATGCCGACAGGCAGCCATGTTATCCTTTGCATACTACATGATTCAGATGCGGAATGAAGGGTGAAGGGTCAATGAACGATTACCCCCCCCCCCCCTCCTTCCTGACCGCTATCGGAATTTCAGGTCTCGGAACCGCTATTTCCCACTGTTGTCACGCGGTAGAAAAGCACCACTTCACAATCGTCCCAACAAGAAAAAGTTTCATACAATATCGGGAACTGAACCTGTATACACCTGCGCTGTAATCAAACGCACTGACCACTCAGTGATCGTGGAACACAATTTTTACATATGTCCACACGAATTACAGTGATTGCAGGGTCGTAACAAAATGCGTTACCAAGGAAAAATAGCAGCTACAGTATGTAGTCTTAGTATTGAGGCACAATTAGTAGCGTCAAAAATGGCGACACTAGGTACCAAGTTTTGCTCGTTCGTCTGGCCGCAAAAGTCTCATTCTGCAGGATGTCGAAGAAGCTAAAAGTACCAGCTCACGGCATGTCGCCTTGTTATATATCTCGTAGAGGGATATGGAAAGTACACAACCGACAGTTCATTTAGCTGCATCGTTTGCAGAGTGTGAGGCTGCTTCCCCTGTTAATAATCAACCATAACGAATATATACCAGTTGTTTGTTGTACCACCTGCAATTCGTTATTTGTATCTTCAGTCACTTACTCATGACGAGTCATGGCAGCTGGCCCACGGAGCATTCCGTGGACACTGTTTGCGTTTGGGGGCAGTTCTCCAACATGCCACAAAATAAGGAAGGGCTAAAGATAAAGGGAAGAAGGGCGAAGTAGAAGTGTTGAAAGAAGTAGCAAAAAGAAGAATCAGGGAAAGATTGGAGGGTAATAAAAGTGGATAAGAGTGGAGACATCGCGTTTACAGAAACATGTCCAAGAGAGATCGAGATGCCGAAACTGACATTAACGGCACAACTGATTCGGTGAATTTGAAGAAGAGTCATAACTCAAGAGCTAAAGTTAATATGAAGTACAGTGTTGATGGTTATCCATTCAAATTATTTTTGCAGACAAATTGATTTGGTACGAAAAGGTTTAGCGAATTCATTATAATATGCAAATTACATCATTGAGTATAATCATCTGTTTACAAAACTTTCCATTGTATCATGTTGGAAATTTTGTTTTTGTAGCTTGCATTTTCCTTTTTAATATTGGCTGGCATAACTGAAATTCGACTAATTGCGTTACAAAGGGTATCAGTGGAGTAGGAGTTGGCCACCAATAAATCCTTTAGGCTTCTCTTAAACTGAATTTCATTGGTTGTTAAGCTTTTTATGGATGCTGGCAAGTTATTGAAAATGTGTGTTCCTAAATAATGCACACATTTTTCTACAAGAGTAAGTGACTTTATATCTTTGTGAAGATTATTCCTTTTTCTAGTTTTGATTCCGTGAACTGAGCTCTTGGTTCGAAAAATTGATATATTTTTAATGAAAATTTTCATTAAGGAATAAATTTGTTGGGAAACAGTAGTTAGTATCCCTAGTTCCCTAAACAGGCTTCTGCAGGATGTTCTTGAGTTCACACCACATTACTGCACGTTTTTGTGCCCTGAACAATTTAGCTTGGCCTGATGAATTACCCCAAAAAATAATCCCATATGACATTACGAAATGAAAGTAAGAATAGTATGTCAGCTTTTTCATTTTTATATCCCCTATGTCTGACACAATTGGCATTGCAAACAGAGATTTGTTCCGATGCTTCAGCAGTTCTGTGGTGTGCTCCTTCAGGTTGAATTTATTATCAAGCTGTAATCCAAAGAATTTAGCACTGTCCCCTTCTTCTATCTGCTTGTCATTGTATGTTAGACATACGCTCGTGGGACACCCCTTACAAGTTCTGAACTGCATGTAGTGTGTTTTTACAAAGTTTATTAACAAAGAATTAGCTAGGTACCAGTGATTAATGTACACAAATATTTTATGAGCCGATCTTTCTAAGACTACACTTGATTTGCTACTTATTGAAATGTTTATATCATTGGCAAACAAAACGAACTTCGCGTCTGGTAATGTTACTGATGAATGGTCATTGATATACACAAGAAAAAGTATGGGCCCTAAAATGTAATCTTGTCGGATGCCAGATGTAATTACTTCCCAGTTGGATGATGCTTAATAGCTTAGTACATGTCTCTTTCCTAATAACACCCTTTGTTTCCTGCCAGAGATATAAGATTTGAACCATATTGAAGCACTTCCTCTTACGCCATAATATTCTAATTTACTTAAAAGGATATTGTGATTTATACAGTTAAATGCATTTGACAGATCACAAAAAATACCAGTTGCCTGTAAGTTTTTATCTAATGAATTAAGCACATTTTCACCGTAGGTGTAGATAGCCTTCTAAATATCAGAACCCTGTAGAAATCCTAACTGCGACTTTGACAGTATGTTATATGAGATAAGATGGTTATAAGGCCGATTGTACATTAATTCTTCGAAAATTTTTTACAGTGCTGGCAAAAGTGAAATAGGACGGAAATTTGATGCTATTTCTTTATCTCCCTTCTTAAGCAGTGGCTTAACTTCAGCATATATCAAAGATTCAGTAAATAATCCACTGAGAAACGACTGGTTACACAGATAGCTTAATATGTTACTTAATTCAGAATCACATTCTTTAATTAACTTGGTTGATATTTCATCATACCCACTAGATGTTTTTGATTCTAAAGATTTTATGATAGACATTACTTCTGCTGGGCCAGTGAAGGTCAAATTCATATTACGGAAGTTACTTGAAATGTATGGTCTGAGGTATTCCATAGCAACATCTACAGAACCTGACAACCCCATCTTTTCAGTAACACTTATAAAGTGTTTGTTAAAAATTTCTGAAACACTATACACATGTGTCACCAATGTATCATTTACTCTTAATGCTATTTGTCCCTCTTCATGTCTGGTTCTACCGATCTCCTCCTTCACTACATCCCAAATTGTCTTTATTTTGTTATCTGATATGACTATCTTTTGTTTGTAATATTTTTGCTTTGATGTCCGTATTACAGTCTTTAATATTTTGCAGTATTTCTTGTACTGTGCTAAATCATCAACATCAGAACTGTTTCGGATTGACAGATACAGTTTTACTTTTGTTTTACAAGATACCACTATTCCATGAGTAATCTATCGCTTCTTTGCAGACTTTGCTATAACCCTGGTAAGTTTTGGGGGAACACAGTGTTAGAATAAGGTAAGCACTTTATTAGAAAAAGTGTTATACTTTTCACTCACGCCATGAGCACTGTAAACATCAGTCCAGTGAATGTCTCTCAGGAGTGTCCTAAAATAATCAATTTTTGGCTTATTGATTACCCTCTAGAGCTCAGATTTAAAAGATTTTATATCCTGTTCAGTATTATTAACATTTAACAGAAGGAGCTGCATGTCATGGTCTGAGAGGCCGTTGACTATTGGTTTTGTAACATAATTTTCTTTATTGGACTTTTCTATAAAGATATCATCAATGGCTGTTTGTGAGCAATTGGCTACCCTAGTGGGGAACTTTACAGTAGGAATTAAGTTGAATGATAGTGTTACTCAGATAAGTTCTTATTGGAAGAATCTTTAAGGAAATCTACTTCGAAGTCACCAGCAACTACTATTTCTTTGTTTTTGGTTGTTAAATGGGACAGTACTGCTTCAAGGTGGTTTATGAACACATTAAAGTTACCTGCAGATGCTCGAAATACACTTCATATTTTGAAGGATTTTTTTGTGAAATTCTATTTCTGTTGCACATGCTTCCATATGTTGTTCTAAGCAAAATTTATGAATGTCTATGTTCTTAAATTTATGACAGTTCCTGATGAATGTGGCAACTCCTCCTTTCTCCATTTCTGCTCTACAAAAGTGAGATGGTAACCTAAACCCTGTAACCCTTAAAAGTTCTATACCAGTGGTCATGTGATATTCAGAGAGGCAGATTATGTCAGCTTGGTTTGAAGACTCTAATTCATCTATGCAGATAATTAATTCATTAATTTTATTCCTCAGTCCTCGAATATTCTGATGCAATAAAGATAGCTGACCTTTCACATTGACTGAGTTAAAATTGGGTTGAGTTGAAATACCTGGCGACTGTTGAAAATTCTTAACCAATAGATGTTTATGCTGACGTAATAAGCTAGATTTTTATTTTTGTTTCTTTCTCAAACTGAAGGTCTGTCTGAGTCCTAACCTCTCTTAAAATTTGGTTTCTTCTATCCTCCCTGCCCTAAGAAAGGGTCTTTTCGGAACCCTATAACCACTGGTATTTTATCACCAATGACAGTGCCTCCCCCCTTTAACTTTCCTGCTATTTTCCCAGCCAGTTTACCTTTTCCTTTCCTGTTGAGGTGAGGCCATGCCTAGTATAATCCCACCTATAGAGAGAATCAACAGGACCCACACCATTGTGTGACCCTGCACCCGACATTAGCAGCAGTTCCTTCTCTTGACAGAAGAGTTCAAATGAGGTCGATCATGGCACTCAAGAACAGATACAAACTCAACACTGGAATGCTTCGATGCTGATGCAATCTTTGCCAGGTCACATTCTATACTGTACCCAGGATCTCTGTCAATACTATTACCTGCCCCACCCACTATAACCACGGTGTCTTCCTTAGTGAAATCTTTGCGAAGTGATCCTAAATCCTCTGTCGCCTGCTCCAGACCAGCAGCACTAGGTTTAAAAAAATTGGTGACCTGGTATTCCTATCCTAGTTCATCCTGCAAAAGTTCGCCAACACCTCTTCCATGGGAACTAACCAACAACATCACTTTTTTTCTATTTACTGATTTCCCTACATTCTTACTTTTCAGTTTGCTGCTGAAAGTTTTTTGTGCCTTGTCTACACCTGCAGCTGCTTGAGGCTCATGAGCTCCTAAGTGAAGCAACAGGTCAAATCTGTTTTCCACATTCACCACGAAGCTGTCAGATTATTGGGTAAACTGTCACACAGGCCCAGTATTTCATAACATGAATGTGAGAACTCTTCAAAAACCACCGAAAAATTGGCGTATAGAACTGATGTAACAGCCCACGATTAAGCCGAGGCAGCTTCACACACTGTTACGCTGGGATGCCGAATTGACTGCATGTTTTTAGTGTTGCACTCCATTACATTTGGGATGTTTCCAAATATTGGAATGGGCCTCCTTTCTTGGATTTTTGATACTTTTCTTTTTTTTTCTTGTACAGCAAACTGTTTTTATCTTACCGATTGTTGCATTTGGGTCCACTCCTGATGCACGGATGAACACACCTACAGTATAAAAGGCGCTCCTCTACAGGATCTACAAAAAAACTCTCTGCTGTGTACGACGGCGAGGTGAAAAGTAATGCCACCGAATTTCTTATATGAATACGCTTAAAACTTTTAAAATAAAACAAACATTTTAACATTGTACATCTTTATTTTTCTTATCTACATATTTGCAGCACTCTGCCGCTAAACGGTTCCGTGCTGTAGCGTGTAACACGACGGTGTGTAACGTAGCTACGTCGGTTTCGGAGAAGAGTGTGCTGTTATCGAGTTTCTGAAAGCATGAATTCAAAGAGGTCGCACGCACTTGGAGCGTCCTCTTCTTTAGTACAACAATGTCAGAAAACATACGAGCGCTGCGACATTTGTAATATTCGAACTTCATGGATTCACAGTCATCGATCGTTCTCTACACATTCTCCTGTTGGCCCCATTCGATTTCCATGTGTTTCCAGAACTGGAAGATTACCTTCGAGGCTTCACTTTGATAGTGACGAAGCGGTGCAAGCAGAGGTGAGGTCGTGGCCCCGTCATAAAAGTCAAACGCCAAATATTTTACAGTGACGGAATCAACAAAATGGTCTCTGGTTGGGTGAAATTTGTTCGTCGCCTGGGTGACTACGTTGAAGAGTAGTTTATAGAGAAGAAGAATAAAGATGTAGGCTGCTAATAACGTTTGTTTTATTTAAATTTTCACACAAAAAAATTCGGAGGCATTACTTTTCAGACCGCCCTCGCAAAACTGAGTGTATTTTCACAAAAGTACCACACGTCTTTTTTTCACTTGAAGAAAAGGTTAAGAACTGTTTGCATAACGTTGTGCATCTGGAAGGAGAAAAGTGTCTTTGAAGACAGTGTTAGTCAAGCACACTGAAGCCATACTTCTATACCTCGAGTGTGGCAGGAGAGGAGTGTTTTGGGAATATGCAGCTACTTCACAAGCTAAGGTGCTAGAACACTCCCTTTCTGCCGCTGGATACTGAATGTACGAGAAATCGACAGTGGGAAGATGGGGGTCACTGTTTCGGCGACTTTCTCTTCCGTCGTCGCGCCAAGTGGACGACACAATTTTTATTGGAAAGCCGAGAAAACTTGAGTCATATAGTGAGCCAGTTGGTAGAACAACAGCACGTTCCGGCATGTTTGGCAATGCTAAATCTGCACTTCAGTTAGCTCTCAGGCAATTTTCTAGAAATTCGAGCGATTAGAGGATTCTGTAATAACTCAAAAGGCTGTTCCCGATTCTGGGCGGAATGGGGGAGGGAGGGGGGGGGGGATGCTGAAGTCTGTCTGCTCTTGTGGTCGCCTGCGGTAGGAAACGTGTAAACGGAAATTATGAAGAGATTCGTATTGGCCTTTGTTGAGCAACAGTTCTCTCGCTGCTACGGAGATAGTGGTTTCTTGTTTCCCGATACTACATGGAGGCTCTCTCGTTATGCCGAAAGGGCCTGCGCAACGAATGATTAAAGAGTGTACTTGAAGTTTCGGTGTCACGAACAAGGCGACGCTGAATTATGTACCGTTTCTTTCAAATTGTGTCATGGAAAAAAAGTTATTGAAATGCGTACCTTTTACCTCATCGTCAAGTCGTTTTGATTTCAGTAAAATAATAAAGAGGCTAAGGAACGATGAAGATTAACGGAAAATGTTCGTACTTCGGCGGAGTGCGGTCATGAGGGAGGGATAGGGGTGGAGTAGCCTTACATGTGACACTATCTACAGGCATTGACTATAAGGATTATATTCAAAACCTTCTTACAGACTTGTTACAGGACAAACCTCTAAACATAGTGGAATGCAAGTGCTTTACGCATGATTTAGCTCCAGCATATATCAGTTACATTACTTGAAATGCGCTGGCTCACGGCTGTAATACACCTAGCCTCCTCAGAAGTATCACATGTTAACCAAAATGTTCGATTCCGCATACATTTTGGTCAGACTTGTGTTAATTTTCTTATTTAAGTCATATATTTTCATCTGTAGACATATATGACCATATCCGAACTATTTTTCTGATAAGCTATTTTTATTATTCGTATCAGTTCGTTTCATAATATCGATCTTGTACCACGAAAATTAGCAATAAAAATTTTTATAAAATAACACGAAGCTTTTATACTGCCAAAATTTGCAACCTTTTTTATAAACCATTACGAATAAGTCTACGGTTAAATAATTATTTTCAGAAAAGAAACATAAATTAGATCTGAAGAACAATTCCAGTACAGACAGTCATGTTAGTACCAATTCGGACCGTACTGGTAGCTGGGTTGAAGACATATATACAAATTTTTGGCACCGGGCGCGTCAGAGAGGATTTAGCATCTATCGAGTTTGGTACATGTCGCTCTCTGATCGATTATGTTCTCTATAAGGCTCAAGCAAGTTGCACAATACATATTTGAAAAGAGTCAAATATATGATTGTAGGTTGTGTTTCAAGAACATGCAAATAAAGGTAGAAAGCGATTAAAAGTACCATAATGTCCCAGTGACTTGTTATTTTAACTACTCTGAACAAAATATTTTCAATAGGTTATTCATCAGTCACTGATACCACAAAACCGTTTGACATTCACCATGATTCTTCGACAGTGTGGTATAGTCATAGTCCGCCACATGCATGCTTGTGTATAAGCAGCGGAGGATATATCGGATATTTTACCATCATTTTTTTCGAGTGCTTACTTTGAAGAGTGTTCTTCCGTTATTAACAACTAACGATTAATGTGCATAGCTCATTAGACACTTTTTAGCCGTTGAGCTAAGATGCCTCCTTGGTGCCGTTCGTGATGAGTGAGGTGGGTGAAAGCACCTGATTCTACCCTCTCCCAACTTTCGTCATCACGCAACACAGGCATGACATCACCATTACATTCATTTACACTCAAGAGAAACAGCAAACAACTCTTACATATCTCACGGAACGAATCCCTTCTATGAGGAGGAAGAAACCTTCCACTCATAGGCGACTGGGCCTACCCCTCGGAGTCATTCAGCCAACAACACTGTACGACTCAATCTTTTTTTCTTTTCTTTTGTGTTGGAAGTTGGTTCCCAAGCGAGAACAGATCGTGATAAACGTCTGTTTACTGGAACAATATTAATACTAGCGTTTACGAAATGTACATCACTGAGTTTGCACAAATTCCAAATATTGGTTCTTTCTCTCGTTACCACCTCAACAGACAAAAGAAGAAATAAGTTTCTTGAGTCTAGGATTAGCTCTCAGTGATAAACGTTACACGTAGTTATCCGTCACATCGTTGTTGTTACATCTGCTCCCATACAACAGAATCAGTTTCTTGTACATTGGGTAAGGCCGCTGACGGATTTAAGTATCCAGCCTAATGCGCTGGAATCTCCGTTGCCAAGTAATTAGCACCGTCATTTCTACAACACGCACTTGGCTCTCCAAGCGCAGGTCCCGTTTCCGCACGGAGAAACAATTTGAGTGTGCGTGTTATCAGGTCGTTGCACATGAACTGTCGGCCCGCACTACGGTGTAACCCGGACACACCCAACGACCGCAAATGGCGAGAGTATGGTGGAATGCAACGGCCACGTGTAAATACAAGCGAGGAGTGATGCGGGAGAGACTTTTCATACCGATTTTTAAATTAATAACAAGATGAAGAACTGTGCCAGTCATTCATTTAAAATTATAATTACTTGACACATCAGAATGAAGACAGCGGTCTGTAATGAAATCTACAAGACTGAGTTCTTTTAGAGAGCTTAATAGTCTTTAGATATGTTGGCTGAACGAATAAAATCATATAATGAAAGTATTAAAATAAGAGCAAATGTTTTTTCCCAGTACCTTCTCTACCAAAAATAAACTTACTGGGTAGCCGTGCGGAGCAGCAGCGCGCTCAGGGGCGCCTGGCCACGGTTCGCGCGGCTCCCTCCGTCGTAGGTTCGAGTCCTCCGTCGGCCATGAGTGTGTGTGTGTTGTCCTTAAAGTTAGTTTAAGTTAGATTAAGTAATGTGTAAGTCTAGGGACCGATGATCTCAGCAGTTTGGTCCCATAGGAACTAACCACCACCAAACTTACTGGGTACAGGTAGGAACATAAAAATAACACTTGAGAGGAAACCCTAGGACAATCAGAACGTGTACATTTCAGGTGCAAATCCAGTGTGCATCAGTGAACGGAAATGAATCAGAATTAATAGCGAAACAGGTACACCTTTCGGACTCACTGCTGCATTTAATGTACGCAAATGATTTACTAACGCTATTAATTACTTCGGCCCCAACATTCAAGTGACTTATTATTTATCATTGTAAAGGACGAATATATAACGAACTCGACATTTAAATGCACTCTATGGTTTGTTACAAAAGCATTTGGAACTATAAAGCATTCAAAACAATTATGAAATTCTAAACGTAGCAATAACATACTTTCCAATGAGAATTATTGCAGAACTAGTTGTTTCATAATCTCGCATCTGTGAAATATATGGCAACCTGACAATATGATGATTACAATGTTTCTCTGAATGAGTAACCGAAGAGTCTCAAATATCTGAGGTTTCACTGACGATCACGAGACCGTAAAACCTGTAATGAATCTGAACTACAACGCCCTCTTGTCCTACTACGCCAGAATTGTAAGCGATGCTTACCATAATCTTTGGTGAAATACGAGTATAAGGACACACAACGTCTTGCTGCTATGAAGTTCGGCTGAAGGCTCAAACATTGAGCACAAGATTGCTCCTTCAGTTAAGAGCACAGCCGGCAGTTCTACAGCCCACTAAAGTGCGCGTCATTTATGTTGGCGGCCGAGTTTAGGTTCGTTCTGCGCATCTGACGTCACAAAACACAGTCAGCCAATGAACAGAGAACGACGTTGCCAGAACTCGACTGCAGTGCAGAGCATGGACGAGTGTCTTCAGTTTTAGAAACGTTCAGTCATAAATAAAGTAATAGAACAAAAGCAGTGTCTTGATAGCAGACTTTCTTTTATAGAAAGTTTGGAAAAAGCATTCTTTATACCAATTGCTTCATATGCTATTAATTAATTAAACCAAACAAGCAATAAGACTCCTAATTCAGGCATAGCAAGGAAAGGTGTTTGTATCAATCCCACGAACTGCTTTTTCGCAATAAATAACAGCGGTAATTGTTCATTTCCTATTGTACTTCGACGAAGCTTGAGTAATTCATAGTCATACCAACAGTGTTTGTCAGTATTGCGTGTTAGACTCCTCATGGCGTTTCGTAGCTGGACGAGCTGCGTTAGCGTAACGATTCAGGCGTCGGGTTTCTATGCGAAAGGTTATGAGTTCAAACGTTATGCGGTGCTTAGTATTTTGATTATTTAAAATCAATATCGAAGTGCCTTTCTTCACGAATTATATTCGTTTGCATGCAATTTTTTGAAATTTCTAGTGCTTTGTCTCTTCATTAACCCTTTCGCTGCTGCATACACGTGCTCCCCGCATTCCGCGCAGTGCGCTATTTTGTCATCACTGCACTGCTCGCCTGTGCAGACACATGGTGTTCCCACTGCTTTGACACACCTATCAATCGATTTCAGAAAAACTATTTGGGCAAAAAATTTTATTTTTACACGTCTTCTTGACTGATACCTTCCACCCATATATGACTTAATTTTGTTTCGATGTTCAATGCAGTTATTATGCAGCATTAAATATAGTAAACCATTGCACGAAATTTTGGAGAGTTTTCAGAGGAAAAAGTACATAGAGTATACTTTCCGTATGGCCGATTTTAGTTGCCACAATGTTGAGAATGAAATGTGGACACGATACCTAAATAAGATTTTTGGGCCAAATAGTTTTTGTGGAATCGAATGATAAGAGTGTCAAAGCAGTCGGAACACGATGTGTCTGAGCAGGCGAGCAGTGCAGTGACAAAATCGCGCACAGCGCGGAATGCAGGGAGCACGTCTTTGTACCAGCGAAAGGGTTAATGCGGCCGTGGTGGCTTTACTTCATGAACTGCGCGCTACCCCCTAAACGTAAGCTAGCCAACTATGCTATACTATGGCGCTGCTTCTATTGGCACGTGCGTCGTGTGCAACTGCCAACGCAGCATTCTCCCGTGTCTGGGAGGGCATGCGCGAGCCGCCAAGATAAAAGAATTGAACTATAGTGTGTCTCGTCCTCCTGACATCACTTCTGTCACACTAAATGGGGCTCTCGCAACCTCCAGCTGGCCGGCCATTATAGATCCTGAGGAATGATAAAAAACTTTGCTTGAGGCTACTCACTGACTTTGCTACAACTTCTAAACCTTTCGTATGCAAAATTGCTTTTCCATTTTTTTGGAGGTTAGGGAGATATTTATCTGCTTAAATATTTGTCCTAACATCGTCCGAACGCCCACCTCTCACTGACAGAGTCCTGTCCTTTCGAACAAATGCTTTCATCTCGACTGTCCACAGTGATCCTATGCTATAAACTGCACAATAGCCGCTGCACCGATACACTACCTGGCGAAGCGACTTTCTCGTCGACAAGGCGAGGCGGCTTTACCATATGCCATACTAAGAACATTGCTTAGCATTTTTAAAAATTTGGTAAGGGATGTTTACCAGCTGCGGTATTTTTCTTTGCGGTATTCCATGTACTCATCGCAATAAAATATCATCCAATCCGAAGATTCCTAAATAAAGACGAAACGTGTCATTGGCAAATAGTAAAAAAATTCATCACAGCCACCAAGGCTGCTTGTTTCTTTATATTACCCGTTGCTCTTCTCCCTTACAGCTCTGCGAAAGCCTGTATGTCCTCATCTCCGTAGGTTTCATTTCGACAAGCCTTGCTAGAAGTCACCTGTCTCATATTTTCAACTCTCCTCACTTCTCATCTGTAATAGAAAATTGATATGGCCAGTATCATGTTAGATTACAGACTGCTTAAAAGAGGATATAAAATCACAGTCACTGTAAATTCATTAATGCTGTTAAGCAAACTCAACTCACCTCCAGTCGCATAAGTAAACATAAATGAATGAAAACAGGGCTTGTTGTTTTTCAAGATATGGAAAATGATGTCGATGAGAAAGAAAACTTCGCATGTATGATAATAACAGTTTCAATGAATGAGATATGGCCGATACAAGACTCTCATTCTAACAGAGAGAGTCAGAAGTACTCAGCTCCTTTTCACGACAAAAAGAGCCAGGAGGCACTGTGCAGAAGGCCATGTACTCTCTTCTGCACGCATCAGTTTTCAAATCTCCTACCATCTCTCCAAATCTTGAATTTCCTCAGAACAGGATATGGCTAATGTCTTTCACCACCCATGCGGTCTGTATCAAATGATATCTACGCTGACTGGACGAGAAAATCTGATATATCTTTCCAAGAACTAAATCTTGTGTTTTCGTATAGGAGATCGTGATTTTTCATCCTATATTGAACCTCTCCCCGATGAAATGTTATCTGAATCCTGTATTATTACAACATTGGCTAAATTAAATATCAATTATTAATCGTAACAGTCAGCGATGCGATATGGTTCAATAATTACATTTAATGAAGGTCCAGTTCAGTCAATAATTTGTTAACTATTATATAAGCATAATACCATAATGTATTGTTTCCTGGGCTGAGATTCGTTCTATTGGGTATCGGTTTCTTCACTTGTTGCATCGGTTAATTCAATTACCAATTTTTAGCATGTTAGGTTTCAGTTTGATCATTTGTATTTTTACAAGGAAATAGTATGCAGTAAACGATCGTTTGGTTCGGTCGCATCCAGATACGTTCTGCAACAATGTGCATATTTTTAGTCGTAATGTGAAATTTCGATTTGCGTAATCATACTGTTAACTGAACGCTTTCAATAATTATATTAAAATCGAAAATGTCGTTTTGTTAATCGACTGTGTAAAACACATTTAATTAATAATATTTGTTTTATGTCTTTGGAATGTGAGTCACAAACTATTGTCACCTACAATAACTACGAAAGTATGGTAGTAGGTGAAAAGTTTGTGAGACAAATGTTGCATGGAATAACGGGGACCATATATATATATATATATATATATATATATATATATATATATATATATATATATATATATATATATTTGCTAGGTGGGTTCGCGTCAGAGATATGAAGGTCAACTTAGCCTTTTGAAATGGGATGCTATACTGTGGTACTTATTTTCTGATAAAGCCTATCGAAACGAATCAAATGATGTGTAACAGTTTGGTCTTTGAATGTCAAGGAATGTCCATTTTCAGAGGGTGTTTGAAGTGCTGCCTATTGGTATCAATGCAGTGCTGCAACCTTCTTATCATGGATTGAGTGGTACTCCTTATCACTTCAGCACTCAGCGAAGCACATGCTCTGACAGTATTGTGCAAATTCCAAATATTCGCCGAATACGGCGGATCCATCTAGTGTGCCATTTAAAAGTAAACAGCATTCGACGGTTTCGCAATACAATACTAATAGGAACGGTAAAACTAGTATTGTCGAATCAAGCGAATGTGAATGATTTATTCCGTCGAAGAACAAGTCGATATGCTCCTCATTTACGGAGAATGCCAACGAAATTCAGTGAGAGCTAGAGACTTATACGCTGAAATATATCCTCAACGTACTCACACTACACGTCGTACATTTAAATATGTGTATCATAAATTGAGAACAACTGGATCTTTATCGCATCGGAAACATATCCGGCAAATGAAAGTTACTAACGAGGAAACGGAAATTGGTACTCTTGCCACTGTGGTCCGAGATCCTTGTGTTAGTTCTCGTCAAATCGCAAGGGAATCTGGCATGAGCCAGAGTAGTGTTATTTGTGTTCTGCATCGCCATAAATATCATCCTTACCACATCAATCTTCACCAAGAATTAACTGGTGCGGATTTTATGCGTCACACTGAGTTCTGCAGATGGGCTCAATTTCAGATTCAAAGGGATGACACATTTATTTAATGATGTTATTTGCTGACGAGGTTACATTCACGAACCATGGAAATTTGCGTAACATGCATTATTGGTCAACTGAAAATCCATGTTGGCAGCGGCAAGTTGCACACCAAAAACTGTGGTCGGTGAATGTATAGTGTTGGATTCTGGAGGAGGGAATTATATGCCTCTATTTCAGCGAAGGAAATCTTAATGGTTGGAAGTACACTACATTCCTGCAAGAAACATTAGGTCTGTTATTGGAAGAAATACCTTTAGAAACAAGGAACGGAATGAGGTATTAACAAGACGGGTGTCCTACAAATTTTTCGCTGATAGCTAGAAATGAGTTGCAGAGACAATTTCCAAATCGTTGGCTCGGACGCGGAGGAGATGTGTCGTCACCGGCTCGTTCGCCAAACTTGATGCCTCTGGATTTCTCTCTTATGGTGATTCGTAAAAGACATTGCTTATAAAGACGTTACAACTACACTTGAAGATACGCAAGAATGAATTGTCGGAGCATGCGCTTCGATAAGTTCCGATGTGATAAGGAATACCACTCAATCCATGATAAGAAGATTGCAGCAATGCATTGATACCAATGGTCACCACTTCGAAATCTTTCTGTAAATGGACGTTCATATTATCTTCGTTGACCCTCAAGGACCTTATTGTTACACATCATTGGATTCGTCTCGATAGCCGTTGTTAGAAAATAGGTACCAAACTGTAGCATCCCATAAAAAAAAAGTTGACCTTCATATCTCCGATGCGACCCCACTCAGCAACAAAAACCCGACGTCATATTATGGCCCCCGTTGTCCCATGAAACTTTTATCCCACAAACTTTTCAGCTCCTGTCATACTTTCGAAGTTATTCTAGGTAGCAATATTTAGTGACTCATCCTATATACCCATCACGCCGTCTGTAGGAAGCACAGAAGAGGCCTATTCAGAAAGTAAGGTGCGATGGGGTGCGAAATGGAAAACACAGTGAAAATTCGATGACGCTCTGCACAGATGCGTTGGGCACTGACTTTAGTATGCCTATCGACCGCGTCTCGTCGATCTTTTCAGTTCTGAGTGCACAGTAAGTACGTAAAGGTGCTTAGAACAATAGGTGTGAGATTTCGCTTGACATTATGCAGCCCACATAACAATACTGTCATAAGTTTCCTTCTGCATGAAAATTCTCGGCCGCACTCTGAAGGGACAATGAAAACGCTCCTGCAGCGTTTACGATCGGAAGTGTTTGCTCACCCAAAATAGAGCCCGTAATTGACTCTTCCTGAGTTTCATCTCTGCTCACATGAACCGCTACCTGTGAAGACAACGTTCTGGCACAGACAACGAGAGAATTGCAGGAAGCACAGGCGGCTTCCTTCTACGAGGAGGGTATTGAGAACTTGGTACAATGCTACGACAAATCGTAGCGGCGACTGTGTAGAGAGAAGTAGCTGGAAGGTGTAGCTAACTGCTGCAAATAAAACATTTTCAGTGTTCACGGTGTTCTCCATTTTGCGACAGATCGGACCTTACATTCCGAATACGCTTCGTATCTTGTGTACAGTTTGATATATGAAGTAGTAGCTATTGAGGACACATAGTTGTGGCTACAAGAAATCGCAAACAGAAATAAATGACATACGAAAATTTTCTGAAGGAGCCAGGAAACTTGAGGAAGCTGTGTAATAGCTGGCTGTAGTGTGTTGTCATAGACACCTGGAAATGTAAAGAGAGTATTTTTTTTTTGTTATACAACTTGTTCTCAAACATTTCTTTATGTGCCCTGAAATGTCAACTATTTCACTGGATAGATAACAACAGCTACGTTACAATACTTAAAAAAAAAGAATGGTTCAAATTTCTCTGAGCACTATAGGACTTAACTTCTTAGGTCATCAGTCCCGTAGAACTTTAGGACTACTTAAACCTAACTAACTTAAGAACATCACACACATCCATGTCCGAGGCAGGATTCGAACCTGCGACCGTAGCTTTCGCGCGGTTCCAAACTGTAGAGCCTAGAACCGCTCGGTCACTCCGGCCGGCTACAATACTTCGTTGGTCCCCGCTGGAGCAATTTAAATTTACTATAAAAATTCTCACTTTTATGTCCAAGAAAGCCTAATATTTCGAAGGATATTGTCTTTTAGCTGATAAAATCTGATTACGTAAAAACGCTGCCAACCAGGTAAGACAGTGCCCGTTATAAGAGGATTTGACGTTATTTATATATCAAGTAACAAACATTCAGACGAATCAAGAGGCACACGTACACACACAAAAACATACAGACAAAAACACTTAACAGTGATCGATGGCCTAGGCACCGGGCGGTACGGTAGATCACCGTTTCCGCTCAGAGTACTGGCTGCCCTATGTAATAATAGTAATAATAAAAAATGGGTGAAGTATTCAACAATGACCTTCAAGTTTGCCAAGACATAGGTAATAGTGTCTGATTAGTAGTCAAAACGCCATGGGTGGGTTTGAAACCAGTCACCGTCCAAATTTTGAATTAAAATAATAAGCAATGGTGGCACAGCGCTTACAGCATATATCACCACCACCGCTCTGCCAACGCCCTTATCAGAGAGGCCGCATGAGGGGACACAAGCTCACGGCACTCTTTTTCTGTTAGGGTGGGAAACTGCACCGAAAATGCTGAAGAATCGACAGTGGTCAAAGGTATGACGATACAAAAGGCAATGGAAACCGCTGAATTAGAGATACATAATGTGTATCCACAGGATCTTTGACCCGTAATTGAAAAATAAAAATTAAGAACGTGACATGATGATCCCTCCATTGCTTAAAGATACCGCTTATACCCCTCATTGAAATGTGGGAGGGGTTTGCAGAGTGTGAGATGACCAAGAGAGAAAGGTGGAATGTTATGTTTAAACTTATGGTGGAAGGGGGGCCGAGGGAGAAGGGAAAGGAATGGAATTACTGATGGCAGCTGCATCGGGACATTACGCGAAGTCAACGGGGTTCGAACTTGGGATCGCGTGCTTATTAGCCAGGGCTTTAATTATTGCACCATCCGGGCCACAGGGTTATACAGGACTATCTCGGCACGCCACACGGCCTACCTAAATTTCCTCCGAGCATCACCTATCCGCAGGCCATGGAATAATCAACGAACGTTCTACGACATGTAATGTTAGATTTTTAAGATGCTAGGAAAGACATAAAATCCAGATATAGTGGGACACAATGAAGTGAAATAGAAGGAATATAAGTATTTCTGGGCAGACGAATATAGGGTAATATCAACAGCAGTAGAAAATGGTATAACGGGAGTAGGGTTAGTAAATACAATTAAGCTCATAAATTAAGGATAATGCTGATACATGGTGAAACAACGCTCTGGTGGGCGGTTCGCAGGTTTAAATCACCGCGGGGTATGACCATGCGGTGCATTTGTGCATTTGACCTGCGGTCGTCGCATGGTGGCGCTGGCAGCAGTCCACACACGCAGAGGTGTGTTGGCGCAGGTTAGAGTACGGTGCAGCGAGTAAGTGTGCAGACGTTTTCAGACGTGCTAATCGTGACTGTATGTTGAAAATGGCTTAAAAAACAAATATTGACGACGTTATGAGGGGTAGAATACTAGGGCGACTGGAGGCTCCTCAAACACAGCAGGTCGTAGCAGGGGCCCTCAGTGTGCCACAAAGTGTGATCTCAAGATTATAGCAACGATTCCAGCAGAAAGGAAACGTGTCCAGGCGCTACAGTACGGGACGTTTACAATGTACAACACCACAACAAACACGATATCTTACCATCAGTGCCCGCAGACGGCCACGGAGTACCGCAGGTAGCCTTGATCGGGACCTTACCGCAGCCACTGGAACAGTTGTCTCGAGACACACAGTCTACAGACGACTAAACAGACGTGGTTTATTCGCCCGGAGACCTGCAAGGTGCATTCCGCTGACCGCTGGTCACAGGAGAGCCCGTCAAGCCTGGTGTCAAGAACACAGTACACGGTCATTGAAACAGTAGTCCTAGGTTATGTTCAAGGACGATTCCAGGTATTGTCTGAACAGTGATTCTCGCCGGGGTTTCATCTGGCGTGAACCAGGAACCAGATAGCAACCCCTTAATGCCTTTGAAAGGGACCTGTATGGAGGTCGTGAAATGAAGTGGGATTATGACTGGTGGACGTACACCCCTTTGGCGGAGGAACTGTAACAGGTCAGGTGTATTGAGATGTTACTTGGCACCAGCATTTCCGCCTTGTCAGGGCTGCAGTGGGTCCCACTTTCCTCCTGATGGATGATAACGCACGGCCCCACCGAGCTGCCATCGTGGAGGAGTACCTTGAAACAAGAGATATCAGGCGAATGGAGTGGCATGCCTGTTCTCCAGACCTAAACCCCATCGAGCACGTCCGGGATGCTCTCGGTCGATGTATCGTTGCATGTCTTCAAACCCCTACGACGCTTCAGGAGCTCCGACAGACACTGGTGCAAGAATGGGAGGCTATACCTCAGCAGCTGCTCGACCACCTGATCCAGAGTATGCCAACCCGTTGCGCGGCCTGTGTACGTGTGCATGGTGGTCGTATCCCATGTTGATGTCGGGGTACATGCGCAGGATAAACAGTGGTGTTTTGTAGCACATGTGTTTCGGGACGGTTTTCTCAACTTATCACCAATACCGTGGACTTACAGATCAGTGTCGTGTGGGTTCCCTATGTGCCTATGCCATTAGCACCAGTTTTGTGTAGTGCAACGTTGTTTGGCACCACATTCTGTAATTATCATTAATTTATGAGCATGAGTGTATGAAAGTAGAACAGCGAGTGAGTTGCTGTCAACATTTCAGTGAAAGAGATGTTTTCGTCAGATTCGACAGCAAATCAACGACGATAACAATATTTCAGGTGTACCTGACGACGCAGCAAACAGAAGATGAAGCGATAGATAAACTATATGAAGGAGTCAACGTGTAATTTATTATGTAATGAAGATGAAAATCTAACAAACATTGGGGTTTATAATGCGGTTGTACGGGAAGGAAAAGATGAAATGATTACAGGAGAATACGGGGTATGCTGTGGGAATAAGAGAGGAGAAAAGCCGATAGTGTACTGCAATAAATTTCAGATGGTAATGTCGAATAGTCCCAGGACCAAATAGCGTTTTTACCCGTCAAGTGGCATAATCTAGGGGTGTCTAAAGCAGAGTAATGAATAAATTTACGGAAAAAGTTAATTAGTTCCAAAAAGCTGCGTAGCTGTTTCTTCGTCGTTGGAACGGTAATGTCACGTAATGCTTGAAGTTTTTCCGGGTCAGGCGCAACGCCTTCTGCTGAAATTACATGTCCAAGAAATTTTATAGAAGTTTTGCCAAAGAGTGATTTGCTAAGATTAACTTTGAGTCCTTGTGCACGAAAAGTTTGCAACAGTTGTTCAAGAATCAGATTGTGTTCATATCAGGTAGTTTCTGCGATAAGGATGTCGTCTACATACGTTGTAATTCTGTATTTAAGTTCCGTCGGAAGTATAGTATTCAAACCGCGAATGAATGCTGCTGAAGAAATTGTTAAACCGAACGGTAATTTGCAAAATTGATAGCAATCACCAAAACAGAGAAATGCTGTGTACGTTTTGCAGTTCGGATGGAGCTGAATTTGCCAAAATCCCGATTTTAAATCTAATGTCGAATAAATAGCAGTAGCATGAGATTTCTGTAAAAGTTCTTCTAGTGTCTGTGGGCGATCTGTTTCATTAATAATAATGTCGTTGACATGACGTGAATGAAGTACGAGGCGAAGTGATCCATCCTTTTTCTTAACAATATGGAGCGGGTTTATGTACGGACTAACTGCCGGTTCAATAATTCCTTGGTCAAGCATAGCTTGCAATTCTTTCTTAACTTGTTCTCTGTGAATATATGGAATGGGATAATGTTTGGCTTTAAACGTGTCGTGCTGTTTAACTTGAAATTCATACATGAAACCGGACATAGCACCAGGGACGTTGTCAAAAACTGGAGCTTGCTGTAAAAGAACACTGCGTAGTTGAGTAGGTTCGTCGTCTGTATTTGCACTGCTCTGTTTTACCTTCTCAGAAATCATTTGCATAACGCCATAGTCGGCATCGTCTGGTGTATTGTAGTTGTGTACGCACGTACAGGGTGTTTCAAAAATGACCGGTATATTTGAAACGGCAATAAGAAATAAACGCGCAGCGATAGAAATACACCGTTTGTTGCAATATGCTTGGGACAACAGTACATTTTCAGGCAGACAAACTTTCGAAATTACAGTAGTTACAATTTTCAACAACAGATGGCGCTGCGGTCTGGGAACCTCTATAGTACGATATTTTACACATATCCACCATGCGTAGCAATAATATGGCGTAGTCTCTGAATGAAATTACCCGAAACCTTTGACAACGTGTCTGGCGGAATGGCTTCACATGCAGATGAGATGTACTGCTTCAGCTGTTCAATTGTTTCTGGATTCTAGCGGTACACCTGGTCTTTCAAGTGTCCCCACAGAAAGAAGTCACAGGGGTTCATGTCTGGCGAATAGGGAGGCCAATCCACGCCGCCTCCTGTATGTTTCGGATAGCCCAAAGCAATCACACGATCATCGAAATATTCATTCAGGAAATTAAAGACGTCGGCCGTGCGATGTGGCCGGGCACCATCTTGCATAAACCACGAGGTGTTCGCAGTGTCGTCTAAGGCAGTTTGTACCGCCACAAATTCACGAAGAATGTCCAGATAGCGTGATGCAGTAATCGGTTCGGATCTGAAAAATGGGCCAATGATTCCTTTGGAAGACATGGCGTTTTCGGTTCCCCATATGCGCCAGTTCTGTTTATTGACGAAGCCGTCCAGGTAAAAATAAGCTTCGTCAGTAAACCAAATACTGCCCACATGCATATCGCCGTCATCAATCCTGTGCACTATATCGTTAGCGAATGTCTCTCGTGCAGCAATGCTAGCGGCGCTGAGGGGTTGCCGCGTTTGAATTTTGTATGGATAGAGGTGTAAACTCTGGCGCATGAGACGATACGTGGACGTTGGCGTCATTTGGACCGCAGCTGCAACACGGCGAACGGAAACCCGAGGCCGCTGTTGGATCACCTGCTGCACTAGCTGCGCGTTGCCCTCTGTGGTTGCCGTACGCGGTCGCCCTACCTTTCCAGCACGTTCATCCGTCACGTTCCCAGTCCGTTGAAATTTTTCAAACAGATCCTTTATTGTATCGCTTTTCGGTCCTTTGGTTACATTAAACCTCCGTTGAAAACTTCGTCTTTTTGCAACAACACTGTGTTCTGGGCGGTGGAATTCCAACACCAGAAAAATCCTCTGTTCTAAGGAATAAACCATGTTGTCTACAGCACACTTGCACGTCGTGAACAGCACACGCCTACAGCAGAAAGACGACGTACAGAATGGCGCACCCACAGACTGCGTTGTCTTCTATATCTTTCACATCACTTGCAGCGCCATCTGTTGTTGAAAATTGTAACTACTGTAATTTCGAAAGTTTGTCCGCCTGAAAATGTACTGTTGTCCCAAGCATATTGCAACAAACGGTGTATTTCTATCGCTGCTCGTTTAGTTTTTATTGCCGTTTCAAATATACCGGTCATTTTTGAAACACCCTGTATCTGTGAGCAATGTGGAATGATAGTTTCTGTAACGCGATGTAGAAGTGACCTCTGTTCGATTAATTGCCTGTTCTTCTGCAGATAAAGCGTGTTGAAATTCTAATGCCAGTTGTATTTTTTCATCCGTTAACATTAAATAGGAATTTTGAAAGTCAATAATTGCGTCGTGCTGTACCAAAAAATTCGTACCTACAATAACGACTCTTGTCAATAAGGGAAATATCCAAAAATTTGAGTGGAAAGTATGACCTGCAATACAAAATGATAAGTTTGTCTGTAATTTTACATCTACTCCTTTACCAGATACTGCTCCTTTTACATTAGTTTTGCCTAATGGTAACGTAGGATAGGTATTTTCTTTGTTATATTCGTTGCAAGTTTCTTCATTTATAACTGACATAGGTGATCCAGAATCGATTACTGCTGAAAATGTGTATGATCTAATCTTTACTTCAATAACAGGGTGGGAAATGTTTTTTTGTATAACTGGTTTTTCTTGTAAAAGTGTGTCTCGGATGTCGTCAAAAGTAATAACATTTTCGTGAACAAGATCTAGTGCGTCAAAAGTATTGCTTTCGTTGCTCGAAGATGCAGCGTGTACTGTATCTAGTCAAATTCCTTCTGACGTGCTGTTATATGCGGTAGGATGCTGTGGCATTTCAACTATTTGTACTGTTCTGTTATTTCGTCCTGACGTATTTGGCTCGGGATGATATCGACTGTCTGGTTCATTCATGATAATCTGTTGTTGTGGATGACTCTGCTGCTGGTTTTACGTCTGTCATAATAATCATTGCTGTACGGTGCATTGCGATAGGAGTTGAAATGATGTGTTTTCTGTAGAAAGTAATTTCCTTGTTGTTGTGCGTTACTATTTGGTGGAGCCGACACTATACGTGTAGGAGGCGAAACATTAAAGCTTGGTTGACCTTGCACATTACATTGTTGGTTAGGTATGCTAACGTGCTGGTTTTGTGGCTGTTGTGGTGAAAACCCTCTATTGTTGCCAAAATATGTTTCCTGTTGCTGAAAATATGACGATACTGATGATTAAAATTTTGTCACTTATTAAAATTATACTGGTGGTTTGGGAGTGTCTAATGAAAATTGTCATTTTCTTGTAAAATTTGTCATATCAGGTTTTCTTTACTCATTTCTAATCATAGATAGATCGATAGTTGAAGAGCTGTTTTGATAGATAAAAAGGATAGTAAAAGACAGGGCAGTAATGCAGAAAACTAAAGATGAAATAGCACTACTACGGCATATATTCATCGAAGTGTAATGAATCCCCTGAGGTCACTTATGCGCTGCAAATAAAATTTAGTTTCTGCGTTACAGGCGATGCCGGTGAAAACGCAAGTCCAAAGGGTGTATTTCTGTTCTGTCATTTTTAAATACCTTAAATTTCGACACGGATAGGAAGTTCTTATAATCAAAATTATCGTCTCTGAATGTCTGAGCAGGTTCAGAATTATATGATAATCTGTTTGCCTGTGACTGTTTGGAATATAAGTCACGTACTCTCTGTAAATAACCTACGATATACTGGCTGTGTGAGTGTGACAAATGTTCAAGATGTGGCATATGCTGTGACGTGTTAGAGGCTGAAGAATTTTTAATTTCTGTCACTTCTTGCTCTAAAGATCACAATTTTCTACATAATGTATTATTGGACGTATCTATCTCACTGACTGTAATTCTGTCAGAGACAGCAAAGGACTTGGAAGAGCAGTTGAACGGAATGAACAGTGTCTTGACAGGAGGATATAACATGAACATCAACAAAAGCAAAACGAGGATCATCGAATGTAGTCGAATTAAGTCGGGTTATGCTGAGGGAATTAGATGAGGAAATGAGACACTGAAAGTAGCAAAGGAGTTTTGCTATTTGGGGAGTAAAATAACTGATGATGGTCGAAGTAGAGAAGATATGAAATGTAGACTGGCAATGGCAAGGAAAGCGTTTCTGAAGAAGAGAAATTTGTTAACATCGAGTATAAATTTAAGTGTCAGGAAGGCGTTTCTGAAAGTATTTGTATGGAGTGTAGCCATGTATGGAAGTGAAACATGGACGATAAATAGTTTGGACAAGAATAGAATAGAAGCTTTCGAAATGTGATGCTACAGAAGAATCCTGAAGATTAGATGGGTAGATCACGTAACAAATGAGGAGGTATTGAATAGAATATGGGCGAAGAGGAGTTTCTGGCACAACTTGACAAGAAGAAGGGACCGGTTGGTAGGGCATGTTCTGAGGCATCAAGTGATCACAAATTTAGCATTGGAGCGCAGTGTGGAGGGTAAAAATCGTATAGGGAGACCAAGAGATGAATACATTAAGCAGATTCAGAAGGATGTAGGTTGCAGTAAGTAGTGGGAGATGAAAAAGCTTGCACAGGATAGAGTACCATGGAGAGCTGCATCAAACCATTCTCAGGACTCAAGACCACAACACCAACAACAACATGTAACTGATGTGTGTGTGTGTGTGTATCTGTTTTTGTTTTAAGAGCGGAGATTTCATCACGCACTTCAGTGTTCAACTGTTTGATAATATTAATTTCGTCTGATACTGTAGCAACGTTGTTGTCTACGTATATTTTTGCCTTCGTAAACAACTTACGCTTCTCTTCCTGTCTCTGTGGAGTAAATGTTTTCATGACTTGTTTGTTTACTTTGTTCTGTTCCTGTACGAATTTACGGTAACGCGTTTCACTGTTTTGTAGGTGGTGATTAAAACGTTCGTCAATGTGGCTGTTTTGTTGTTCTAATTTCTTATCGACTTTCGCATCCAGTGTGCGTGAAAATTCTGCTGACATTAATTTAAACTTCTCGCGTAACTGTCGCGTTTTTTATAATTTCCTCACGTAATTGGTTTTTAGTACCACAACATTGCACGGCAACGGCTGTAATCTGTTCACTAAGTTGTTTGTTCTGTTCATTAAGGTTGTCGTGTTTCTCATTCAACTGTTTGAGTTTTTCATTACGTTGTTTGTTCGATTCATTAAGTTGTTTGAAATTGTTGTGTTGTTTTTCATTCGACTGTTTGAGATTTTCATTAAAGTTGTCGCGTTTTTCATTCGACTGTCTGAGTTTTTCATTAAGTTGTAGCAATACTGCCATAACTTGATCCATACCAAGATTAGCGACTCTGTTTTCTGTGCTGTGTGATGGTGTATCTGCAGGTGTCACGTTTTGTGTAACCATTTGGTCATTGTCTGATTCGTGGAAAGGTTTGATAATTGGATGTGCACTGTTGGTCACTACATCAGAATCACAAAATTCGGACGTATTTTGACTGCATTGTTCATTTTCGTTAGAAACATTTATCTGTTCACTGTGTAAATTTTGCAAATCAGGTATGTCAAACTAGGCAGCGTTCATTGAATCGGAACGTGCCGCGTCATCAATTGCTACCTTTACTGTGGACATAATTGAATTTGTTTGCTCATCATTACGATTACAATCATTACTAGTGGTCTGTACGCACTGATTATCTGTAATTAGAGGATTATCATTATGACACTGAGTGTCGCTGGTATTATCAGTTAAATTATCCAAGTCGGCTTTTTCACTCATTGCGCATCGCAATGTATTGTTAGCAGTTTTTCGCGGCCTTTTCACAAGTCAAAGGTAAGCACATATCAAACAAAGACAAAGTAAAAATGGAACCAATACAATAACAACAAATAGCAATAAATTGCCGATGATCTGTGAAAGAAGGAGTGACAAATTAGTAAATGCGTTGCGCCAGATGCAAACTACATTTAACATTATGTAAATAAGAGCAGGTATATGACTGACTACTTCTCATAAATTCACAAAAATACGATCCTGGCCGGTTGTCGACAAGTGTAGCCTCCCAACAGTAAAAAATATAATTAATAACTTGACTAGCCTCTCAATAAAATTGTGGCTCTCTTATAACCTTTCAATAATTGACTGTGTATTTAAACTGATAAATTTGGACGTCAGTAGTGCTGCGTCATGGCCCTGAAAGATTATTCGGATTAATTTGAAAATTCTTACCTCAATATTGTCGCCGGATAATGCGTATACGTCTGCTCCTATAAGAAATTTTTCTGGCACAGCCCTGTGCAATGTTGGCCCATAGATTTGTCATGTATAAAAGAAACTGATTTTTCTTTACAATAATCGGGATGACCATGGATTGGAGAAATTAGTAAATTCTATAAATTGAGATGAATGATTTTCAAAAAGTTAATTTTTATAAGAAAGATTATTATTAAGAGATTTTTAATACATTTACATGGGACTTCGTATAACAATAGTATATACGCGCGAGGCTCCTTTTACCTTATACTACATCGCTCAGGCACCGCCATCGCTCCCCACGACCGGCCCAGCCAACTCGATACACCAGACTCCTAGCTATTACAAACTCCTACGCCACACAGTTCCCAATGCAGCCAACACTTCTCTCTGATCTGAGATTCTCTCATAGCTTACATATCGCTGGCAGCACGTGAGCAATCCATCGAAATTACATCTGCTGGAGTGCGCTAGCAACTAATTCCTTAATCATGGACCTCTTACACATTGAAGAGCCAAAGAAACTGGTACACCTGTCGAGTATCGAGCAGCGCCGGAACACGATGGGACATGGATTCGACTAATGTCTGAAGTAGTGCTGGAGGGAATTAACACCATGAATCATGCAGGGTTGTCCGTAAAATCGTAAGAGTACGAGAGGGTGGAGATCTCTTCTGAACAGCATGTTGCAAGACATCTCAGATATGCTCAATAATGTTCATGTCTAGGGATTTTGGTGGCCAGTGGAAGTGATTAAACTCAGAAGAGTGTTCCTGGAGCCACTCTGTGGCAATTCTGTCGTGTGGTGTGTCGCATTGCCCTGCTGGAATTGTCGTAGTCCGTCGCAATGGACATTAATGCATGCAGGTGATCAGACAGGATGCTTAAGTACCTGCCACATGTCAGAGTCGTATCTAGACGTATCAGAGGTCCCATATTACTCCTACTGCACACGCCCACACCACTGCACAGTCTCCACCAGCTTGAAGAGTCCCCTGCTGATATGCAGGGTCCATGGATTCATGAAGTTGTCTCCATATCCGTACACATCCCTCAGCTCGATACAATCTGAAACGTGACTCGTCCGACCAGACATGTGTCGAGTCACCAACAGTCCAATCTCCGTGGTGACTGGCCCGGGCGAGGCTTAGAACTTTGTGTCGTGCAGTCATCAAGAAGGGTATACGAATGGGCCTTTGGCTCCGAAGCCCATATCGATGGTGTTTCGTTGAATAGTTCGTACGCTGACACTTGCTGATGGCCCAGCATTGAATCTGCAACAATTTGCGGAAGGTTGGCGCTTCTGTCACGCTGAATGACAGTCTTCAGTCGCTATTGGTCCCGTTCTTGCAGTGACTTTTCCGGCCGCAGCAATGTCGGAGATTCGATGTTTTACTGGATTCCATATATTCGCGGTACACGCGTGAAAACGTCGTACGGGAAAACCCCACTTCATCGCTACCTCGGAGATGTGATCCATCGCTCGTGCGCCGACTGTAACACCACGTTTAAAATGAGCTAAATGTTGATATCCTGCCATTGTAGCAGCAGCACCCGATCTAACAACTGCACCAGATGCTTCTTGTCTCATTTAGGTGTTGCCGACTTTAGCTCCGTGTTCTGCTCGTTTACGTAGTTAAGTCCTCTGATATCGTCTGACACAGGTACCCTTCGCCTGGCTAACCAGTGACATGAAATTCTCGTATGCTTGGTGTCCGGCGGCTTGTAAGCATTATTGAAACACCAAAATGTCCTTTAACAAATACTTACAACACACAGAACACCACAAGAATTACAGATTCTGATTCTGTTGAAGTTTAGTGTAATATACACGCTACATTCTCTGATGGCCTTCAAGGAATAGATCATTCCTTGCATCAGGACAGCTGAGGCGAAACCTCTGTGATGACATCACATACCACTCTCGATAACCAATTACAAAATTGTAGAGAAAATGAGGATTAAATTTGAAATCTGGAAACTTCGCTAGGAATCACATTATGAAATCAGGTGAAAAGTTTAATTCTTAAGAGACTTAAGCGTAGACATGTTAATCCACGTAATAGCCGTTGACGCCGTGTCTTGCGGAAACCATTTCTCTCTTTCTAAGGGGAAACTCCACAACTCATCTCGACGAAAATTGGCATTGGTTGATAAAGTCACTGGTGTATTTCCTTTGCAAAGATGTGATTTAACAATGCCTTTTCAGCGAACGGCAGACCAGAATGGATTTATTACTCTGAAAGTGAATGTACACTGTATCGGAAGCCCCTGATAGAGCAGCTCTTTTTCTCGGAGCGGGATTTGACCCAAGACACCGAGCAGTGCACTCTCATGCCCGTACTGTTTAGTGGACTTGTGAATTCATCCTTTCCCGGCCGCATATTAAACAAGTAACAGATTACTCTCTGCACGTTCTCTGTCTTCACATTTATAACCGTATCAGTAGTCTGCAAACCACCTGACGGTATGTTGCGAAGGACATTTCTGGTACCACCAACTGGTCCCCTCTTCCCTGTTCCGCTTGCGAATTTCGGGAGGGAAGAATGACTGTCGGTAAGCCACGGTTGTTGTTGTTGTTGTTGTGATCTTCAGTACTGAGACTGGTTTGATGCAGCTCTCCATGCTAATCTATCCTGTGCAAGCTTCTTCATCTCCCAGTACCTACTGCAACCTACATCCTTCTGAATCTACTTAGTGCATTCATCTCTTGGTCTCCCTATAAGATTTTTACCCTCCACGCTGCCCTCCAATACTAAATTGGTGATCCCTTGATGCCTTAGAACAGGTCCGACCAACCGATCCCTTCTTCTAGTCAAGTTGTGCCACAAACTTCTCTTCTCCCCAATCCTATTCAATACCTCCTCATTAGTTATGTGATCTACCCATCTAATCCTCAGCATCCTTCTCTAGCATCACATTTCGAAAGCTTCTGTTCTCTTCTGGTCCAAACTATTTATCGTCCATGTTTCACTTCCATACATGGCTACACTCCATACAAATACTTCCTGACAAATCTATACTCGATGTTAATAAATTTCTCTTCTTCAGAAACGCATTCCTTTCCATTGCCAGTCTACATTTTATATCCTCTCTACTTCGACCATCATCAGTTATTTTGCTCCCGAAATAGAAAAACTCCTTTGTTACTTTCAGTGCCTCATTTCCTAATCTACACTCCTGGAAATGGAAAAAAGAACACATTGACACCGGTGTGTCAGACCCACCATACTTGCTCCGGACACTGCGAGAGGGCTGTACAAGCAATGATCACATGCACGGCACAGCGGACACACCAGGAACCGCGGTGTTGGCCGTCGAATGGCGCTAGCTGCGCAGCATTTGAGCACCGCCGCCGTCAGTGTCAGCCAGTTTGCCGTGGCATACGGAGCTCCATCGCAGTCTTTAACACTGGTAGCATGCCGCGACAGCGTGGACGTGAACCGTATGTGCAGTTGACAGACTTTGAGCGAGGGCGTATAGTGGGCATGCGGGAGGCCGGGTGGACGTACCGCCGAATTGCTCAACACGTGGGGCGTGAGGTCTCCACAGTACATCGATGTTGTCGCCAGTGGTCGGCGGAAGGTGCACGTGCCCGTCGACCTGGGACCGGACCGCAGCGACGCACGGATGCACGCCAAGACCGTAGGATCCTACGCAGTGCCGTAGGGGACCGCACCGCCACTTCCCAGCAAATTAGGGACACTGTTGCTCCTGGGGTATCGGCGAGGACCATTCGCAACCGTCTACATGAAGCTGGGCTACGGTCCCGCACACCGTTAGGCCGTCTTCCGCTCACGCCCCAACATCGTGCAGCCCGCCTCGTGGTGTCGCGACAGGCGTGAATGGACGAATGGAGACGTGTCGTCTTCAGCGATGAGAGTCGCTTCTGCCTTGGTGCCAATGATGGTCGTATGCGTGTTTGGCGCCGTGCAGGTGAGCGCCACAATCAGGACTGCATACGACCGAGGCACACAGGGCCAACACCCGGCATCATGGTGTGGGGAGCGATCTCCTACACTGGCCGTACACCACTGGTGATCGTCGAGGGGACACTGAATAGTGCACGGTACATCCAAACCGTCACCGAACCCATCGTTCTACCATTCCTAGACCGGCAAGTGAACGTGCTGTTCCAACAGGACAATGCACGTCCGCATGTATCCCATGCCACCCAACGTGCTCTAGAAGGTGTAAGTCAACTACCCTGGCCAGCAAGATCTCCGGATCTGTCCCCCATTGAGCATGTTTGGGACTGGATGAAGCGTCGTCTCACGCGGTCTGCACGTCCAGCACGAACGCTGGTCCAACTGAGGCGCCAGGTGGAAATGGCATGGCAAGCCGTTCCACAGGACTACATCCAGCATCTCTACGATCGTCTCCATGGGAGAATAGCAGCCGGCATTGCTGCGAAACGTGGATATACACTGTACTAGTGCCGACATTGTGCATGCTCTGTGGCCTGTGTCTATGTGCCTGTGGTTCTGTCAGTGTGATCATGTGATGTATCTGACCCCAGGAATGTGTCAATAAAGTTTCCCCTTCCCGGGACAATGAATTCACGGTGTTCTTATTTCAATTTCCAGGAGTGTAATTCCCTCAGCATAACCCGACTTAATTTGACTACATTCCATCATCCTCGTTTTGCTTTTGTTGATGTTCATCTTATATCCTCCTTTCAAGACACTGTCCATTGCGTTCAACTGCTCTTCCAAGTCCTTTGCTGTCTCTGACAGAATTACAATGTCATCGGCGAACCTCAAAGTTTTTATTTCTTCTCTATGTCTTTGAATACCTACTCCGAATATTTCTTTTGTTCCCTTTACTGCTTGCTCAATATACAGATTGAATAACATGGCGGAGAGGCTACAACCCTGTGTCACTCCCTTCCCAACCACTGCTTCCCTTTCATCTCCCTCGACAATTTATAACTGCAATCTGGTTTCTGTACAAATTGTAAATAGCCTTTCGCACGCCGTATTTTACCCCTGCCACCTTCAGAATTTGAAAGAGTGTAGTCCAGTCAACATTGTCAAAAGCTTTCTCTAAGTCTACAAATGCTAGAAACGCAGATTTGCCTTTCCTTATTCTATGTTCTAAGATAAGTCGTAGGGTCAGTATTGCCGCACGTGTTTCAATATTTCTACGGAATCCAAACTGAATTCTGTAAAGAATTCACGTTGGTATTTTGCAGCCGTGACTTATTAAACTGATAGTTCGGTAATTTTCACATCTGTCAACACCTGCTTTCTTTGTGGTTGGGATTATTATATTCTTCTTGAAGACTAAGGGTATTTCGCCGGTCTCATACATCTTGCTCACCAGATGGTAGAGTTTTGTCAGGACTGGCTCTCCCAAGGCTGTCAGCATCTGTATTAGCTCCGATTTCTCGAATTTTTACATCGCGGTTATTTCGCGAGATGTTTGTGGGAGGATGTAATACGTTGTCCGACTCTCGAAATTTCAGTACTAAGCCTCTGCGTGGTTCATAACGCCTCTCTTGTAGCATCTGCCACTGGAGTTTGTCGAGCATCTCTGTAACGCTCTCATGCCGACTAAACGAACTAATGACGAAACGCGGTGCCCCATTGGAACTTCTCTGTCTCTTCTTTCTATCAGTCCCACTTTGTAGTCCAAGATTGATAGCCAATACGTAAAAGTAGATCGTACAAGTGCCTTGGAAGCCACTTCTTTCGTGGATGAGCTAGATTTCCTTAAGATTCTTCTTCGAATCTCATTCTGTCGTCTCCTTTTCCTGCCAATCGCTTTACGTGGTCGTTCCACTTAAGGTCACTCTCGATAGTTACTCCTACATATATCATAGTATGAACCGTTTCGAGTAACTTTTCATCAGTAGCGTAGAAGTACAGTAGTGGATTTCTTTTACTTTCTTATTATGTTCTCTAAATCCCTACACGTCCTGCGCGATAGTTAGAGCAGAACTTCCAAGCAGTCTTCATGGAACACCGTTTCTCTAAATGTACTCAGTAGGATACGCGAGGACAGCTCGCCAATATGCCGAAAAATTCTGATTAAATTTATCCGAGAATCTCCATTATACTTTTTGTAGGCTATAACCCATACCGATCTCTTGCGATTCTTGCAACTCGTTTCTTCAAAAGTTCAATGTCCAGAGACTATTGGAAAAGGACTTCAAACGCAGTACTGCGGAAATGATTACACCAACGCGGGATTTCCTATTTAGATACCATGCATTTTTCTAGAACCTTTCCAAAATATTTACTTCTGTTCGCGTTCAGTAATACTGATTTCATATGTTCATCTTATTTCATATCGTTTCTGATAACTACACCCAAATATTTAACAACTGTGATGTGGACTTCATCCTCGCCACAATTCTCTTTGTTATATGCGGCGTTAGGCAAGTAATGCAATACTTTTTTTCTGAAATCATGTTGGCTTTATTCGTGATTCTAATATACCATATGTAGTGGACTGACAAGGCAGCCAGTCCACAGAGACGGGTAGCCGAAAGGGCACACGTACACACACACGCCGACAGCGCGAAGTCTGGAACAGGATACGTGATGAATGTGATAAAGAAAAGAACGTAGATACTAGAACACTTAACTTTTATATCGTCCTTTGGTATACAGCATTCTTGATGATACAAGTGAGACTCTTTAGATTCATGAAGTAACTAATGGCGCCTTGCTAGGTCGTAGCCATGGACTTAACTGAAGGCTATTCTGTCTCCCGGCAAATGAGAGAAAGGCTTCGTCAGTGTAGTCGCTAGCAACGTCGTCGTACAACTGGGGCGAGTGCTAGTAAGTCTCTCGAGACCTGCCTTGTGGTGGCGCTCGGTCTGCGATCCTGACAGTGGCGACACGCGGGTCCGACATGTACTAATGGACCGCGGCCGATTTAAGCTACCACCTAGCAAGTGTGGTGTCTGGAAGTGACACCACACCATATTATTCCCGTCCCTTTTGACTACAAAACCATGTTTTTCGGCACAATTTCCGTGCGCCACCTTACCGGGAGGACCTGTACCACCGCATGGTACCATTCTATTGGTTGACGTCGAAGCCAACGTCTTGCTGGATCAATACTCTCCGCATTAGCCACGTGCTGCATTCCGCGGAGTGCATCCTTCACGGGTCCAAACAGATGGAAGTCGGAAGGTGTGAGACCCGATCTGTAGGGTGCGTGAGGGTGCAGACTCGTAAGAGGCCTTGCGTTGTCACGGAAAAGGGAGATATCGTTTCTGTGTTTGTGGCCACGAACATGCGAATGTCCTTCCTTCAATTTCCTGTGGGCAGCACAGTACACTTCAGAGTGGGTAGTTGCGCTATGAGGCATGACATCAAACAAATTAACCCCTACAGAGTCCCTGAATATCGTCGCCATGACATTACTTTTTCTTCGAAGGAGAAGTGATGTGGCGCTTTTTCTTCGAAGGAGAAGTGATGTGGCGCCACTCCATTGTTTGTCATTTTGTTTCTGGCTTAAAATGATATACCCACGATTCATCGCCTGCGACAATGTTCGACAAAAATTATCACGGTCAGCTTCGTAAAGCGCAAGCAATTCCGCAAAGGTTGTCCTTCGTTGCAATTTATGATCTTCGGTAAGGCGGTGAGGAGCACAGCGGGCACACGGCTTTGAGTACCCCAACTACTGGCCGATTATGTCAGCACTACCGATAGACGTCCAGTTGAGCAGGGATTGTTTGATTGTGATAAAATGGTTCAAATGGCTCTGAGCACTATGCGACTCAACTTCTGAGGTCATCAGTCGCCTAGAACTTAGAACTAATTAAACCTAACTAACCTAAGGACATCACACACATCCATGCCCGATGCAGGATTCTAACCTACGATCGTAGCGGTCGCTCGGCTCCAGACTGTAGCGCCTAGAACCGCACGGCCACTCCGGCCGGCGGTGAAGCTATCGGACAGTAATTTTGAATATACTGTAACTAATAGAAAAACTAAACAGGCTTTTACTCTGGGTATAATGAAAGTAGTAAAGTTCATATACGAATGAAAATTAGGTACATTAATTTGAAATATTATGTTCAAGAAAACTGAATATTAGTTGCTGTAGTGACTTTCATTAACACTCCCTTTGAATAGCATACTGGATGCACAAGAATACAGTGCGATCTAGGTTGTGGGTAGCACAAAACAAGTAATCATGGAAAGCAAATTTGTACCCCACTCATAATAATAACAGTTACAATCACTATCATTCGTGAATCAGTACTGAGATGTTACTGCAGGAAGCACTGAACTAAAGTTCGATATGGAAAGTTTTCTGACTTAACTGCCATACAAATACCACAAATAAAGTTAAATAATACTACAATTACACTGTTTATACTCCCATTTATAGAAATGTATCAGTTTACTTTACCAGCGATAATATTCCAATTATCTTTCTAATATGTAAATAATATGGTGAGGACACGTAAACTATTACTGTATCATTACCCAAACTGTATGATTGTTTCAGTAGTAAGATTCAATTCCACTAAATTGAATTCTTAGCCTCCCCTGGAATAGTTCATGTTTTCATCCTTCAAAGCAAATTACTCAAGACTGAGCTCGATTAACGTCAAAAAAAAATCGTTCATGATAGCAATCAAGGCTAAATTATGTTTGAAATAAGTTTTATTTGTGCGCCTTTTTCATCGCCTGTGAAGCAGGTATTTTAGATAGTAACATTTACACAGTCTGGCACTGAATTTTAGCACATTTAAACACAGAAATAAATCACTAATTCGTTATAAACAGGATACTCGGATTTCTGAACACTTAGGAGGGGATACTGCATAGGTTCATGATTAGGTTAGAAGTTTACGTTCTAAACACTGGTTTATAGCACTTAGATTATTATTGAAAACACTCACACAACTGGTCCATGCTCTGATATATATCTGCATGCATGGAGTTGGTGGAACAGTGGCTTAGTAGTGGTGGCAAGCAGTGCGGCGGCTAACTGTAATCAGCCGAGAGTATCATGCGACAGCCAAATCCACATCCGAGGCAAAATTCCTTGTAAAATGGCTTACAACTGCCTCCCTAGGAACCATTGATGTGAGCCGTGCAACGGCTAGCCACTGACAGAGTCCCATTCTACGAAGGAGCCGCCCAGTTCGACCGCCAAAACCACCTTTTACATCACTCCAAGCCACTTTTGTTGAGGAGGGACTTCCCTACATCTTTTACGTCACTCAATACAAGTGTCCTAAGCACAAAACAGCTTCCAATATACAATGTTTTCTTGATAAACATACGTTTATTATAAAATTTCATTATTTTAAACATTATTTATTTTTTCCCATACACGCATTACAACTTTAAATTTCCTGTCACAAGTCAATGACCTTAAGTAACAAATAGCAGAAACTTCATAGTCACAGATAAACAGTTACATAGTATAAACCTACTTCTAATCGATATACGTGTTACAAGTCTTCTAGCAGTCACTGTTCATTGTTTAACAACTTGCATACAAATCAGACTGAGATGATCCACAAAAAATGGATTCCGTATCTTTTAAAAGACTTAAGTTGCAAGCACAATGGTACATCACATCATACTAAATCCTTAACTTCATCAGTTATGTATTGTTTGCTTCAGCAAATCTGTGCGTCAGGCATTTACTCCTTTGTCTCTGTATGATATCTTCTTTGATCTCAGGATATGGAATTCTTTATTGTACATTCATATGAGGAAAGATTTTTCATGATTGTTGAATAATATCCAGTAATAAATTCTTTTTTTCCAATAATAACCTCGAAATCAAAATTATTTTTCTCATAAAATTGCATTTTCTGAAACAAATTTAAGCTCTTTTGCATATCTCTTCAATTTTTCTTATTCTTCCAACGTGTATCTCGTAATAACGGGTGGACGAAACCTGCGACCTTTTAAACTACGGTGAGGTTACACGTAAAAAAATTCATAGGTAAAGATGTTTCTGTAAATCCATGACAGATGGTGCAATAATTGGTTGTATGCTGACAACTGAGGAAGCAATAACGGCGAAAGTTTGCTTTGAATAGCAGATACAGGAATGTACCACTCTAAACATAATATCGTATTCACTGTCAGAAAACAGAGACAGCAATAGGAAGAAGAGAGATACAGACATGGAAGATATTACTAATAATATGGAATTCGTGTATTCTGCCTGACAGACCAGCCAAGCTGCAGAGCCGTAAAATTGACAGAAACGATACTCACTGTTTGCAATGTTTGTTTGACAGTGGACGAACAAGTGATGCTGAATGAAACGCTGGTTATATGCATACCACAATATGCACAAAAGAATTAATCTGCGCTCTGGTCACAGCTTTATGAAACAACACCTGCGGTCTGAAGCGTCTGCTCCGTACGATGTCCGCAAGGGAAATATACAGTTTGACGGCCGCAGCATGTAAGCTCCACATAATTAAAAAAGCAAACAGAAAATCGACATGGACGAGTTCAGCGTATTGTGAACACTACAGTGCAGCCAATATTTTGGTGGCCGGTTTCTTGCTGCTAACTACACGAGTAACAAAAGCGTCATTTGTACCGTCGATGTACGTCGAATTACCCGTGTATATAAAAGCAACACATCTTAGTTATTCTCAAACAGTAGATCTTGTGTCATGTACACTGAATAAAATCGCAACACCAAGGAGCTGTGCGACATAAACGGAAATCCGTAGGCGCGTATCTATATCTGGATGACGATGTCTATTAAAACTTCGTACCGGTCGTATAAAAGTAGCGTTAGTAGCATCACCATAAGGATTCAAATCAGGTTGGGTTTAACTACACGCTATAACCATCATGAGCGTTATTTACCTTTGAGATTGGACACGGAAAAATGATGTTTACCAAAAATGTCTTACCGAGTGCAATGGCTAGTGCACTAGACTCGCACTCAGCAGGACAACGTTTCAAACACGCGTTCGGCCATTCTGATTTAGGTTTCACGTGATTTTCGTAAATCTCTTCAGGCAAATTCTGGGATGGTTCATTTGAAAGGGCACGGCTGACTTCCCCAATCCTTTCCTAATCCGTTGGGACACATGACCTCTCTGTTTCGTCTCCGCCACCGAATTTAACCAAGCAACCAAGAATGTCTTCAAGGCGACACAGATGTCATTGTCAGCACCCCACTGAGTTTGGAAGAGATCGTGTAAATGGCTCTGAGCACTATGGGACTCAACTGCTGTGGTCATAAGTCCCCTAGAACTTAGAACTACTTCAACCTAACTAACCTAAGGACAGCACACAACACCCAGCCATCACGAGGCAGAGAAAATCCCTGACCCCGCCGGGAATCGAACCCGGGAACCCGGGCGTGGGAAGCGAGAACGCTACCGCACGACCACGAGATGCGGGCAGAGATCGTGTAATAGGGATACGAGAAGGTGGATGCTCCTCTTGTGATATTGCACAAAGACTTGGCGGAAATTTAGCCAACGTACACGACTGCTGTTAGCGGTAGTCACGAGAGCATTCGATCGCATGAAGACCGAGCTGCGGGTAGCCACGTGGCACCACCAAGAGTGCAGACGAACGTGTTCGGCACATGGCTCTGTCGCATCGTACTGCGTCTTCACCAGCAATGTTGGTGGTAGTTGGCAACACATTGACATGACGAACAGTTACAAATCGGTTAATTCAAGGACAGCTAAGAGACAGGAGCCATGCAACGTGCTAATACTAACCGAAAAGCACCACCATTTGTGACTTCAGTGATGTCAAGCGAGAACTAATTGAGGGTCAGGTTAGAGGTCTGTTGTCTTTTCTGATAAAAGTCGGTTCTTCCTCAAGGGCCAGCAAAGGCCAAGTTATGGTTAGGAAGAGGCCAGTTGAAGGGTTGAAACCAATCAGTCTGCATACTAACTCACTGAACGTACACCTGCAGATGCGGTCTGAGATGTGATTTCGTACGATAGCAGGAGCACTCTTGTGGTTATCCTACACACCCTGACTGCTAATTTGTCCACCAGTGATTTGAGTTGTGCTGCCATTCATTAACAGCATTCCATGGGGTGTTTTCCAGCAGTATAACGCTCGCTCACATAGCGCTGTTGTAGCCCACATGCTGTGCAGAGTATCGAAATGTTTCCTTGGATTCCCCAACCACCAGATCTGTCTCTATTGCATGTTGGACATCATCGGACAATTCCAGCGTCATCCACAAGCAGCATTTACCGTCAGTATATTTACCTTTCAAGTGTAAAGGCATGGAACTCCATCCCACAAAATGAGTCCGGCACATATACAACACAATGCAGGGTCATATTCATGCTTGCATCCAACATTCTGGCAGCTGCACCAGTTATTAATGTTCCAGCATTTCGCATTTGCAATGGACAAAAATGGTTCAAATGGCTCTGAGCACTATGGGACTTAACTTCTAAGGTCATCAGTCCCCTAGAACTTAGAACTACTTAAACCTAACTAACCTAAGGACATCACACACATCCATGCCCGAGGCAGGATTCGAACCTGCGACCGTAGCGGTCACGCGGTTCCGGACTGCAGCGCCTAGAACCGCATGGCCACCCCGGCCGGCTGCAATGGACACTCTCCCGCTTTTGTTAACATGCGATCTTGCAATGTTAATCACGTATGTTACCTAGACAGATGTATTCTCGGGATTTCATTACTCCACATTAATTAATTTTTGGTGTTGCAGATTTTTTCCGCCAGTGTATATCAAAATATTAGTGGGGTGTAATCATTATTCACCCAACGTTCATTTCCTCGAAGTGTGGATGCTATACAGTCAAGACGTAAGACATATAAGGTACTTTCGTTCCAAGAACAGAAACGACAGAAACGATCTCAGCAAATAGACATTCAGTTTCTGCAACATAAAGTATCATATTTTACTCATTTCGGTATTCACCCCTTCAAATTATACTCACTATAATCCCAAATGTACCACGACATGCTTCTGAATGTGCTGTGAGTGTAGTGTCGGCAGACTTGCCAACACTACGCACACTAATTGAAAGAGGCGGCCAAGATGCACGCGCTAACTCACGAAGGATGGAGTGATGTCTGAAACAGGATACGTAATGAATGCTATAAAGAAAAGTACGTAGCTTCTTGAATACTTGACTTTTAATCCATCCTTTGTATACATCGTTATTGATGAGACATCTGGAGATTGTGGCGATACAAGTGAGACTCTTTAGATACAAGCTATCTAAGGCTAATGGCGCCTTGCTAGGTCGTAGCCATGGACTTAGCTGAAGGCTATTCTGTCTCTCGGCAAATGAGAGAAAGGCTTCGTCAGTGTAGTCACTAGCAAAGTCGTCGTACAACTGGGGGCGAGTGCTAGTCCGTCTCTCGAGACCTGCCGTGTGGTGGCGCTCGGTCTGCGATCCTGACAGTGGCGACACGCGGGTCCGACATGTACTAATGGACCGCGGCCGATTTAAGCTACCACCTAGCAAGTGTGGTGTCTGGCGGTGACACCACAGTGAGACTTCGTATTTTATCATATTACTTACTTAGGTTCAGTGTACTACACTGTCGCGTTACTTCTCAGTCAGAGTATGCGTTGTGTTAATAAATATCCATGGAGATATAATATTGAGAGGTGGCGGTACAGTCTTTAAGGTGTACGTTGCTTAGAAGCCGGCGCCGCCATGTTAGTAGCCCTAAAAATTAGCAGACAACGGTCTGCAATTGCTTCTTCTTCTTAGTATCTGTCGTGTCCACGCAGCAGTTAGTTTACTTAGTAAGTATTACAGTGCTTCCCTGAATAACGAAGAAGCCAAGTATGTGATAAAACAAAGCTGCTTTGGCAATCCAGCATTTTACTTCATACAGAATGACAATGTCATGTTCCGTCCATGTTCTCGTCCAGAAAATGCTGAAAATATATTTTACGGTGCCTGACCGGTTTGCAATATTTCCTTTCCACAGCGTTGAATCAGAGCACTCTTCGAGTCGTACTTACAGGAAATCTAAAATCATATTACAGAAATGAAAGGCCTACAGCAATAGTAACCAGTGCTACTAAAATTCATGAATAATACAGAAAATATCGTTTGAACAAGTGACTTACGACTGAAATGTCATTCCTTTACACTTTGGACTGTAATCCGCATGACTAGTACACATACAAGCTGATATTTTTATCGAAACAGCTCCACCAGAAACTAATGTTAGGAGCTACTAACAAGGTAGCCGTCGGCTTCAGTTTTGTGACGTCATGACAGCTCCCTATATAAAACCTCCATCCGAATATCATAAGAGCGCAGCGTGGAGGTAAAACTAAAGGGAACCGTCATGACGTCAACAATTGAAGCTGACGTCACCATCTTGGTTGCCCCAGAAGTTGTTTTGTTTCGAGTCGTGACAGTGGGTGTACTACTCGTTCTGATCGTAGTCTGAACTGTAAAGTACTTACATTCGTTCGAAATTGTTTCGTCATATGTACAAAACACATATTTCCCAGAAGAAAGCAAATGAATATTGAATGAATAAACTGACAGCAGCCTGCGGTAATGTACTTCATTGGTGGATGTATTAAAATATTAGGAAGCAGAAGATTCTTCCAGTAATCCTGACCTGGTGGATGACATCGGAAGTTCACTGAGGCTTTTTGCAGATGATGCTGTGGTGTATCGAGAGGTTGTAACAATGGAAAATTGTACTGAAATGCAGGAGGATCTGCAGCGAATTGACGCATGGTGCAGGGAATGGCAATTGAATCTCAATGTAGACAAGTGTAATGTGCTGCGAATACATAGAAAGATAGATCCCTTATCATTTAGCTACAAAATAGCAGGTCAGCAACTGGAAGCAGTTAATTCCATAAATTATCTGGGAGTACGCATTAGGAGTGATTTAAAATGGAATGACCATATAAAGTTGATCGTCGGTAAAGCAGATGCCAGACTGAGATTCATTGGAAGAATCCTAAGGAAATGCAATCCGAAAACAAAGGAAGTAGGTTACAGTACACTCGTTCGCCCACTGCTTGAATGCTGCCCAGCGGTGTGGGATCCGTACCAGATAGGGTTGATAGAAGAGATAGAGAAGATCCAACGGAGAGCAGCGCGCTTCGTTACAGGATCATTTAGTAATCGCGAAAGCGTTACGGAGATGATAGGTAAACTCCAGTGGAAGACTCTACAGGAGAGACGCTCAGTAGCTCGGTACGGGTTTTTGTTAAAGTTTCGAAAACATACCTTCACCGAAGAGTCCAGCAGTATATTGCTCCCTCCTACGTATATCTCGCGAAGAGGCCATGAGGATAAAATCAGAGAGATTAGAGCCCACACAGAAGCATACAGACAATCCTTCTTTCCACGAACAATACGAGACTGGAATTGAAAGGAGAACCGATAGAGGTACTCAGGGTACCCTCCGCCACACACCGTCAGGTGGCTTGCGGAGTATGGATGTAGATGTAGATGAATCAATACACATTGGTATCCTAATCAAAGATTTTCTGGACTTCAGGTATTCGGAATGCTTAAACCTCGCAAAACGTGTCTACTTTTATGTGGTTTCTGCTTGTTAGAAGTTATTAACCGAATTGCTGAGTTGCATTTTTTTCGTTATGTATCAGCAAACATAGGCGACCGCAAAGGGAACCAAGAGGGGGCACTTGCCCACCTTTTGGAATCTGCGGTTTAGAATCCTCACACAGGCTATTCATGGGAATGTATGCCTAATCTGTGGCGCGGCGGTGATTTCGGCGTTGTCATGCATTCAAGGTGGCTATTAATATTTATAGAATACTGCGAAAGTACTCCGTAAACTCTTCTCTTCCTTCCTAAATACTAATTTAGTCTTCGTTGGGGTCAGAGAGAAACTATTTCGACATCCTGGAGTGCGAATTGTGGCGCCTATTCCGAGCATAAAATTAACATGTCTGCAGTATACGTGCCCAATAGTTGTACCTAATTCCCACAAAGATGACACCTCCTTCTGCTGCACAACTTAACTGCAGTAGTAGTTTACCATTTTTCCGTGATGAAGACAGACACGTCACGGCTTGGTGATATCGCATTTCGTTACAGAATCATACAGCGCTTATAGTAGACTTCGGTCATCATGCTCCATCTATCTGTTGCCGTGTTCATCTTTAACTCATCTGTGGGCCGCTATTGGATACAGAAAATATCATATTTTGCGGTATAAAAGGGGTTAAAATTGAGAAAATTCAATCTCGAAAAGATCTTTTCTTCAAGAAATGGTACCTTCTCAGCTTCTACAGGGGTGGAAAACAGCACAGTAAGCAGTCACAGAGGTAGGAAATCAGTAGTCCAGTTATTATCACGATAATGTATGAAACTGGGGGACAAAAGTCACCTTGCTTCAATCCTAGGCTGTTAACAGTTGATTGTGCGGGGAATTTCTGACCGTTTTGGTAGGTTTCCCATATTCACATCGTCGACTGTTGGTCCATTTTACGTACATTGTACACAAATAACTCAAAACGTAGCTTCCAAAACACGTTTTCGTGTCGTTAATTATGCCAGCCGACTTCAAAAAAAATGCAAGGCATGAAAGTAATGCAGTAAATTCATTAATATGATGCGATGTGAAGTTTTGCAAGTAAGCAAAGCTTCCTAAATTGAATAAGCGTTTTTAAAGTTTTTTTGCTCTTTCTCCACATTCGGGTTTATTAATCAGCGGCAGTATTCCTGGTTACTTTCTTAATAATCAATAGAAATTTTTCAATTTTCGTGATATAAAAAAAGGTAATTTTAGAAACTTGCTCCATCTTCCATAAATCTCGGCGGACGCCCATGACTGTGAATCTAATTTAGCACAGTCGGCTCAAAATTTGTCAGTGACTGAACTCGTGTCAGTCATGGGTAACCCAAAACATACTTTGTAGTTGGTCACGAAAATTACTCGATATCATTCGTATGACACAGGGTATGGAAAGTTTTTCTCTGATTACAACAAGTGTGACATCCGAATATTAAGTACTTCTAGTAAATACACCGCTTAATTTCATGAGAACTATGTTGTGATTTTCGGCCTCACAGCGCCCGTAGATGTTAATGCGCTTTAGATACGGTTTCCCTTTTAATTTTGGTTTGTATAGTGTTATTTTCTCCTTTGGTCTCCACATGTGCTTTCCCTGTAGTAACCAATGTTGTTTTAGGAGTGTCTTGATGATACCATGCAAAGCCAAGAATTCCGATTGACATCTTGCATCTGACGATCTCTACTAAATAACCAACTTACAGACATAGGAAAAACATGACATGCAGCTCCATCTGGGCTTTTCTTTGGTCTTCTTCGCATACAAGATATACACTGAAGTTCATTCACGGTAGTTTTGTGTATCATAGGAGGTTGGGAAATGGCAGTGGTTGTGAAAGTACGAGATCTTCCAAACATATATTTCTGGACCAGAGCTTCCCTCTGATACATACCCATCCTTATGAAACACTACATTAATCTGTGCACAAAGGATTTCTACAACGCCAGTAAAGTAAACTTTGGTCCCATAATGGATCTTAAGTTGGCACTTCCACATAAATCAATAGGTATCACGTAAAATATTACAGACTACACTCCTGGAAATGGAAAAAAGAACACATTGACACCGGTGTGTCAGACCCACCATACTTGCTCCGGACACTGCGAGAGGGCTGTACAATCAATGATCACACGCACGGCACAGCGGACACACCAGGAACCGCGGTGTTGGCCGTCGAATGACGCTAGCTGCGCAGCATTTGTGCACCGCCGCCGTCAGTGTCAGCCAGTTTGTCGTGGCATACGGAGCTCCATCGCAGTCTTTAACACTGGTAGCATGCCGCGACAGCGTGGACGTGAACCGTATGTGCAGTTGACGGACTTTGAGCGAGGGCGTATAGTGGGCATGCGGGAGGCCGGGTGGACGTACCGCCGAATTGCTCAACACGTGGGGCGTGAGGTCTCCACAGTACATCGATGTTGTCGCCAGTGGTCGGCGGAAGGTGCACGTGCCCGTCGACCTGGGACCGGACCGCAGCGACGCACGGATGCACGCCAAGACCGTAGGATCCTACGCAGTGCCGTAGGGGACCGCACCGCCACTTCCCAGCAAATTAGGGACACTGTTGCTCCTGGGGTATCGGCGAGGACCATTCGCAACCGTCTCCATGAAGCTGGGCTACGGTCCCGCACACCGTTAGGCCGTCTTCCGCTCACGCCCCAACATCGTGCAGCCCGCCTCCAGTGGTGTCGCGACAGGCGTGAATGGAGGGACGAATGGAGACGTGTCGTCTTGAGCGATGAGAGTCGCTTCTGCCTTGGTGCCAATGATGGTCGTATGCGTGTTTGGCGCCGTGCAGGTGAGCGCCACAATCAGGACTGCATACGACCGAGGCACACAGGGGACTGGATGAAGCGTCGTCTCACGCAGTCTGCACGTCCAGCACGAACGCTGGTCCAACTGAGGCGCCAGGTGGAAATGGCATGGCAAGCCGTTCCACAGGACTACATCCAGCATCTCTACGATCGTCTCCATGGGAGAATAGCAGCCTGCATTGCTGCGAAAGGTGGATATACACTGTACTAGTGCCGACATTGTGCATGCTCTGTTGCCTGTGTCTGTGTGCCTGTGGTTCTGTCAGTGTGATCATGTGATGTATCTGACCCCAGGAATGTGTCAATAAAGTTTCCCCTTCCTGGGACAATGAATTCACGGTGTTCTTATTTCAATTTCCAGGAGTGTAGAAAAGCAAGATTAAGTGACTAAAGAATTAATAAATATAGAGACGAGGGAACTTACAATTTAGAAAATAGATTCGCTTGTTTTTTAAAAAAAGTCAGAAATAGTGTTTTGTCATCAGCAAAAAATATAAAATGAATTCAGATCATTGACCCACATTAATCAGTTGACAATGCTGATATGAAAACGGATCCTGTTCGAATACACTACATTGTTCCACCTACTGTGAGTAGTTCTGATAACGCATTTTAGTCCGTGACACACTGATTGAGGACTGCAAAAGTTATCGGCTGCAGTACATGCAAGAACTGATTGGCTACTGCCGCTAAATCGGAAACACGCTACACTGAGCGTAAATAACAAAGCTGCAGAATTCCATGAATGCTGGACCTACAAGTATATTTACCACAGATCGTTACCATTGTGTGGACTTGGCCCTCAGAGGTGTGATGAACTGCAAATATGCTACAGGGGCCGCCGGTGATCCGTCACGAAAGTCGAACTCTGCCGTCGCCATTCATTTCCCAACGGGCGAGGTGACGATGTGGTTATCACACAGGGGGAGGACGGTTCGATCCCTCGTCCAGCAATCCTCATTTAGGTTTCCTGTGCTTTCGCTAAAGTGCTTCAGGCAAATGGCGCGAAGGTTTCTTTGAATGGGCACGGCCGATCCCCTTCCCATTCATTCCTTAACACGACGGGACCGATGACCTTACCGTTGGGTCCCCTGCCCAAAATCAACTAATCACCGAATTCTCGCCTCTGTTTCTCGCCACCGACTCCCCAAAATATCTTGTCACCGTGCGCCTTGCGCTCCGTAGACACCGCCCAAAAAGTATACCTACCGGTAGCAGGCGTGGGTATTTTTCCACACCAGTAGCATAAACAAATATCCCCAATATCCCTCCCTTTTGCAGACGGCAGAAGTTGTTCTGCCATTGGAGACATACTCTGCCAAAAAGTTATAGGTGCCTCATTACGTTTTCTGACGTCGCCATCTGAATTCCAACCCAAACGCTTACTTGCCGCATGTGCACGTAATCACCGGGAGTGACTGCCAAAATGAAAACAGAAAAATATGCTGTCTTCATGGGCTGCACACTGTCGGCCATCCCGCTGTGCGGGTCCAGCCTTTACTTGGAAATGGAATTCTTACAATGCCAGCAGATACGTATCACTAAAATCAAGCGTTCCTCCGCTGAGCCCGCAGATACCGAGACAGTTTGAAAACAGTCGCGTTCTGGCATACAGCGTTCTGGATGGTGTCTTCCAGGCGTTGGGGGTGACCCCCGTTGCTTGCTATGGACACTGGCCGGCAGTCGGACAATAGAGCCAGCCGGCGCGTACAACCGCCGCCAGGTCACACACGGCCAAGCTATTGACTCTCTCTGCTTGCTTGGGGTCCGTTTCGAGTGAAAGAGCCGACCTGACCTCACCTGCAGATGACCTGTCTGCCTGCGCGTACCATTCTGGCAGCCGCCCTCCAAAAACACAGCACGGTTATGTATTTCCCTCTGCATATAGCAGCAGCGAAACTGACAGAGGTAATAATAGTCAAATGAAAGAAGGATCCGAAACCTACTGATTAACCACAGCAACAAAATACCGACCCTCAAAGTACGCAAACATTGTCGGATTATATGTACCTCTTTCTTACTATTCACAAGCAAACCCTGTAATCACCATAGCTATGAAATGGACCTGAAATCTTTTAGTCATTTGATTTAATTCTTTTCTATACATGGAATGTTCTGAGAACATCTCAACAATGAGCACTTACGATCCTCACCTGTAACACGGTCGGGAATAGGCCACAACACATTTTTATCATGTACTTGTATTCTTCGCAGGTATGGATTGAGTTTTGCTTTCATTATCCAACATTTCTGATACCCTCATTTCACTTCAGAAATAGCTTTATGCCGTGTCACAGTGACAGAAATCCATGAATGCTCATGCTCAAATTTCTGCGGAAAACTCATTTTCCAGCCTACTTTGGATGCACGATGTGATACAATTTCGAATAGGTCTTTGCGTGCGTTGTTGCTGAACAATGCAACATCTGGAATTTCGTTTACAATGTGCGAGTGATTGGCAATTGTAGCCACTGATGTGAAGGTATAGCATTATAAGATGAAACATAAAAGTATGACAAAAGGGTTTTAAGTGGAAAATAGATCATGATCGTTTCTCCTCAGCAATGAGTGGACTTTTTTCGCAAGTACATAACAACTTTAGCATAGAATTTCGAGCAACTTGCCACATTATAATACTTCCATTGCTTCAAAATATGGTATTATGGGCTAAGTAAAAAGTTCTGATGGAACTTGATGATAACTGCCGTGTACCAATCATATACAGTACAATATTATATTCCTTATTTTGGACATCTAAGTTCACGGTTGTATCTGACAGGTACATTGAAATAAATTTGATCTTCTGTATGATGGATGGACGAATAAATAAAAGCAGTAGTTGCATGAAGTCCTAGTATTATTTTTGGTTTATCGAAAAATTCAAAATAAAATTCAAAAGTAAACTCAAACTGGTTAATTCTGAAAAACTGCCACAGAGAGGTCATGGCAGAAAATGTTCTAGGAAATGAAACATTAAGCTGTTAAAAAGATACTATAATTTAGTATGAAAGCCAAGCGTCAAACAGGACGCTGTTGATTAAATCCTCATCAAAATATTTATGAATTACTGTTTCAGGAGCACGTACATGTTACAGAGGTGGGGCTGTCATTACTAAAAATGAATTACCTACTTGTTGGAGCAAAATATTTATTTTATAGGTTCTAAGCTATTGACAATATTCCTTTACACAATAGTCTTTTGACCTAAATAATACAGGAGGTATTGGTTTAAATGCTCATTAGTACCATCAGAACTGCCTTGGTGACAATTATTGAATTTCTAATTGTTGGAACATGCATTCGAACATGATTTTTTTTCCTGTTATTGGCCACACACTGAGTTACATCCCATAGGTGAAGTTTCAAAGCGAGAATACGTGTAAACTACAATGACACTGACGCACTGACAAAGTAATGAAACAAAAATTCTATACTGCATACCTACAGACAGTTCTGTTCTTCCGACATACCAATAATTTTTCACTTTCTTGGCATCCTAAAGTCATCAGTGCATGTCTTGCTTACGTCTCTCCTCATTGCTCACCTTTATGGGCTAAAAAACAAACGTAGGTAAGTTTTTGCAAACGTGAACATTAAATTCGTTGTGCACATGTGCTCAAAGTTGAAAAAGCAAAGAGTGAGAATCACTACAAGTAGGTCTAACCAAACAAGCATTGTTTCTGGAGTTTTTGCTTCGTCGAATATCGATGCAAATACGGTAACAGAAGATATAAATGGATTTAGAAAGCATGCTTTTCACATTATATACAGGTACATCCCATCTTTGTTACCTGAAACGTATGAACGAAAACGAAGTTGTTGTTACGAGGGTAAATGCGTCGTATTACTAGGTCAAACAAGCGTTTAAGAACATAAGAAGGTTAGGAAATTCCTGCCTGATACTACGTTACTAGCGTAACAACTGTAATGTTTGTTATTTGAAACAACTATTGCGTGCATGCGACAGAAATAACACACAAAAAGCAATCGCAAACGATCTCCCCGTAACCTGTAAAAAATAGTCTGTAAATTTTTCTGGGCGTCTAACATGACGGCGCCATCTTCAAAAAATATACAGAGAAAGTCTGTAGTGACATTTCCCCTGATTTTCTACCTCCATGTAGCGCGGAGCGCTCATTGATATCTCTGATTCTGCCACTGTTCTTTGGTTCCGCGTGGTTAAGTGAAAAGAGACAGTATCACAATTCACACTATGCCCTTGTAATTTGCACGCCATCTATTGCTTATTATAAAATAAATCGGTTATAATAGAAATGGATGAAATATTTCCATTTTATCGCTGAACTTTTGTAAATACCCAATATGAACTAAGCATTTCGTAACCTCTCATATATCTTGTGTGGTTCTGAGCTTTTTGCTGGCTCATGATCAACCGAGAGTGAATCCGCAACCTTCAATCTCGTTTTGACTATTTTCAAATATAAACACAACGAACAAAAATAACCAAACACATACATTTCGTTGACCATTAGGTGCGAAAAAGGAATCACGCATTGTGCCGCGCTCGATACTGCACTGTCCACCAGTTAAATCCGGATGTAACGCTACACGCCAGAGTGTTCTTAGTAGTCCGCGGATTTTTAGGTCATAAAAAGTGCATTTCAGGCACCTAAAATAGGCTCTTTCAGTACCTCACTTAGGCTATATAAAACCGAAAACAGCCCTTAAAAAGTACTGCGTATGAAAACTAGACATAATGTGAAATACACAGTATCGACATATGGGTATGTTATTACTTTTTAAAAACAAGGAAAATGAAAATATGCGCTGTTTCACAACACAGTAAACATGATACTATCTTTATGTTCAGACTCATTCCGAACTGTTTTAGTTTTTCCGAGATAAAGATACAGAATAAATTACGTATAGCCATATGTTGAAATACGTACAATATATAATTTAATAAATTCCGGTTAAACCTGTGGTTTCAAACGTTCACATCATAGTTGGCTTCACAGAAAACGATAAAACCTTTTCTAAGTTTTCCAGAGAAAAACTATAGCGCTTGTGAGTCAGTATGAATTTATATGTTGAAAAAGAACGTTGTAGATCAATGGATGTAACAAGAGCATACTTCACTTTCAGCACATGTTGGACACGAATGCTGCCATCAGGGGAGCTCGATTTTCTGCTAAATACGTATGCTGGTTCGCATTTCTCTTTCAGGTCGTTTTTGTTCTGCAAAATCTCTTGCTCTTTTGCCCGGTTCTTGATTAATTTACTTTTTTATTTATTAAAATTGCAGCCAAACAGCCACAAACAGTGACTTTGCTTAATATTTTATATTAAAATTTTTGGGTATTCATTTATAGATTTCACTCTTTTACTGCACAGTTCTATGTGATATCGTTCACAGGCATCATTACACTGCTCACGCTCACATGTTGTAGTTGGGCCATGATAATTTTTGGTTTTGCATATTAGATGATGAAAGCCGTGAATAGATAACCTAGTTACGACATGTGGCAGTCCGTAGTTTGATGCTGTCCTTGAGCGGTTCGTCATTGCTTCTGTACCATAGAACGCCGGTCATACTTCTTCTGGTTAATCCTCCATGATCTTCAGTTGCTTTCAGGAAGCCTTGGCATGTGGCTTCATATATCCAACTTTGATGTTTTCAATTAGGAATGCTTCTCTCGCTAGCAGGTACACTAGTCTAGATCTTGTTGTCTTTGAGAGACCTATTGCTCTTTCTAGATAAGTCGATTTTTCCTTTTCTAGTGTTCCTAGATATTTTTCTGTCAGTTGAATGAGTTTACGGCCGACTCTAGACTGCGTAGGCGGATGCTTTTGACGTCCTCTGTTGTTGTTATTGCTTTGGCTGCACGATCTGTTGTATGTTTTTTGAATCATTTGGCTGTTGGTTGCAATGTCACCCCTAGGTATTTAAAGTCTGATGACATTTTTATTTTTTGTCCTTTTTTATCTTCATCCAGAAAAGAAATGTACTGGTAGGCGGAAATAATTCTTGCCATAAATATGTAGTTGGCTCTAGTATAAGCTAAATCTCGTTGGATTTAGGGATTTTGAGTAATTTTGCATCGCTGAAGTTACAGAGTCGGCATCCTCTGGTAGATTTTCAGTTACCTTCTGCACTGCTGGGAAATGCTTATTGTAGTATGCTGATGCTGATGTGCCCCAGAGGGTAACAGCAGTTTCAGGTGTCATGGGGACATCCGTAAATATTTCCTTGATTGCCTGTATTCTTGATTGTAGCTTACCAAAAACTTTTTTTACTGTGGGGATTAATGTATTGACGTTAAGGAATTCTAGCCTTATGTACTCTACTATACAGTTGATACCATGTGCCACACAAGTTATATGCAAGCATCACAGGCTAGAATACTTGAAGAATTTAAATTCTGTCGCCATATATGCAGCGGTGCTGTGGTATCTGTGAAGGTCGAAATCATCTTATTTCCATCCACGTCACGTGAATATAGCCCATCCAGCCCATTGTTGACAAAGTGTGCAATTGTTTGCTGGTTAGTTTTTGGGAGTTGTTTTGAACAAATTAAGTAAGACAAGTATGGCACATCCGGATGCAACTTGCAAGTGCCCATATTTGAATGTACAGGCCAAAACTGTCAGTAGTTTCATCAACAGAAATCCACACGCAAGACTCTCCAATATCTTCGTGAATTCCGTGCAGTTCGTCAGTGCAAGCTGAATCTACTTCATTTTTATGAACGTTGACCCTCCAGAAGAGACGGATGGCAGTATTTCTAAAGAAAACCTTTGAAAACAGGAGTTTCTAATTTTCGAAAAGGGATGTTTGTTGCCACAATAGCGTGACGCAAGTCATAGCAGAAGTATTCCTTTCCGTGAATATATCAGATGTCTTTGTTTGAAGTGTTTGCTTCAATTTCGATTTTCGCTCAACATTTGCCTTATGTAACGCTCCATCTGCATGCTGAGTTAAATGGGACTTTCTATCACTCGAAACCTAAAACAAGTAAGAAAAAATATTCTATACAGAACTGGGTGTAAAAGGTATTTGGTATTGTTAAGGGACACCGGTACATAATTTCAACAAAAAATAAATAAAAAATAAAAAACATTCAATACAGTTTAGCAATTTTAGTTTTCCAACTGTGCCATCACTGAACTGATTTTCGTTACGACTCAAAACTTTTAAAAAGTCGAAACTTACACGTAATTTTAAAAACATTTACGCTTTGTTCTATAGGAATGCTTGCTGGTCCTTTACTTCAACGTGGAACTCGGCAACTTAAAAATGATAAAAAAATGGACAAATGAGTCCCGGGTTCGGTTAGTATAATTTTAAGCAATGGTTACAAAATCATCTGCTTCACAATGGCTCTGCCGGCCGCGGTGGTCTCGCGGTTCCAGGCACGCAGTCCGGAACCGTGCGACTGCTACGGTCGCAGGTTCGAATCCTGCCTGGGGCATGGATGTGTGTGATGTCCTTAGGTTAGGTTTAAGTAGTTCTAAGTTCTAGGGGACTGATGACCACAGCAGTTGAGTCCCATAGTGCTCAGAGCCATTTGAACCATTTTGAACTCTCGTGGTCGTGCGGTAGCGTTCTCGCTTCCCACGCCCGGGTTCCCGGGTTCGATTCCCGGCGGGGTCAGGGATTTTCTCTGCCTCGTGATGGCTGGGTGTTGTGTGCTGTCCATAGGTTAGTTAGGTTTAAGTAGTTCTAAGTTCTAGGGGACTGATGACCATAGATGTTAAGTCCCATAGTGCTCAGAGCCATTTTTTTGAACAATGGCTCTGCTGTCGAAAGATAGGGGAAAAAAATTCGCGATTCCAAAATGGCAGCAAAAATTGAGGAGCATAAAAACATGACAACGAACCTCTTTGTGTCCTACTTGGCAGAATATAATTTTTTCATCTGTCGTATAGTGTGGAAACTCGAACAGCCACATTCTGTTGAACGATTCGCGCACTGTAACTAGAATAGACTTTGAACAGTGAACATGTCACACTTTATTCGTCGATCGGTACACTACGTACTCTTTTCGTTTGTCAAGTGGCTATTAAATGTTCGGCAATGTCCTCGCTTTCCTACAATAAGAGTCCGTGTCTAACCAAGGAGAGAGATGAGACCTTTTTTTTTAATTAGGATGTCTGAAGTCAGTTCTTCTCTCCGAATATCTTTGTTTGTGGAAACGCAGTTAGTCGAATTCTATTAATTACAAATTTTTTTCCAAATATCGCCTTTAGTCCTCCCATCCTCAAAGTTTTCAAGCATTATAAAATGCAAGAATTTTATGTCACATTAAAGAAATAGGCACCTTTTAGGATTCTAAAGCTAAAAGAGGCAAAAGTATGTGTTTGCGTAGAAACGGGCTGCTTTAGGTGCTATAAAATTAATGATTGCGCGTTTAACGAGTCATAAAACGCGTAAATACAAATTTATTTACAAGTAGCAACCCGAAAATCCGGAGTCTTTTTATTGTTCTCACTATGTCGCTGAAACTGAGCATTACGTTTTACGGAATTTGCTTTGTTCTTCAATGAAAATATCAAAGATTACTATTCCATAAAATTCCAAATTGTTTTAATACAGGTTTTTTTATCACGGCAATTAGCGACTAGTTGACTAACAGTAGATTCTATCCGAGACGCAACGCATTTTGCCAAAAGCGAAATTTTCTACAACATAATAACACAGTCTGCCAAAATTTAATTAATTCAGGGAAATGAGGTAACTGCCTTTTAAAGCACTCCACGTATAGATAAATGAATTTTACATTAACAGCCAAAGCCGTTCCCCGCATATTCATTAACTGCTTACACATTCACAAAAAAATTAAGTCGCTCACGTCATTTTTGTCTGTGGTAATCTGTGGGGTCACCCGCCAATTTTTTCTTCTTCTGAATTGTTAATCCAAGTACAAAAATCTCACTGCGACGGCCACTGCTGAAAGGTTTCGTCGCTTAAGGTAATTATCTTTTCATTTTTAAAACTTCAGGGCACTTTTTGTTCTGTAATAGAGTTTCAGAATAAAAATTAAGGAAACTTTACGGGGACGTTACTACGTTAGTAAGAAATGAGCTCATACAAGTACGAATTTTTGTCGTAATGTCGGTATGTCACGCAACCAAGGAATCAGTTTCTCCTGCTATTCTAGAAGGGAATCGCTTATTTTAAAGTTATTGATAAAGAGTCGGTAGCCTCGTAACAGGAAGTGACGAATGTTTGTAGCACAGAATTTTCAGGTTTAAGGTATTCACAATAATAGGGCGATCTTTCTCTAGATGAGACTGGCAGTTGCCTGATTATCCAGTTCTTGACTGTACATTACACCTAGCTTTCCCGTAATATATTGGTTTAGCAGGTATAGGTTTGATACTCAGTCACGTGGTATATCTTCATCAAAAGCATGGCAACGTTAATTTCATGTACCTATTTCTTCACAGACTAAAATTGAGGAGCAACCTTCTCATAAACCTTCAACGGGTATGAAAGAATTTTCGTTATCAACGAAGCATTCAGGTGGTAAATATCATAACAACATCAGTTCCAGATTATTCATTTAAGCAATTCACATAAAATGCCACATGTTCCAACAGCGTGTAAGAAAAACCGTGGAGAAACTACGGAGAAACCCTCATTATCCTACTGCGCAGCATGGACGAATTAAACAGATACAAAATTTCATTGTCACCTTCACAGTGGGTGAAACATAGAACAAGTTTAAACTCCATTGTCTGCTTACAAAATCATGGAAGCTGATAAGAAAATATTCAAAAGAATTTGTTTCTACTCTCCAAGGTATGAGGTATGAGCCGGTACCTCAGATGGGTCTTATGAGCTAGTAGCATTTATCCATCACATTTTCTAAATATGTTATCAAATTAGAACAGAGTGATTTTTCGTATTCATGAATATCTGTTGTCAAATATCACTGCCCTTAACTGTCTATGTAATTGCTCATATAAAACACACAATTCGTTTTAAACGATTATGCCATGTACGTTCCAAGTTTTGTGAATAAAATTTAAATTACGATTGCATACATAAACAGACTGTAAAAAGATTGTAGTAGAAGTAGGACTGAATATTCATGATGATCTCTAGCTTGGCCACAGATTTAAGATTAGATCCCGAGTGATAGGTGACAATGGGAATAAGACTAAATAACCAACGAAAATGTAATATTCTATGTGTAGCAGGGGAGAATTTCCGTAAATCTGGCAGCAGTGAGTAAGTCAGAAAATGAGGAGAGTATGTTACGTTATAAAATCGAAGACAGTGCGAAGAGGAAATTACTCAGAACAGTTTAGCGATAGGGTTACTAATATCAAAACTGATAGTAAACAAACATAAACAGTATGAGATTTTCACTCTGCAGCGGAGTGTGCGCTGATATGAAACTTCCTGGCAGATTAAAACTGTGTGCCCGACCGAGACTCGAAATCGGGACCTTTGCCTTTCGCGGGCAAGTGCTCTACCAACTGAGCTACCGAAGCACGACTCACGCCCGGTACTCACAGCTTTACTTCTGCCAGTACCTCGTCTCCTACCTTCCAAACTTTACAGAAGCTCTCCTGCGAGAGGAGAGCTTCTGTAAAGTTTGGAAGGTAGGAGACGAGGTACTGGCAGAAGTAAAGCTGTGAGTACCGGGCGTGAGTCGTGCTTCGGTAGCTCAGTTGGTAGAGCACTTGCCCGCGAAAGGCAAAGGTCCCGAGTTCGAGTCTCGGTCGGGCACACAGTTTTAATCTGCCAGGAAGTTTCAAACATAAACAGTAATCGGTCAGATATACGTGCCGACGCTACACGCAAAAGATGGAGAGACAAATAAATGAGGCCGCTTAACGGGTAACACTATGTGAAAGGAGGGCTAAAGCAAATAATCGTGGAGGATTGGAAAGCCATAGGAGAGTAAGGAGTAGTGAAGAGAGTTACGAGAATGTGGGACTGGTACTAGAAATGAGAGAGGTGATGGATTCCTCAATTGCAGCAATTAATTTCAGCTAACAACAGGAAATATACGATTCAAGAACGACAGTAGGTATTACACGGAAAAGGTCAGCAAACACAGGAAGATACAACTTGAATTATGTGTGTTGAGACAGAGATTCCGAACAAAATACTGCACTGAAAAGCGTACAAAAGAGCAGATACAGACTCTCATCGTAATCTAGGTATGATGAAAAATAGATTGAAGTTGATGAGAATCACCAAAAAGAAACATTTTGTAAGAAATGTGGAATGGAGAAGTATTGAGGAATGATGGTGGGCGTTTGAGGTTCTTGGAGCCTGTAGATACTTTGATAATGAATCCACTAGAGCTTCAGTTGAGGATTAACGCAAAGGCTAGATAATGGGCAACCATGGAAGATGTACACATAGTTACAAGGAAAGTAACTGCGAAGGAACCTGGAATGAAAGACCGGAAGAGAAGTGCTTTTGTTAAAATGGATGCAATGCAAGACTGCAGTCTAGCTACCATTCAGCTTGAATAGCGCAGAAGCAATGGTATAAATAGAAGTCCAGCAGTGGGGTTAAAAGTTCAGAATGAGAGAGCATCCACTATGAAAATTGCTTATGACATTGCCGTGCTAAGTGAATGTCATGGAAAACGGTCCAGTGAGCATACAATATGGACTGAGAATCAACCAAAGAAATGAGGAGTAGCGGCAATGACATTATCTATAAACTTAAGTCCGAAACTGAGACCACATACTAGAAAATGTGAAGGAGCTCTACTTCCTTCTTAGTATTATAAAACGAACAGGGAGGATACAAGAAGCAGATAGTACAACCAGAGACAGAATTCCTCGTTGAAGGAAGTCTTCACTTGCTGAAGAGTTTCCAGAGACCAGCTTTGTTTGGAAGTAAATCATACACCGTTGGAAAACTTGAAATCAGAAGAAGATGCATATTACAGATTAGTGCTGTAATTTGGGTGAACTGATAAGGTATGAAGTGAAGAGGTAATCCAAAGAAGCAGTGAGGAAACGGAGATATAGGAGCTAGCAGACAGGACTGTTCGATAGGGAATAAGGTATCAGCGAACCGGAGGTATATGTTAATCAGGTTCATCTGTAGAAGCGCATTGGAGCTTTCAAAGGAAATGCCAACAGTCTATAAAATAACTGGGATGCTAGATTGTCGGTATCATCAAAATTTTTAAAATACTGTTCCTGTAATTCTTTTAGGGGCACAATCAATTGCTGATACTTCCCATTTCCTTTGACGCCAGTGAGCATAGGAAAATAGATTGTGTTTTCGGCCAGAATTTTACCGTTCAACAACGATAATTTTCTTTTTAAATGCATCCCCATCAGAAATAAACTAGTTCTCACCCTGAAATTTCTTTTAGTGGGGCAGTGAACATGCGATGTCTCCAGTCCATTCTGGATATCCATACTCTATGTGATCAAAAGTATCCGGACACCTGGCTGAAAATGCCTTACAATTTCTTGGTGCCCTCCAACGGTAATGCTGGAATTCAGTATGGTGTTGGCCCTCCCTTAACCTTGATGACAGCTTCCACTCTCGCAGGCATACGTTCAATAAGATGCTATAAAGTTTGTTGGGGAATGGCAGCCCATATTCACGGATTGCTGCACTCATGGGTAATATCGATGTCGATCAGTGACGCCTAGCACGAAGTCAGCGGTTCTAAGCATCGCCAAGGAGCTTTGTAGGATCCGGGTCAATCGCCATCCGCGATCTGCCTTTCAACAGTGGGAAGCAAGAATGTGCTTTAAACATCAGTGTAGGCTTTTGCTGCGATAGTGCCATGCGAAACAAATGGTTCAAATGGCTCTGAGTACTGTGGGACTTAACATCTATGGTCATCAGTCCCCTAGAACTTAGAACTACTTAAACCTAGCTAACCTAAGGACATCACACAACACCCAGTCATCACGAGGCAGAGATAATCCCTGACCCCGCCGGGAATCGAACCCGGGCGCGGGAAGCGAGAACGCTACCGCATGACCACGAGCTGCGGACCCATGCGAAACAACAAGGGGTGCAAGCCCCATCCATGAGACACACGACCACTCTATAACACCACCACCTCCGAATGGGGGTGTCCGGATACTTTTGATCACACAGTGTATTTCCGTTCCTGCTTTCCTTTTCCCTTCATAAATTCAACAATAGCGGACATGCCCCTTGACTGCGAAGTTATATACAAGGTCTCCACACTCTTTGGTCAGTTCCATCGATAAGTGTTGCAGCTGACAGTGGCATAATCTGTGCGACTACAGAAAAGTTATTGTTATTATCACCAGTTTCACCACGTAGCTGCAATTACAGCAAAACGTGCATCATGATGGATACCGTACTTCGATCGTTGTAATTTTTTGCTCCTTCATCATGTAACAAATCTTTAAGTTCTTTCTGAGTGGTATTGTAATGTCACTGCGTAACAAATTTGTGGTAGCCATCATTAGGCGACAGTATATCGAATTAAGACATTAAGAATTATCATTTTTCTCCTCTGTCATTCCTATTCACTTTTAAAGGCTTATGATGATAAGTCATTAGAATGTCCTTTTTTATGCAATCAGGCGCTGGTCCTATGAACTTCTTCAGTATCACGAAGAAATAGCGAAAGGTCAACAGCGCTTGCACCACGATTCTGACAAACTGAAGAAAGTGATGCCGAAAGAAATATGCTGCACCGCAGTTCCACAGGAAATGCCACTTTGTACCGAGTACATCCGGGAAGTACCGAGCAAAGCTGAAACAGGCCGAGTCCCGGCCCGCATGTCGTGCTTGCTTACAGTTCAGCTCGCATGGCCTACCCTGCTGTAATAGGTTACAGATTGCAAGAAGAATGAACCAATAATTAACTAAAGGCATTCGGTGTAAGTGCTACTCGAAGAGGTAGAAGCTGACAAAGTAGAGGATGTTGTTAGCAGTCGCATCAAACCAGTTACAAAAGGAATCCGTCCCAATGGTATTCTGAGATGAAAAGATTTGCCCCTATGAAGAAAGTGCCTTTCGATAACTGAAATTCCTGTCAAGTAAGTGCCTTCTGTTGTTTACGTAGGAAAGTAAAGTTAATTTAGTCGCCTTGTGATGCCACACTCTCCAGGGGTGGAAAAATTTCATCGCTACATCAGAATAGGGTAATCAGAGACTGAAGCCTTTGAGGTTAGTACTGATATTAATTAAATTTAACTATAATTGGCTTCATGACATTATGTGTGTGCGAGGGCAAACGAGAGACAGCAAACAGATACCAATAATGCACTGGTGTAGAAGTATTGCCCATAATTTTTGCTGGCCATAATTCCTGTATTCAGAAGTTGAAAAGGAGCCCTATATGCCAAGTTTTCATAGTCTTAACTTCAGTTGGGATGTGGCAATCTCAAACAGACGTTACACTCTAGAAGCCGAAAAAATAAACTCCAGAATTATTCTTTTCTTCAGGACTCGATTATCTTTTATGATGTCGTTTCTTAAATAAAACACGTAACAGTATTGTACGCCATAAATGAGTCATGGTCGTCAGTAGCAAAAGTGAGTGCTGACTCACGAAATCTACCGTCACCGCAACTGAACGTTCACTATCGTTCAGTTTACAGACTGCTTTTTCCACGCAACACAAGTAAAAATAGCATATTTAACATATGCCTCGAAATATTTGGTTTACCGGCTGTAAATAAAGAGCGAGAGAGAGAAACCGAACTCACCTCCTGCCTTGACTCTCTTTCTCTGTCTACGTCTCAAACACACACACACACATACACACACACACACACACACACACAAACACAAACAAACAAACAGAGAAACAAACACACCCACACACACATACACAAACACACCCACACACATACATATTTCGGTTCAGTACCAGTTTTAAGCAACCAGGAATATGCGACAGAGGAACGCAGATCATGAGACGGATACTGACTGCTGATTAGCACCAAGATCTCCCAGGACTATTGTTTGTGAAACCTCGAATCCATGTTGCCCTTCGCCGCAATTCTCTTTGCGCCTTGCTTTGGATTCTAAATGTCTCGATTACAAAAAATCTGAATGCAAAACGTACTCACATGTATCTGTATCTTACCTGCCTGACAGCAAAGTTCCGCATAAAGTATACTCTTTCAGTGATGTGAATACACTCATCCCAATGTGGTCTCTTTGTTGGCAGGAGCATATTCTCGTATTGCCGATTAGGTGGTGTGCATCGTGGTGTTTCTCAAAAATGCCGCTTTCCCTTGAGACACGTAGCACTGGCCTCACTAACTAGGAAATTGTCCTACCACTTTTTGGTTCCTAGACACAGTTACGGAAAAATTTGCACCTCGAGAAGGAGTTGTGCGGTGTAAACGAAAGTTGGTAGGTGAGTTTCTACATCTGAAAGATTATGTCTATCAAATTTCGTTCCAGTCGTGTACGAGAATTCAAATCAGGTTTGCTTTAAAGATAATCTGTAATGGTCGTCAGTGTTAGTTACCTTTGAGATTAGACGCGGTGAGTTGTTTAGGAATGCCTCTAAAGCGACAAAGACGCCATTATCAACACCTCACTGAGTTTGAACAAAGTCACGCAATGGGGCTACAAGAAGCTGGATATTCCTTCTGCCATACTGTGGTAAGACCTGGCAGGACTGTAGCCACTGTACATCATTGCTGGCAGCGGTGGTTACGAGAACGTACGGCCGCAAGACGACAGGACTCGGGACGGCCACGAGGCATTACCGAAAGAGAAGACCATCGTGTTCGCAGTATGGCTCAGACGCATTGTACTGCAATTGCAGCAGCAATCTGAGCAGCAGTTGGTACCACAGCTATGCAACGAACTGTTACAAATCGGTTACTTCAATGACAACTCCGAGCCCTGTGGCGTGCACTTCACTGATCCCAAACCACCACCATATGCGGTTTCAGTGGTGACAAGCGAGAGCTAATTAGAAGGCAGGGTTGAGGATTTGAGGATTGTTGCGCATTCTGATGAAAACTAATTCTACCTCGGTGCCAGTAATGCTTGTATGTTGCTTAGAAGTAGCGCAGTTGAGGGCCTCCAACCAGCCTCTCTACATTCTAGACACATCGGACCTACACCTGGAGTTACGGTCTGGGGTGTGATATTCTACGACAGTAGGAGCGCTCCCGTTATTATCCCACGCACCCTGACTTCGTTTTTGTACGTCAGTCTTGTGATTCGACCCATTGCGCTGCCGTTCAGAACAGCATTCCAGGGGTTGTTTCCCAACAGGATAACGATCGTCCACATACCACTGTTGTAACCCAACATGCTCTACAGAGTGTCGAAATGCGGCTTTGGACTGCTCGATCACCAGTTCTGTCTTCAATCCAGAACATATGGTTCCTGATCGGACTATAATTCCAGCGTCATCCACAAACAGATTTACCAGACCAAGTGCAACAGACATGGAACGCCAACCCACAAACTGACATCCGGCACCTGTACTTCTCAATTCCTGCAGGTTTTCACGCTTGCATTCAACATTCAGACAGTTTCTACAGCAATCCGGGGCGTTCCAGAGACGTCATAGATGGTCATTGAGGCTCACATTCATGGGGGATCACTACAAAAGATGGTTTTACTCCAGTCAATGAGATTTCAGGCCGAAGACGTGTCTTGGGACGCCCTGAACAGCGGTGGCATATGACCAAATTGTTTGTCTTTCGCGACACCCTTACAGCACAGCGGTACATCGATGATATTCTACGCCCTGTTTTGTTGCCATTCATGGCAAGCCATCCTCGGCTTACATTTCAGCAAGATAATTTTCACTCGTACAAGGCGAGAGTTTCTACTGCTTGTCTTCTTGCTTTGCCAGCAAGCAGTTGAGAACGTTTCCAGCATTATGGGCAGGGCCCTCCAACCAGTTCGAGATTCTGACGATCTAATGCGCCAGTTGGACAGAATTTCCCACGGTATCCCTCAGGAGGACGTCTAACAACTCTGTCAAACAATGCCAAGCAGAATAACTGTTTCCGTAAGGGCCAGAGGTGGACCAAGGGGACTTGCTCGATTTGTGAAATTCTGTCTCTACATCTACATCCATACGCCGCAAGCCACCTGACGGTGGGTGGCGGAGGATGCTTTGAGTACCTCTATCGGTTCTCCCTTTTGTCTCTAGAATAAAACATCCAGTTTTTCTTAAATTGTACAGCTACAAATTTGCGTCCCATTCGGATACTTCCTTCGTGGTGCGTCGTTTTTTGTCTTAGAGTTTGTTTTCGTACCATACATATTAAAGAAGTATATAGCCTATGTCAGTTCGAACAATTATTACAGTATCGTGTAAAAAACTTAAGCAAATCGATCAAGAAGTTTTCAAGATTTTTGGTAACAACGTTAAACAACGAGGTGTTCTATGTTAGTATAGATTTTTTCGGGGGATACGGTCGTTCCCTTCAGACACTGTCTTAATTTCTTCACTACAGCAATGAAATTTACGAGCACATTCATGGGCAGCACTGTTGCTCCAGTTGTTTCCAACATTTTTGACAACAAGTATTTCAGACAGACAGCGAAAGAGCAGCTCTGTGGTACTGCCGTGTGAAAGATAATTTCGTAGACTGGACCCACAGCGATGTGTAGTTCGGTATCTTTCTGATACCTCTTAATAATATCAGTCTAAATATTCATTCTCCTGAGAAGAATTAGGGAAATGGGGATCACATTGCCTTGTCCAGAAAAACATTATTCTTCCATAAGAAATATACCGTTCAAAAATAAACAAGTACGGTTTAAATCTGTACGAACGGCGCAAATAGATGAAGCGGTCGAGATAATTTAGCTACAGTCAGATTGTAACCTGTCTCACACTTATCGACCATAATGAGAGTGAAAAATTAAACCGCGTGTACCTAAGAGAAATTTGGGAAAAGCAATCGTCAGCAAAGTTAATCTGTCGGTAAAGAAGGAGGAAGGGTTACATCTAAATGAAAGGAAGAATGCAAATGAAATTGGTGTAAATTAATTTTGAAAAAGGGTAAAGTTAATACAGAAATTAATGTGCCTTCGTTACGTTAACAATTTTTTTTTTGGTCATCAGTCTACTGACTGGTTTGATGCGGCCCGCCACGAATTCCTTTCCTGTGCTAACCTCTTCATCTCAGAGTAGCACTTGCAACCTAAGTCCTCAATTATTTGCTTGACGTATTCCAAAGTCTTCCTCTACAGTTTTTAACCTCTACAGCTCCCTCTATTACCATGGAAGTCATTCCCTCATGTCTTAGCAGATGTCCTATCATCCTGTCCCTTCTCCTTATCAGTGTTTTCCACATATTCCTTTCCTCTCCGATTCTGCCTAGAACCTCCTCATTCCTTATCAGTCCACCTAATTTTCAACATTCGTCTATAGCACCAAATTTCAAATGCTTCGATTCTCTTCTGTTCCGGTTTTCCAACAGTCCATGTTTCACTACCATACAATGCTGTACTCCAGACGTACATCCTCAGAAATTTCTTCCTCAAATTAAGGCCGGTATTTGATATTAGTAGACTTCTCTTGGCCAGAAATGCCTTTTTCGCCACAGCGAGTCTGCTTTTGATGTCCTCCTTGCTCTGTCCGTCATTGGTTATTTTACTGCCTAGGTAGCAGAATTCCTTAACTTCATTGACTTCGTGACCATCAATCCTGATGTTAAGTTTCGCGCTGTTCTCATTTCTACTACTTCTCATTACCTTCGTCTTTCTCCGATTTACTCTCAAACCATACTGTGTACTCATTAGACTGTTCCTTCCGTTCAGCAGGTCATTTAATTCTTCTTCACTTTCACTCAGGATAGCAATGTCATCAGCGAATCGTATCATTGATATCCTTTCACCTTGTATTTTAATTCCACTCCTGAACCTTTCTTTTATTTCCATCATTGCTCCCTCGATGTACAGATTGAAGAGTACGGGCGAAAGACTACAGCCTTGTCTTACACCTTCTTAATACGAGCACTTCGTTCTTCATCGTCCACTCTTATTATTCCCTCTTGGTTGTTGTACATATTGTATATGACCCGTCTAACCCTATAGCTTACCCCTACTTCTTTCAGAATCTCGAACAACTTGCACCATTTTATATTGTCGAACGCTTTTTCCAGGTCGACAAATCCTATGAAAGTGTCTTGATTTTTCTTTAGCCTTGCTTCCATTATTAGCCGTAACGTCAGAATTGCCTCTCTCGTGCCTTTACTTTTTCTAAAGCCAAACTGATCGTCACCTAGCGCATTCTCAATTTGCTTTTCCATTCTTCTGTATACTATTCTTGTAAGCAGCCTCGACACATGAGCCGTTAAGCTGATTGTGCGATAATTGTCGCACTTGTCAGCTCTTGCCGTCTTCGGAATTGTGTGGATGATGCTTTTCCGAAAGTCAGATGGTACATCGCCACACTCATATATTCTACACACCAACGTGAATAGTCGTTTTGTTGCCACTTCCCCCAATGATTTTGGAAATTCTGATGGAATGTTATCTATCCCTTCTGCCTTATTTGACCGTAAGTCCTCCAAAGCTCTTTTAAATTCCGATTCTAATACTGGATCCCCTATCTCTTCTAAATCGACTCCTGTTTCTTCTTCTATCACATCAGACAAATCTTCACCCTCATAGAGGCTTTCAATGTATTCTTTCCACCTATCTGCTCTCTCCTCTGCATTTAATAGTGGAATTCCCGTTGCACTCTTAATGTTACCACCGTTGCTTTTAATGTCACCAAATGTTGTTTTGACTTTCCTGTATGCTGAGTCTGTCCTTCCGACAATCATATCTTTTTCGATGTCTTCACATTTTTCCTGCAGCTATTTCGTCTTAGCTTCCCTGCACTTCCTATTTATTTCATTCCTCAGCGACTTGTATTTCTGTATTCCTGATTTTCCCGCAACATGTTTGCACTTCCTCCTTTCATCAATCAACTGAAGTATTTCTTCTGTTACCCACGGTTTCTTGGCAGCTACCTTCTTTGTACCTTTGTTTTTCTTCCCAACTTCTGTGATGGCCCTCTTTAGAGATGTCCATTCCTCTTCAACTGTACTGCCTACTGCGCTATTCCTTATTGCTGTATCTATAGCGTTAGAGAACTTCAAACGTATCTCGTCATTCCTTAGTACTTCCGTATCCCACTTCTTAGTGTATTGATTCTTCCTGACTAGTGTCTTGAACTTCAGCCTACTCTTCATCACTACTGTATTGTGATCTGAGTCTATATCTGCTCCTGGGTACGCCATACAATCCAGTATCTGATTTCGGAATCTCTGTCTGACCATGATGTAATCTAATTGAAATCTTCCCGTATCTCCCGGCCTTTTCCAAGTATACCTCCTCCTCTTGTGATTCTTGAACAGGGTATTCGCTATTACTAGCTGAAACTTGTTACAGAACTCAATTAGACTTTCTCCTCTTTCATTCCTTGTCCCAAGCTCATATTCTCCTGTAACCTTTTCTTCTACTCCTTCCCCTACAACTGCATTCCAGTCGCCCATGACTATTAGATTTTCGTCCCCCTTTACATATTGCATTACCCTTTCAATATCCTCATACACTTTCTCTATCTGTTCATCTTCAGCTTGCGACGTCGGCATGTATACCTGAACCATCGTTGTCGGTGTTGGTCTGCTGTCGATTCTGATTAGAACAACCTGGTCACTGAACTGTTCACAGTAACACACCCTCTGCCCTACATTCCTATTCATAACGTATCCGACACCTGTTATACCATTTTCTGCTGCTGTTGATATTACCCGATACTCATCTGACCAGAAATCCTTGTCTTCCTTCCACTTCACTTCACTGACCCCTACTATAGCTAGATTGAGCCTTTGCATTTCCATTTTCAGATTTTCTAGTTTCTCTACCACGCTCAAGCTACTGAAATTCCATGCCCCGACTCGTAGAACGTTATCCTTTCGTAGATTATTCAATCTTTTTCTCATGGTAACCTCCCCCTTGGCAGTCCCCTCCCGGAGATCCGAATGGGGGACTATTCCGGAATATTTTGCCAATGGAGAGATCATCATGACACTTCTTCAATTACAGGCCACATGTCCTGTGGATACACGTTACGTGTCTTTAAAGCAGTGGTTTCCATTGCCTTCTACATCCTCATGTCGTTGATCATTGCTGATTCTTCCGCCTTTAGGGGCAATTTCCCACCCCTACGACAAGAGAGTGCCCTGAACCTCTAACCGCCCCTGCGCCCTCATTGACAAGGCCGTTGGCAGAATGAGGCTGACTTCTTATGCCGGAAGTCTTCGGCTGCCAATGCTGATTATTTATCAAAATTTAGGCAGTGGCGGGGATCGAACCCGGGACCGAAGGCGTTTTTGATTAGGAATCAAAGACGCTACCCCTAGACCACGGGTACCCCCCGTTAACAATTAACTGGCGTTAATTAGATATTTGAGTTTTGTGGAAAATTACAGTCGCCAGTCCTATGGACAACTACTATAATAACTGAAAAAGAAAGGTTAATGCACATATAATTAGCACTAAAAGCGTGGCAACAGAAGGTTGACAGGTGTTGTGTGAAAACTGAATGTTTGTCAGAAGTGATAAATTTCGCTACACTCTGACTTAATTTAGCAAAAGAATTAATAAAACCAGAAAATTGAAGGTTAATTAAGTGACTGAATTTAAAAGTGAACTATGTCTCTGAAGCAGTAGGAAATTAAATAAAATAATGTTAGTCTTGGACTACCTCAACAATCATCTCAAAAGCAACTTGAATCTACGCAATTTAGAAGTAAGAGATTTAACTTTGAAACTGAATTAAATGATTTTGAATAATTAAAAATTGTAAAATTTAATACGTACCAAGCTGAGCTGCAGTCACAGGTAAGCTAAAATATGGTAACAATACTAGCACTCTTAATTTGTGCTTGTGAAATCTAAATACAGTTCTGTTTGTTTATTGTATCCAGCTATGAATACTTTCACCGAACTTTGAAATTAAAGCAGTGAAATGGAGTGATATTACTTTAATGCTGTTGTTTGAATTTCAACGACACTCGGGTTCTTTATGGAAAAAGAAGGGACCCTGCTTGGTAATGCGATTGGGACAATGAGCAACAAAGTTTCATGCTAAGTTGCTGTATTTTTGTGATGCAAATGGAACAGTTTGAAAAGCTGAGGTCTGCCATACAGCTATAAAACTTTACGTGTTTTCAGTCTTCCTTTTTGGTTGATTGAAGGTTTGAAGTCGTCGATCGTGGAGGTGGCGACAGTCACTTATTGTAGGCCGTCGCTGTTGCAGAAGCTGGATTTTGGCGTGCCTTCTTCTCGACACTGTCACGAGGCGAAAGGGGCTCTTGATGTGTGCCAGGTAATGTTTCCCATCCGCGACACCATACCAGAAACTATCATAGCAAGTCGAGCGCAGTTACATGCTGTGAAAGCCCGAAAGCGTGGCAACTCGCGGGAGCGTCACACAACACACCTGCTCCACCGCCCTACTCCAGCCAGACTCTGCTCCGCCCGCGCTCCACGTGGCACCGTTAACACTACCAAAGATCCTAAACACTTTGATTCTCCACACGACCTATCGATGTAATCGTTCAATAACATAGTTTTCCATAGGCAAGACCCAGTGTAAAACTACAAATAATATTTACAAAACAAACCAAATATACATTGATACTATATCTCCTATATACTATGTCTTTTCTGCTATACATGTATATATACTCCTGGAAATTGAAATAAGAACACCGTGAATTCATTGTCCCAGGAAGGGTAAACTTTATTGACACATTCCTGGGGTCAGATACATCACATGATCACACTGACAGAACCACAGGCACATAGACACAGGCAAGAGAGCATGCACAATGTCGGCACTAGTACAGTGTATATCCACCTTTCGCAGCAATGCAGGCTGCTATTCTCCCATGGAGACGATCGTAGAGATGCTGGATGTAGTCCTGTGGAACGGCTTGCCATGCCATTTCCACCTGGCGCCTCAGTTGGACCAGCGTTCGTGCTGGACGTGCAGACCGCGTGAGACGACGCTTCATCCAGTCCCAAACATGCTCAATGGGGGACAGATCCGGAGATCTTGCTGACCAGGGTAGTTGACTTACACCTTCTAGAGCACGTTGGGTGGCACGGGATACATGCGGACGTGCATTGTCCTGTTGGAACAGCAAGTTCCCTTGCCGGTCTAGGAATGATAGAACGATGGGTTCGATGACGGTTTGGATGTACCGTGCACTACTCAGTGTCCCCTCGACGATCACCAGTGTAGGAGATCGCTCCCCACACCATGACGCCGGGTGTTGGCCCTGTGTGCCTCGGTCGTATGCAGTCCTGATTGTGGCGCTCACCTGCACGGCGCCAAACACGCATACGACCATCATTGGCACCAAGGCAGAAGCGACTCTCATCGCTGAAGACGACACGTCTCCATTCGTCCCTCCATTCACGCCTGTCGCGACACCACTGGAGGCGGGCTGCACGATGTTGGGGCGTGAGCGGAAGACGGCCTAACGGTGTGCGGGACCGTAGCCCAGCTTCATGGAGACGGTTGCGAATGGTCCTCGCCGATACCCCAGGAGCAACAGTGTCCCTAATTTGCTGGGAAGTGGCGGTGCGGTCCCCTACGGCACTGCGTAGGATCCTACGGTCTTGGCGTGCATCCGTGCGGTCCGGTCCCAGGTCGACGGGCACGTGCACCTTCCGCCGACCACTGGCGACAACATCGATGTACTGTGGAGACCTCACGCCCCACGTGTTGAGCAATTCGGCGGTACGTCCACCCGGCCTCCCGCATGCCCACTATACGCCCTCGCTCAAAGTCCGTCAACTGCACATACGGTTCACGTCCACGCTGCCGCGGCATGCTACCAGTGTTAAAGACTGCGATGGAGCTCCGTATGCCACGGCAAACTGGCTGACACTGACGGCGGCGGTGCACAAATGCTGCGCAGCTAGCGCCATTCGACGGCCAACACCGCGGTTCCTGGTCTGTCCGCTGTGCCGTGCGTGTGATCATTGCTTGTACAGCCCTCTCGCAGTGTCCGCAGCAAGTATGGTGGGTCTGACACACCGGTGTCAATGTGTTCTTTTTTCCATTTCCAGGAGTATATATATATATATATATATATATATATATATATATATATATATATATATATATATGTGTGTGTGTGTGTGTGTGTGTGTGTGTGTATAGAGAGAGAGAGAGAGGAGAGAGAGAAAAAGAGAGAGAGAGACATTTTAAAACTATTACAATATATAAAGACACCGAAATGGCACATCTTCAGGTAACAAAATAAGGAAAAAAATTATAGTACAATAAATGGAAATAAGAGGATTTGTATATCCGGCGTTAGAAGATTTTGAAAAAAATGTTTACTCTAATTAAGGATTGGAGCGACCACGACGGCCAAGAAGGAAGGTTACCAGGACTAATGTCGAACAACAGTTGCCTACAGGAAAAGTTTTCCATCCATTCATTAACAAGATTACAGATGTAATTGAAAAATGTTTATCAAAGCTAGGAGTTAAAAAGATTTTTGAGCTCATTGTGAAAATAGATGAATTCCTTAGAACAGTAAAGAATGTACGTCATGCAGTGGCGACTGCTCGTGTGTGTAAATGGCAATGCAATTGTGGCAAAGTAAGAAATGCATCATAGATAGAAGTATTAATGCTTGTTCTAACCGAACAAAAAAGGAACTATCGTTTGGAAAAAATGATAAATCGATCTTGGCTGAGATCATGAAACAAAATGTTTTATGTTACACAACGCCTTACAGTGCGCACTTGTATAGAGAAGCGACAGAAATCAGTTCTTGACTCAATTCCCAGCACTGTCGCTGAAGATATCTCCCGCTGACGCGCCGAAACGTTAGTGAATTGTTGTGTGAGTGGACCACGGCCCCTCGGTTCGTAACGTTTGGCAGAAATGAAAACTGCTTTACAAAAACTCTTATATGTTAATTCTGAAAAGATTTTAATATAATTTTATTCGATCATATAGTCGAGTTAGTGCAGTTTATGATTTGTGTACAAAAAATTCAATGCGCATCTCGCGGCTACATACCGATGATATTTGTCTGTACGGAGGCGTGAACAACGGAAAGTTAAAACAATTTCCGATAACATTTGTGTTTAACGCTTCACAATACGTAACGGTATGGAGTTACAGAGTAGAGTTATATAGGCTGAAATGTTTATATAAAATATACATTCAGCACACCGCTGGTGAAGCTGAGTAACAAACTATTTTAGGATACTCCATTGTGGTATCCCTTTTATAGTAAGGTAGCAGAAGAAGAAATTTATCTTCGAATTTTACGTTCAGCGAGTAGCCTGGACGTTAAAGGTGACTCGGTAGCACATGTTCTATAGTGTTACTTTGTTTGAGATTTCCATTACCCAATCGTATCAAAATCTTGTGTTTTTGAGAGATCTTGAAAACATCGTAGCATCAATACAGTACATGGTTACGGCAAATCATTTTAAACATCAAGCGAAAACTATGGCGATTTACTTTCATAAATATTTAATCTAAAATAATGAGTGCTCAGTTTGCTTCTGTCAGTCTATCACAGAAAAAAGAAGTGATGGTTGTTAATAATAACCGGTAAAAGTTACTGATAGATAAAGAGAAGTGTGACCGCTATGTCCAGCACCCTAAAGAAACCGTTTAGTCCATCAGCATTACAGCGTTACTGAGAACGAGAAATATATGTTTCAAATGGCTCCAAGTACTGTGGGCTTTAATATCTTAGGACATTAGTCCCCTAGACTTAGAACTACTTAAACCTAGCTAACCTAAAGACATTACCCACATCCATGGCCGAGGCAGGATTCGAACCTCCCGACCGTAGCAGCAGCACGGTCCCGGACTGAAGCGCCTAAAACCTCTCGTCCACAGCGGCCAGCTACTGACAACGAAGTTGTTCGATGTTCGAATTCCATAGATGAGAGCAATAAGAATTAAACCCAGATGCTCACCTTAAGTTTGCAGGAATCTAAAATAGTGCACTTCAGAAAAAGCAGAAAAGATATAGTATATAGGAGATATAGTACCAAAAATGCACAACTGTTATCAATTAATTCACAGAAGTAAAGTGGAGGTAGATATTTGTGGTTATATGAAATGGGATGATCATATAGGCTGTGTCGCAATTAAGCAGATGACAGACTAGGATAAGTCAGTATAATACAAACGACAGGGGCTACGAAACAAGCTTAGTCTATTTACAACACGCACTGGTGCATTTAAACAGTCTTTGGTCCCCTGATTCTTATACCAAATGAACCACTAATCTTTATGAAGCAATTTAATTAATAATATCTAAGAAACCTCAAATAAGTCCCAGAGTGATTTAGTTTCCGTTCAGTTTTCTCGTGCCTTGAAAAGAAATAAGAGGAAGAGCTAGATTATCTACTTATAGATATGACCTGATGATAAACAGACGTTTCTCTTACTTGCCTCATGTTGATTTTCATTAGTGGTCATTCACGTTGCTGATGCAGTTGTCTAATGGATATTTATTGTTTGTAAAAGGACTTTCAGAGTTCCGGTTAATTCCTTATACACTACAAAGTGAAATGTCGCAGCTAATTTAATTTAATCTTCTATATGGAATTTTGCCAAATAAAGACATTGTGTGGAAGGCGACTGTAATGTGACATAAATTATTGATGGTGTACAGTATAACACTACCATTTTTTAAATCAAGAAAATATAACTTATTATATACTACTGATTTACACAGTGCTAAAAAATGTAATGCTGGAGATTTATTACTCCATTCGCATATGCTGATTACATGTCTTTTCGTTTACCTTTTAAACAGAAAATGTCTGAATCCTTCTTTCGTCTGAACAAGATCACTCAGTCTCTTACCTGTTGTCACTTTCGTTGGAAGCGTATTCTGTCTGTCACGTAAACTATTATCTAAATAATTACAGAGTTAATTATCTAAAGGTGTTTTATTTGGTAGAAATACTAGAAGTACCCGTTTTATACGTAATCAGTTAATCAAAACTGTAAGTTAACATTTTCACGGGAGACCGTTTTCAGTAGGATTACAACCACATTTTTCAATAATGAAACGACTTGAATTTGCTGTTGCCTCTCCCGTTAATCATTCTCGAACTAGAGAAAGAACCTATCTTTGTGCGAACCGATGTCTGATCATATTAATTTCTTTGATTGAAGTTTTGCGGTCAGAAGATCATGGAACATCCATCACCCATTGACCTCAACATCCAGCGATTGGAGAACAGCAAAATAAATTATTTAACATTCAAATAATTAAGTTTTTTGCCACAACTTCCCAGGTAATGAGAGATAATCGCTTTTCAGTTAGACTGTGATTTCATGACGTGGAGAAAAAAGTACGAAGCATTTGAATTACTTTAACTGTAGCATGGAGGATCTCTCCCTTGTGTAATTCTCACCCACTTGAAGGCACGTTTCAACAGCAACCTTCCACAAATTGGTTTTAGGTTTCGTTATAAAAAAAGTACCGTAACCACTGTCGAACTAATATAGTTCATCATCAGAAAGCATGCATGGATTCGTCAATATATATGATGCACTTCTTTATTGGTGAGCTGCCCTAGAACAATCAGTACCTCATGTAATGAATATGGTTGCGCTATAGACTTGTGTTATAATTCAACTTACGTGGAATTCCCAATGAGCACCAAGTATTTTGATTCACTTACAACTGATCAAAACCAGTATGGAGTGTTTATAAAGCACTTTAGTGTCAAAGATGCTGCGGTATAATGATGCATTACGAAGATATGGCATTTCGGAAAAAGAAGAGTATATCGTGGATACGTTAAAAATAAACGTATATTATATTAAATACAGCACATTATGTACTGATAAATACAGCACTACAAACTTATTTTACAAAATTGTAGAGAACTAAATAAGAAGGAATGCTAAATCCTTATTAATTGATTAATTAATTTTCTTTATTTTTTTATTCCTTTTCACGCTTTTTCACATCATCCCCGTACAATGAACACACGGCACTTTCGTGACACATCCATACAACAAAAGACCAACCTACAACACATATCACCAACAGACTTTTCACCAAGGAGCTTACATTAAAGGTATTCCAACAGTGTGAATGCTAACATTATAACAGAGACAAAATAATTTCACTTAGATTCTATATTTTCATGGCGGTAAAAATAAAAAACTTTACCTTTATGCAACCTCATGCAATATGTTTTACGAATATTTCAGTAATCAGTTACATTACTTACAAAGGTATTATATTAAAGAAAATTTCCGAAAGAACAACTTATATAAAGAAATCACGAAGTTTAATTACAAAGTATACGAACTATTTTGCAATTAACATAATTAAGTGGTCGCAGGCACATTTCACCAAAGCACTTCATATTGCTAACTATATGTACTTACTGAAGTGATTTGCAATTAAATGGAACAAAACACAGACCCAGTAAAGTGTGTAATATTAATTTATTTAATTGTTTAGTAAAGAGGTATATCGTGTTGCTTACTAAAAATGATTGTAAAGCATTTTGCAGTTTCATAACAACCAGGAAGAAACACTAAGTGGTGAGAACCCTCTGCAGTGAACCTCATAGTAATTTTCGGGGTAGCAATGTGGACGTAGATGTAGGAAGTATTGCTACTTGTACTGATTCAGAACTACGGAGCCAATGGCTGAAGGAAAATCTCTGCACAGGTGCTCCGCAAAGGTTCTTAGTGGGTCACTTTAAGTATATGCCGCGATTCGTATGTGACTGTTATTTGCTACAGGCTGACTTCTACCCGTTGTTCTGTCAAGAAGTCGGTCTCTGTTATTGTCTCCTTGGTTCTTTTTACAGAGGACATAAAGTGGGATCGAAGTCTAAACAACACTTAGTCTTACAAGCGATGTGTGCAGAGGTATCCTAGAGCATAATCCCACAGCTCTTCACAGGGACGTACCTCTAAATATACGAGAAGTCATGTGGTTTATGCGTGGTCGTACTATCTCATTTTTAGGGTCACAGGTAGATGGGTAAACACAGTTCAGATGTATAACTTGTCTGTAGACTTTAGCCCAAGAGATCTGTCTCTAACGAAAAATTTAAATTTCTTTGAATACCCAAGTGTAGCTGACAATGAGGAAATAGTTCAGAATCTACTCGTGGATACCAATCCACAGCCTGATAAGTTCACTGAAGTAGATGGATTACATTTTCCATAGTTATTGTGATTCAGTCGATACCCTGCACTTCAGTGTAAACTCTATTTAGCATAGGTATTGCAACACATTTGTACACATTACTTTTAAACTACAGAGTCAATGCTTACAAACTGTTCCTTGCACGTTTTTACGCGACTGTCCTCATTGTTCGTGCTCATACGAGTATTTGAGGCTCATTCTTTAGACGTAGATCTTCTAGGAGAAAAGTGGGTATTGCGCGATAATGGAAGGGTGTATCACTTAATGAGGTCTATATCATCATAAGCTGTTACGACATTGACAATCTTCCTGGCTATATTCAAGTACCCATTTATCAATTCGGCAAGCGGTATAAGGAAACTGTTGGCCTGATGTTTCTATCTGAACCTTTTGAATTATTCACCAGCAGTGTTGATGCTAGACGTTTACAGTTGATGAGGCTGAGTGGAAGAAACTGTTGAATACTTTTGTAACGCATGCTAGATTCTTCTTTCGCGTAGCGAATGAAACTTATTGCTCATATTTTTGATAAAATTCAAAGAAAATAAAATCCTGCTGATGGCAACGTGCCACGACAATGGTTAGTTCACTAGCTACTAGCCACTCACCTAGCTGCCAGTCTGACAATGGTGAATCTTTGGTGCAAGTGCGTTTCAGTATCAAACTATCATTTTAATTGTTCAAACTGCTTAAGACTTGATAGATTTTGGGTTATGCTGCCTTGTACAAATTTACCAATACACACAATGTCGAACGGTGTACAAAGTTTCGGCAGTTTATATCAACAAATGTCAGTTGTGAGGCAGATTTCGCAGTCGCGCCAGTCACCCAGTCAGGCGAACTGAAGCATACATCTGAATTGTGAAACAGTGGAAACCTTTATTTTTGAAATAAAGCTGTGCTACTGGAGGTTAAATCAGAAGCATTACATTCCATCCGCAGATGAAGATACGATTATTGATAGACCGACAGCACGCATGCTCCACGATGTTTATGATGTGGAATGTTCAGTAGGCAGTTATTTGCTATTCTGTTGCCGAAAAGCATTGCGAAATTTGGCGCATTACTTCTCACTCTACGAAACAGACCGAAAATGTCTGGCACTGTATTGCATCGAGGATAGTGAAACAGCAAATTGTTACAGATCTAAACAGAAACTTGGGCCGCGCCCTTGATGCATACTGTCAACACAGGTGGAACGTCTCCTCGAGTCAACAATGGAAGTGGTAAGCTCACATCCTAAGAGAACTCGACACTCTTAATTTATGATGCAACCGACGTCCTTAAGTGAGCAAGCAAACTGTCGTACACACGTCTGAGTAAACGGAGAGATTTTTTTTGGGCTTGGCCTTTGTCCCAGTGCCACAGTGGCACTTCCCGCAATGTAGTTTGCAAGCAGTACGCGTGCCCAGTCTGTCGTATGTATACCGAACTCGCCGGTTGATCTCCCTAAACCACCTATGGAGTAACGTGCAACCGACTTCTCAAAAACGTGTAGTTTCTTTCGCTGCGAGCGACCTACGGATTCTAAAATCGCATTCGCTCCAACGAGCCTACTGTTTCTTCGAGAGGCGAAACTTTATTTGAGGTAAGTTTTGTTCTAGCCGTACATTATGAGATTCAAAAGACATGTGATACCTTCGTGGTATGTTGTTGCAAATATGTTGGGGAAAGACCACTTTAGAAAGTTCATGTGATAGAGGATGATTGTGTGTCTCTCTGCAGATTGCAACTGTATTACTATCGAAGTTTAATCTACACTCTACTCGGGAGATTGAGGATTAAAATGGTCTTACACTTAGTATTCATCCTTAGACTATACTTCTTGGTAATAGAACCATTTTAGGTCATGTTCTGAACCAATTTAGAAGACATGCTTTAGCCAGTGCTTTGAGAAATAAGGTGACAAGTAGTCTATATCCTAAATCGACAGAGTATGAAAATATATCCTTATTACTGTTTTATCCACTTACCACATTAGTTCCCCATCTTTTAGTGATTGTAACGGCGCATTTAAGTACAGTATAAAGAAGAGTCTGGCAAGAGGAAGCACATAGAAATTGTCAGTTGCAAAAGCAAGAAGTTATTTGTAGTACTATAACATACTGATTCGTCTTTGTTTTCCTAATGTTGTGTTCCTGTTTGCCGTTATTGGAGAAAAACGTTAACCTCTAATGGAAGAACAGTGTACGTAAACGTTGGAAGTAGGCATGACAGTCAGGGACGGCTAAAGTAAAGTGTAATAAACACATAAAATGGAAAACTGTATAAATTAATAATGAATTGATACGATCAAACGATTTTAGTATCTTGGGCAGTTGAATTTTGGCTCACTAGACAGCAAAAGAGATAAGGAATGGATTCTGAATAGCCTGATGTGTTTTTCGTAGTCTAAAAAGAAGTATCGAAACTAAACTTTCCAAGCGGCTGCAGTTCGAAGTTGACAGTAAGTAATATCAGTTTCGATTATAATGCTGATGACAATGATTATGACGATTGTGTCTTTAAAGACACTAAATTTCGAAGGTCATCAGTCTTTCATTGAACACTCTTGACTAATTCTATGTGGCTTCGAAGGTCATCAGCCTATCACTGAACTCCCAGCAGTGAATCTATGTGACTTTTAGGAGAGTAAACCACCACGACTGACACTATGCGATTTAAAGAGACTGAAATTCGAAGGTCATTACTCTCTCCTTGAACCCCTAGGATTGACTCTGTGTCGCTTAAGAGAGAAGGTCATCAAGCTTTCACTGAAAAAAAAGAAAAAAATACTTTGTCTCTTTCCACATCCCACAGACTCCTCTCCAAGGGATCCATGGAAAACGCTAAAGGTAATGTAATGAATCCCTCTATGTATCCCATCTCTCTGGCTTTCACGCTCAAGTGTGAGAACGTTTACAGTTTGTTTGCGCAACGTGTATCTGAACCGTGACGTGGGAATCAGACTGGTAATTACCTAGCGGGATGTGAGGAATCACCTAAAAGTTACCTACAGGCTGACCAATTCCCAGCCCTCATCGTTAATCCGCGAGGCGAATTCGAAACAGATAACATCAGATTCGACTTTTGTTAGGGAGACATGAATATTTAATGAGAACATAGTTTGAAATAAGAATCTACATACCAAGAATTTGACGTGTATATCTATGCTTGGTTCTCAGCTTTGGGATCAGTTGTGTAGAAAATGGGCTTATAACACGAAAGCTAAGTCATACAGTAATGATAAAGTGTGTGTAACTAGACTGAAAAACCGTTTTGCTTAGTTAATACGATATACATTGAGGTGACGAAAGTCATGGGACGGCGATTTGCACATAAACAGATGGTGGTAGTACTATGTAATCAAGGCATAAAAAGGCAGTGCAGTGATGAATCTGTCATTTGCATTCAGGTGACTCATATAGAAATGTTTACAAAGTGATTAAGGCCGCATGCCGGGAATTAGCAGACATCGAACGCAGTATAGTAGTTAGAACTGCACGCATCGGACATTCTATTTCGGAAACTGTTACAGAACTCAATATTCCGAGATCCACAGTGTCAAAAGCGCGCCGAGAATACTAAATTTCAGGCTTTACCTCTCACTACAGACAATACAGTGGCCGACGGCCTTCTCATAACGACAGAATGCAGCAGCGTGAGCATAGAGTTGTCAGTGATAACAGACAAGCAACACTGCATGAAATAACCGCAGAACAATGTGGGACGTACGACGAACGTACCGTTAAGGACAGTGCTGCGAAATTTGGCGTTAATGGGCTACGTCACAGACTCCCAACGCAAGAGCACGACATCAGCTGCAGCGTCTTTCCTGGGTTCGGACCAAATTGGTTGGACCACAAAGTTGTCAACAAGGCACTGTGCAAGCTAGTGGTAGCTCCATAATGGTGTGGGTTGTGTTTACATGGAATGACTGGGTCCTCTGGTTCAGTTGAACCGATCATTGACTTGAAATGGTTATGTTCGGCAACTTGGGGACAATTCGCAGCCATTCATGGACTTTATGTTAACAAACGACGATGGAATTCTTATTCATGATAATGTATTATGTCAACGGACCACAACTGATTGCGATTGGTTTGAAGAACATTCTGGACAGTTGGAGGCGATGAATTGGCCATCCAGATCTCTTGACGTGAATCCGATCGAATATTTATGGGATATAATAGACATATCAGTTTGGGCACAAAGTCTTGTTCCGGCTACTCTTTCGCAATTAGGGACGGCTATAGAGGCAGTTTGGCTCGATATTTCTGTAGGGGATTTCCAATGACTTGTTGAGTCCACGCCTCATCGAGCTGCTACATTGCCCATGGCAAATGAGGTCAGACAAGATATTAGAAGGTTTTCCATGACTTCTGTCAAGAACACATAGTTGAATCAATTAAAAAGTATTTTATTAATGAGAGCCCGCTTCGAATGTACCAAGGTGGCATGCAGACGTATGAGCGGATATACATCGTAGAAATGTGTTTTACAGACTACGCCATAGTTTCTGCAAAAGGTCTTCGGCTATCTACAACATCAGGATATGGCTGAAGCCCGCTTATCCAGTCCCAAATTATCGTTGATTAGTTTGAGACGTCGAACCATTCTACACAAAGACGTCCATCGATAGCGAAAAAGTGCACCTTATACGGCTGATGACCAAGCAATGAAGGGACGCGTAGTGGGATCTGCTAGGTAAGACAGGTAAGCAAATTTATAGATCTGGGAAGATGTAATAACGCCTTTAACGAAAACGCCTGTCTGAGAAATTTAACGAAAATGTTAGATGAAATGACAGTAATATACAGTATAACAAAGTTTGTGTGATTAGAAATAATATTTCTGTATAAAACAAACCGATAGAACATAAATCGTAGTTATACCTGTAATATGACGTGACCTATGGCCGAAACCATACTATGAACCTATGATATATAAAGTTTGACTTTATTGGGTCCCTCAGACATAGTTACAACTTTTTTCTAGAAAACATCGCGAAATATGTTTTTTTCTGGTTAAATGCACTTCAAGGAAACTGCCCAGCTCGAGAGGAATATTAAATACAAAAATTAGTTGGAAAATACTTGAATGTAACTCAAACGACAATGTCACCAGATTTTGAAATGGAATAATGGGAAAAATGGTATCTTTGAACAATATGTTTAAGTGGAAACTTTTTCTCGAAAATACATTTTTGGGATGTTGTATTGGAAGGTACAGAAATTTTGTAGGTTACTGCATATCCGTAAGCATACCTTTAGTTGATTTAGGTGTGCATAAAATTATTTCACTCGTCATCACACTTATATTTGACAGGTACTCTGAATTTCTGCAATTCTCTATGACAGAGTTGCTAAATATATAGCAGTATCACGGTTGTTATGTGATTGAGGCAATCTAGGCCTCATCAAAGATCTGCGTGCTGTGTAGTTGTACTTAATTTTATCCATCCGAAATTCAGTGGAAGAGGAAGCAGTGGCTACAAACGTTGTCAGATAATAATCTTTTTTGTCAGAAGATGATGAGGGATATCGAAGATACAGCGTGTCAAATTGATAGCATGTGGGTCGCAGTCGCCGAGTAATCTCAGTTCACAGTTATGGAATATGACTGTCTGTAAAACAAAGTGATTGTGAATTTGTACATTAGATATGCAAATGATTCTTGCGTAATAATTACTGAACAACAAAAACTGTTCTATATATAAATACGAAATAATAATTTTCTTTAGTCTTAAAAGACTATATTTATAAAGGGTAAACGTAAGGTCCTTAAACGTTTCTGTGAAAAAGCAAATCTATTAATAATGTGCGATATGTTACGGAACATGTATAACAATAGAACCACAAAGCAGTACATCTCCAAGTCTGAGAATTGCTGCCAGCTGTCTTACTTACAATGAAACACATTATGCGGTCGCCGGCACGCTAGCTCAGCGTGTTCGGTCAGAGGGTTAGCAGCACTCCGTAATAACAAACAAACAAACAAACAAAAAATTGAACTAATCGATGAACAACGAACTTAAAACGGATGTCTTACGGCGTCCGCCCCGAGCAGATGCAACGAACAAAAGTGAACAAAAATGAGATTTAAAAAAATGCAGACTAGTTACAGACATTTGATCAAATGCATCTCCAGTTCGTTGTTTCAATTGTGCCATACTGATAATCTTCATCTTCTACACTTAAGCCTTAATACGCCGATACGCCGCCAGGCAAATTAATCCAAGGGATTCATTATAAATTTGTTACACACTAGGTTCAATCAGTTGAATGGATTTTAAAAATGGTTCAAATGTCTCTGAGCACTACGCGACTTAACATCTGAGGTCAACAGTCGCCTAGAACTTAGAACTAATTAAACTTAACTAACCTAAGGACATCACACACATCCCTGCCCGAGGCAGGATTCGAACCTACGACCGTAGCGGTCGCTCGGCTCCAGACTGTAGCGCCTAGAACCGCACGGCCACTCCGGCCGGCTGAGTGGATTTTATCTCCATTTTTATACATTACAATGTGGTAAATAACAAATGTTAATTTATCTGATATAGTTTAATTAGTAAATGAATTGTGCGATGGATTTCCAATATTCGAGAATAGTTGCATAATTTGTTAACCTCAACGACTGGCTACAATATCGCTTCACACCATGATCAGTTTTTGGTGCCTACACACATATTTTTATTTGAACACATCAACTTTTACCAGTGACTTAGCCTACAAAGGAGAGTGAAAATATTTTATTCGTGAAAGGCCACAACTGCACGTTATCCTCCCAGAAGACTTTAAAATCGCTAAATGCGATGTAATATTTGTATGTGATTTATAAGTTTTGTGTCCGTCTCTCCGACGTCTCCAGACATACTGCGCATGGGAGTCACCGTGGAGACTGGAAGAGTAGGACAGATGTTCTAGTGAGTTAATGTTTGCAGTCGAGGCGTTTTGTGCACTAATGTGACACGTAAATTACACACAAACCAACTACGGTTTTAATTTACCTAGACCTTTCGACAGTATTCTGACTGGTTTGATGCGGCCCGCCACGACTTCCTCTCGTGTGCCAAGCTCTTCACCTCAGAGTAGCACTTGCGACCTACGTCCTCAATTATTTACTGGATGTATTCCAATCTCTGTCTTCCCCTACAGTTCTTGCCCTCTACAGCTACCTCTGGCACTATGGAATTCTTTCCCTGGTGTCTTAACAGATGTCCTATCATTCTGTCCTTCTCCTTGTCAGTGTTTTCCACATTTCATTTCCTTTCCTTTGAGATTCGGCGCAGAACCTTCTAATTCTTACCCTATCAGTTCATCTAATTTTAAACATTCGTCTCTAGCACCACATCTCAAATACTTCGATTCTCATCTGTTCCGGTTTTCCCACAGTCTATGTTTTACTACCATACAACGCTATGTTCCAAGCGTACATTCGTAGTAATTCCTTCATCAAATTAAGGCCTATTTTTGATACCAGGAGTTTTCTCTTGGCCAGGAATGCCCTTTTCTCCCGTGCTAGTCTGCCATTGATGTCCTCCTTGCTTCACCCGCCATTGGTCATTTCGATGCTTAGAAACTAGAATACCTTAAGTTCATCTACTTCGTTATAATCATGCCTGATATTAGGTTTCTCGCTGTTCTCATTTATGCTACCACTCATTACTTTAGTCTTTCCTCGATTTGCTCTCACTCAATATTCTGTACTCATTGGACTGTCCACTCTTTTTAGTAGATCTTGTAATTCTTCTTCACTTTCACTCAGGATAACAATGTCATCAGCGAATCGTATTATTTACATCCTTTCACCTTGAATTTTAATTGCACTCCTGAACCTTTCTTTATTTCCATCACTGCTTCTTCAATGTATACATTGAACAGTAGGGGCGAAAGACTGTATCCTTCTCTTTCACCATTTTTAATACGAGCACATCGTTTTTGGTGGTCCACTTTCATTACTGCTTCTTGACATTTCTCAATGTAGTATACTGCTCGTCTCTCCCTATATCTTACACTTGTTTTTCATTTCGAATATCGTGCTCCATTTAACGATGTTGAACGCTTTTTTCAATGAACCTGTCTTGATGTTTACTTAGTCTTGCTTCAATTATCAACCGCAACGTTAGAATTGCCTCGCTGTGCCTTTACCTTATCTAAAGCCAAACTGAACTTTATCTAACACATCACAGATTGTCTTTTCCATTCTTCTGTGTATTGTTCTAGTCAGGAACTTGGCTGCATGTGCTGTTAAGTTGATTGTGCCGTAATTCTCACACATTTCAGCTCTTGCAGTCTTCGGAATGTGTGTATGAGATTTTTCCGAAAGTTAGATGGTATGTCACCAGACTCGTACATTCTACACACCAACGTGAATAGTCGGTTTGTTGCCACTTCCCCCAATCTCTTTAGAAATTCTGATGGAATAATATCTATCCCTTCTGCCGTAATCTTATGTCCCCAAAGCTCTCTTAAATTCTGATTCTAATGCTGGATCCCCCATTTCCTCTAAATCAACTCCTGCTTGTTCTTCTATTACCTCAGACATATCTTAGAAGCCTTCAGTGTACTCTTTCCACGTATCTGCTCTTTGCTCTGCATTTAACAGTGGAATTCCCGTTGAACTCTTAATGTTACCACCGTTGCTTTTAACTTCACCAAAGGTTGCTTTGATCTTTGCAGTGTCAGTCCTTCCGACAATCATTCCTTTTTCGATTTCTTCAAATTTTTCATGAAGCCATTTCGTCTTAGCTTTCCTCCACTTCCTATTTATTTCATTCCTCATATTTGTATTTCTATGTTTCTTAATTTCTCTGAAGGTTTTTGTACTTATTTCTTTCTTCGATCAACTGAAGTATCTCTTCAGTTACCCTTGGCTTCCTCACAGTTACATTCTTTGTCCCCACTGTTTTTCTTTCCACCTTCTGTGACTACTCTTTTCTGGGTGTTCATTCCACTTCAACTATACTGCTTACTGAGGTATTCCTTATTGCTTTATCTATAGCCTTAGAGAATTTCAAGCGTATCTCGCCATTCCTTAGTACTTCCGTATCCCACTTCTTTGTGTATTGATTCTTCCTGGCTAATCTCTTAAACTTTGGCCTACTCTTCATCACTACTGCATCATGATCCCAGTCTGTATCTGCTCCTGTGTGCGCTTTACTGATTTTTAATCTCTGTCTGACAATGATCTAATGTAACTGAAATCTTACGGTATCACACTGTTTTTCCTAAGTATACTTCCTCTTCTTGTATTTCTTGAGCAGATTATTCGCTATTCCTAGCATAAATTTACTAGAGAACTCAGTTAGTCTTTCTCCTCTCTCATCCCTTTTCCCAAGTCCATATTCTCCTGTAACCTTTTCTTCTACTCCTTCCACTACAACTGCATTCTAGTCCACCAATGAATATTAGTTTTTCACCTCCGTTTGCGTTTTATATTTCCCTTTCAATATCCTCTATATTTTCTGTACCTCTTCATCTTCAGCTTGAGACGTCGGCATGTATATCCGAACTATCGTTGTCGATGTTGGTTTGCTGTCGATTCTGATGAGAAGAGCCGTATGACGGAACTGTTCACAGTAATGCACTCTCTGCCCTACCTTCCTATTCATAACGAATCCTACTCCCTTTATACCATGTTCTGCTGTTGATCAGAAATCCTTGTCTTCTTTCGACTTCACTTCTCTGACCCCTACTATATCTAGAATGAGAATTTACATTTCCCTTTTCAGGTTTTCCCGCATGTTCAAACTTATGACATTCCACGCCCCGACACGTTGGATATTATCCTTTCGTTTATTATTCAATCTTTTCCTCTTGATCACCTCCCCTTTAGCAGTCCCCTTCGGGACATCCGAAAAGGGGATTATTCCAAAATCATTATCCAATAGAGAGATCATCATGACACTTTTTAAATTACAAGCCAAATGTCCTATGGATACACGTTGTTTCTTTAATGCAGTGGTTTCCATTGCCTTCTGCATTCTCATGCCTTTAATCAATGCTGATTCTTCTGCCTTTAGGGGCAGTTTCCCACCCCAAGGACAGAGAGTGCCTTGAACCTCTGTCCGCTCCTCCGCCCTTTTTGACAAACACCCCCCCCCCCCCCTCGTTTTGTTCGTTTCTTTTGTTCCATTTGTTCGGAGCGGACGCCCCGTGACATCTGTTCATGTTTATCGTTGATCCAGTGACTCAGTTTGTTACAAACCTGAATTGGCAATGAACAATTACACAATACTAGTCAACAAAGAGAAGCAAAAATATGAATTATTCTCTAGTGACGTCGTTGACACTAGATAATATATGCTACCAGTATTCCTCTTTTTCATAATTCTTTATACTTGTAGGTGTTTCATTGTTCGTGGATCTACAGTATGAAAGCGTTCAAAGTGAAGTAGCCTTGTGTTGCTATTATCTACCTAGTAAAGCAAATATAAAACTGCATTTGTCACCCGAGTAATTGTAAATTAAGACGCCCGTAAGTTGTCAGCGAACACAATGAAGCAACAAGTCATTGTTCCAGCCATATTTCACGGCCATCTGCGCCACTAGCTTTCCTTCAGAGATAACTGATAAGCGCCCTAGTTCCTTCCGAGTGATGCGGACCAACGGAGAACGGTAGAGACATGTGTCAGCGTGATCGTCGACTATATTCCGCGAAAGAACAACCGATAATGTTTTGTGAAGTACTAAGTAAATGGTCATGTCCGACTTAGTGTTGGAGACTAATACGTTCCAATATTAGGTGTCAGTTGGCTTGTTCGGATATCTAAATGATTTATTTTCGGGTTAGTGGAGGAACAATGAGTGTGGGAAGGAGACTGATAGATTTCAGTTCGCCATCATACCTGTGGATCACAAGAATGATGATTTGTCTAGTACACAAATCACCGCTAGCCTCTTTCCAGACACTGTGCTGGAGGCCAAAACTTCACCGAAACTAACGTCAGTGTCTTTCAAAAGAGAATCTTCCATCTTAATGCTGTTTATTATGCTTCAGACGGTAGGTCAAAAGGGAGTAGTATTTTGGACTTTGTACAAAAGTGTCAAATCATGAACTAATACGAAACTACTTCAGTCAGAGTTGACCAGACCTTCCGGTTTAGTGCTGAAGTAAAAGACTGCCGAATGTATGTACAGAGGCACCCATGATGGCGTGTATCTGATGGCGTGTATCTGACACAGTCATGTAAAGTGCTACATTAAGACGGATAGCGTTGTCATATAAGCTGTTACTATCGGTCCCCTTCATTTCTAATCGACAAATTAATGATCCCACGTTATCTAAGCGTGAGCCCTTCGCGATTTGAACACCATATTCTAGCAGGTTAACGCTTCCTACACGTTGTGTATTGCGCCATCAGTGGCTATCTTCCGTTGCAAATGTTCAATGTTACAAGCTCCTTAACGATAATTCGAGAATGGATGAGGCGGTAAGATCACTAATTTTAATGTTGAAGGTAGGGTAAGATCTTTTGGAGCAAATACGGCGGGGTCTGCAACACACAACTAAACCCAAACATGGAAACCAGTCAAAGATAAGCAAGTCGACTTCTTAGACAGTCAGTTCTTAGCTTAAACTATAGTACTTATATCTGACGATAATTTTGACACAGCTGCACATCACTTTCACAAAATTCATTAGGACACTATTTAGATTAACCATGAATAAAGATACATTGGAAATAAGGTATGTGCACACGAGAGGGAACTTGTGTCATTATTTATTTGTGAATGAAGGTGACAATGATCTTCTCCTATGTAATATTTAATAGATGTAGAAGAAAGAGTGCAAAAGAAAAGAGTGCAAATCTTACGCAGAAATATTAGAAATTGACACACAGACGTACGTATCTCCACATTTACTACTGAATAATCTAACTCAGTTTAGTTATACACCCTTTACACAGAGTTTCAACCTGCACATACGGGTAGAATCCTGGTGCATTCGTAAAAAGATTATGATGCTAATTCCAATTCCTATGCACATAGCTTCATTCCAATACATCTTTATTCTTCGTTACGGTAACTGCTATATTAAGGAATTTTGCAAAATACATGTGTAAGTGTATTAGAATTATCAACAGAGATAACTTTTATAGTTTAAGTCTGGAGTCGAAAAACTTAGAAGTTAATATGTTTGCGTTTGCATGATTTCCATCTTTGGGATGAGTTCTGTTCTGGAAAATCGGGTTATAACCCGAAACCTAGGTCGTACAGTAATAATAAAGGTTGTGAAACAATGCTAAAAATGTGTGTCGTTTAGTTAATACATTAAAATTGTTAGATTATTAGAATTTCAGCGATAAAATATTTTTCTAAAACATCAAGTGTGACAAGGTCGTTTATAAATTTTGTTGATTATCGTGCTTTCATGATCGAATGTGATTGTTTAATATTCAAAAACACTCCAAGTCAAGGTGACTAATACGTGTATGATTTCACTGAAACTCTGTATACTTTACTGAAGCATTAGAACGTGGCTTATAACATATTAACAGAAGTTCATTACCTTCACAAATTTGCTAGTGACGTAGAGAAGTTGCGTCCTTTTACAATAAAACATAGCAAGGAATATCAGCATATAAACATGAAACAGGGCAAATATAGAACATACATCATGTAGAGATGATGTCGTATCAAATTCGTTGTATTACAGAACGGCACCATCCTTAGTTTGCAGGTATTTCGCGAAGCGCTGTACCAGTGAAGTACAATGCTCCATTTCCTTTAAAAGAATAAGAATATAAGGAGCCACAAAAAACTTGAGACATCGTATAAAGAGAAAACTGACATCTCAGCAGTTCATTCGTTGTTTACAATAAAACTGAAAGTAGCTAATCTGTTGCTTGTGTCTCCATAATGTGCTTTTATCCGCTAGTAGCCCTGGAAAACGGACGCATTCAATAAGAAAAATTGATTTCTTCAGCCTCAGGTTTCACCCTTTAGCACTTACTAGTCCTAAAGCCCTAATAGTGGTATGATACTCGATTACGACATGATTTCTGTGCAGAATTTCAAAAAATTAAAATCAATGGGAAAATACTGGTGATTCGTTGCAGTATTGAACTGTCATCACTTCTGAGAAAAGTAGCGAACGGTGGACGGGCTAAATTTTCTTTTTATTTGCTGTATTTTGATTATATGATTGTCTGTATCTTGAAACTGAGGAAGTCAAAATTTTTCAATCGTTGTTCGATTTCTGCGTTTTTGAAGGAAAACACAAGAGTAATATACCGAAAATCGGTTTGTCCATAAACCTGTTATTTTGAGCGGTTTTCAAACTCAGGTTAAACTAGCGTTGGAAAAAACATGTAATCGAAAACCGATTGTTTCAGAGTGGCTTAGGGAAAATGATTATTGTACTAGCATGATCCACATTCTGAACAGCTCGATGTTTGTTTACTTTGCCACTTCACTTGTTTAATTTTCTTATAATTCGTGGTATCTTTTTGTATAGTTAACTCTGATTTCGCGTCTTCCGCAATTTTTGTTACTTCCTACAGTATTCGCGTCAGTTCGAAGTTTTAGAGAAAATTCTTCTAAGACAATTTTTATTTTATCTTTTTATCATTAGGGCTCATAAATATCTGTTACTTTCGAATTAGATTCGCAGAACTTTTGCACTGTTTTACAATTTGTCTATGATAAGGTGACCCACTATAATAAAATGTAACCTGATGCACAAATAAGTTTGTTGATCTCATTGCGACAGCAGTATTGTTATTCCCAGTGGCGAAACTCAATCATCAGTTATACTGAGACTTCAGATAAAATAACGAGTATTGCATTCGCTCGTTTTGCATGATCAAAGATTTGTCTTATAACGAGATCTGTACTTACGCTCCTCGATTCAGATCTAGAACTGGGACTCAACCTTCCAGTTTGCTAACACGCATTAGGTAGGAAATTCGAAACTCGCAAATATCCAAAATCAAGAGTACGTTTCCAGTAGGGCCCGGATTAATATGTAAATACGTATTTATTTCATTCTTTTTGTAGCTTTCTACATAAAGCATGTCATTTGAAGACAAAATGTAATTTTCATTTTCCATATTTTTCCGCATTTCAATGTTTAGTCCATATTTTTCCGTACTTCAAAATTTAGTCCATATTTTTATATCAGAAGTGGATGAATCTATATTTTCGACGATTCGTTGTATAAAATATCTTTTTAAAGCGTAAGAGCATAAAAGTATTCATTAAATGACACTTCAAAGCGCCATTTCTGGCCTCAGAATGGACGATCCGAAAACACAAATCGCACCATCTGAAGGCAGACTAGACTTTCAGATAGTCTGCAAGACTTTTAGTGTTGCTTCCCAGGTATTCTGGGAAGAGGGAAAGAAGCAAAATCACTTCCTAGGAGTGAAGCATTGAAATACTGTTTTTCGAGTGACGGGGAGGGGGGGGGGGGGGGTGACAGTTTTCGACAAGTTGTCTATGCTGTCAACATACCCTTCCCTACCAGGCATCTCTTGTAGTGAAAATGTCTCACCAAAGTTACAATCTTTCGTGAAGCACATTTATAAACACGCTTTTATCAAATGTGGTACTTGTTTGTAGCAATGGACATGATATTATATTAAGGCAGCTAAAACGCAATTTCTTTCGATGGCTAAGCTAGTCGGTATCCTCACCGTCCGTGAAATCTACCAGCCGAAGCTAGGGTGCAATAGCTCACTAACAAGTTTACGGACGGTACCTTATATGCCGTCTTCGTCGTCGGTGCGTTGCATGATTTCTGTTCCTTTACGATTTCTGTTTCGTCATTCGATTGTCTTTCGCGTGGTACGCTAAAGAATAGGCCTTACAGTCAAGCAAGCTAGTTAATGCCAGAGATGTGAATACTAAGCCTGCAGTGTTAAAGGTTTGCTCATTGTTCTACTCGAGAGTCTCATTCAACGCGCGACGTCTGACGCACACCTCCATAAGTAGTACGCTAGTAGTATGTATAACTTCACGTCCATCTCATTCACTGTTGATAAGGACGAGGTTGCCTCTACGCCTCATGGTGTTATTTACGGGTCTACGTTCTTTCAAGTATAAAAGTTGATTATCTCAGTCTATGTGCGTGTGGTGTTTTATTCACCATAAAGTGTTGAGCTCTATTGACAAGAGATTTCAGATTGATTCCGTATTTCTGCATTTCCGGAAGGCTTTTGACACTGTACCACAGGAGCGGCTCGTAGTGAAATTGTATGCTTATGGAATATCGTCTCAGTTATGTGACTGGATTTGTGATTTCCTTTTAGAGAGGTCAGAGTTCCTAGTAATTGACGGAAAGTCATCGACTAAAACAGAAGTGATTTCTGGAGTTCCCCAAGGTAGTGTTATCGGCCCTTTGCTGTTCCTTATCCATATAAACAGTTTTGGAGACAATCTAAGCAGACGTCTTCGGTTGTCTGCAGATGACGCTGTAGTTTATCGACTAATAAAGTCATCAGAAGATCACAACAAACTGCAAAACGATTTAGAAAAGATATCTGAGTGGTGCGAAAAGTGGCTGTTGACCCTAAATAACGAAAAGTGTGAGGTCATCCACATGAGTGATAAAAGGAATTCGTTAAACGTCGGTTACACGATAAATCAGTCTAACCTAAAAGCCGTAAATTCAACTAAATACCTATGTATTACAATTAGCAACAACTTAAACAGGAAGGAACGCATAGAAAATGTTGTGGGGAAGGCTAACCAAGGACTGCGTTTTATTGGCAGGACACTTAGAAAATGTAACAGACCTACTAAGGAGACTGCCTACATTACGTTTGTCCGTCCTCTTTTAGAATATTGCTGCGCGGTATGGGATCCTTACCAGGTAGGACTGACGGAGTACACCGAAAAAGTTCAAAGAAAGGCAGCACGTTTCGTATTATCGCGAAATATGGGAGAGATTGTCACAGAAATGATTACAGGATTTGGGCTGGAAATTATTAAAGGAAAGGCGTTTCTCGTTGCGACGGAATCTTCTCACAAAATTACAATCACTAACCTTCTCCTCCGAATGTGAAAATATTTTGTTGACACCGACCCACATAGGGAGGAGCGATCACCATGATAAAATAACGGAAATCAGAGCTCGTACAGAAAGATATAGGTGTTCATGCCTTCCACGCGCTATACGAGATTGGAATAATAAAGAAATGTGAAGGTGGTTCGATGAACCCTCTGCCAGGCACTTTTAAATGTGATTTGCAGAGTATCCATGTAGATGTAGACAAGTGATCGAAATCATAGACAGGCTTAAGAATACGAAATAATAAATCCTTTATTGCAGAAAGTGCTGTAAACGAGAGCTATATACAGGGTGTTACAAAAAGGTACGGCCAAACTTTCAGGAAACATTTCTCACACACAAATAAAGAAAAGATGTTATGTGGACATGTCTCCGGAAACGCTTAATTTCCATGTTAGAGCTCAATTTAGTTTCGCTCAATGGAGCACGTTATCATGATTTCATACGGGATACTCTACCTGTGCTGCTAGAACATGTGCCTTTACAAGTACGACACAACATGTGGTTCATGCACGATGGAGCTCCTGCACATTTCAGTCGAAGTGTTCGTACGCTTCTCAACAACAGATTCGGTGACCGATGGATTGGTAGAGGCGGACCAATTCCATGGGCTCCACGCTCTCCTGACCTCAACCCTCTTGACTTTCATTTATGGGGGTATTTGAAAGCTCTTGTCTACGCAACACCGGTACCAAAAGTAGAGACTCTTCGTGCTCGTATTGTGGACGGCTGTGATACAATACGCCATTCTCCAGGGCTGCATCAGCGCATCAGGGATTCCATGCGACGGAGGGTGGATGCATGTATCCTCGCTAACGGAGGACATTTTGAACATTTCCTGTAACAAAATGTTTGAAGTCACGCTGGTACGTTCTGTTGCTGTGTGTTTCCATTCCATGATTAATGTGATTTGAAGAGAAGTAATAAAATGAGCTCTAGCATGGAAAGTAAGCGTTTCCGGACACATGTCCACATAACATATTTTCTTTTTTTGTGTGTGAGGAATGTTTCCTGATGGTTTGGTCGTACCTTTTTGTAACACCCTGTATACTGACTGCAACATACGTTTCCCTTCATGGCTCTTTACAGTGTATCACGTTTAATATTTTATACATGTAGATGTAGATGTAGATGTGATCAAAAGCATCCTGACACCTGGCTGAAAATGACTTACATGTTCGTGGCGCCCTCCATCGGCAATGTAGGAATTCAGTATAATGTTCACCCGACCGTAGCCTTGATGACAGCTTCTACTCTCGCAGGCATACGTTCAGTCAGGTGCTGGAAGGTTTCTTGGTGACTGGCAGCCCATTCTTCAGGGCCTGCTGCACTGAGGAGAGGTATCGATGTCGGTCGGTGAGGCCTGACACAAAGTCGACCTTCCAAAACATCCCAAAGGTGCTCTGTAGGATTCAGGTCAATACTCTGCGCAGGCCAGCCTGTTGCACGAATGTTATTGTCGTGTAACCACTCCGCCACAGGCCGTGCATTATGAATAGGTGCTCGATCGTGTTGAAAGATGCAATCGCCATCCCCGAATTGCTCTTCAACAGTGGAAAGCAAGAGAAAACTTAAAACATCGATATAGGTCTATGCTGTGATAGTGCCAAGCAAAACAACAACGGGTGCAAGCCCCCTCCATGAAAAACACGACCGCACCGTAACACCATTGTCTCCTAATTTTACTGTTGGCACTACAAACTCTGGCAGATGACGTTCACTGGGCATTCGCCATTCGCCATCGGATAGCCGCATTGTGTAGCGTGGTTGGTCACTCCACATAACGTTTTTCCACTGTTCATTCGTCCAATGTTGACGCTCCTTAGATCAAGCGAGGTGTCGTTTGGCATTTACAGTCACGATGTGAGGCTTATGAGCAGACGCTCGACCACGAAATCGAGGTTTTCTCCCTCCCACCTAACTGTCATCGTACTTGCAGGGGATCCTGATGCAGTTTGGGATTCCTTTGTGATGTTCTGGATAGATTTCTGCCTATTACACATTACGAACCTCTTCAACTGTCGGCGGTCTCTGTCAGCCAACATACGGGGTCGGCCTGTACGCTTTTGCGATGTACGTGTCCCTTCACGTTTCCAGTTCACTATCACATCGGAAACAGTGAAGCTAGGGATGTTTAGGAGTGCAGAAATCTCGCGTACAGACGTATGACACAAGTGACACCCAATCACCTGACCACGTTCGAAGTCCGTGATTTCGGCGGAGCGTCCTACTCTGCTCTCTTACGAAGTCAAATGACTAATGAGGTCTCTGATATGGAGTACCTGGCAGTATGTGGCAGCACAATGCACCTAATACGAAAAACGTATGTTTTAGGTGGTATCCGGATACTTTTGATCAAATAGTAAATCTACATAAAAATTGAAAGGACAAGCAACCGTTATGTTTCAAATTACAAACAAATATAAATGATTTCGCAAACGAGTCTTCCAGTACAGATAGTAAAGTTACTGGACGGCTATTTGAAGATAAAACGAGCAAATCTTTTCTGTTGACGTGTGAAGATCGTCCTAAATGTAACCACCAAACATCAGAAAAGCTATGAGTGTTTTATGGCCGAATGTCGTAAAACACGAAAATCTTTCCTTGATACTTATCGATGCTGCGCCTTACATGGTTAAAGCTGCAGATGTCCTAAATGTTTTATATCCTGAAATGATCCATGTAACGTGCTTGGCACACGGAATAAATACCTTAGCTGGACAAATTACAGAATATGTTAATAATTTAATATCAAACCAGAAAGAAAAATATTTTTGGAAGTTCCCAGTAGGATCTCAAAATTTTAAGAGATGTATCCCGATATTATTTTGCCACCAGAACCAGAACTGATATGTTGGAGTACATGGCTACAAACAGCTCAATACTACGCTGTGTGACATTACAGGAATTAGTTTTCAATTTCAAAATGGGCCTGCTTCTATTTTGAGTGTAAAAGAACTTTTTGAAAAAGTCATTTAGTATACATCAAAAGCAATTACTGTTTTTTTACCTCTTCTGATTAAGTCACTGGAAAACCCTTCAACATCATTTAAAGAAAATGTAAAGATTATTGAAGGCAGAAAAATGAAAATTATCGATGCAGAAGGACCCGTTGGTGAGATGTTAAAGCAAAAATTAGGCTATGTACTTGTCAAAAATAAAGGTCATAATCTGCTAAAAGTAATTAACCGTATTCTGTGCGGAAGAATGGATGACAAATTTGACGTTCCATACTCACGTCTAGAACTGCCCAAATTTAATCAGGTGACATCTTGTGAAATATCTTTCAGTTAATATATTCTTCCATTGAAACACAAATAGTTCTAATTTTGAAAATTAAAAAAAAAACATGTGATTGTGTATTGTAGCAATACAAATAATGCTAGTGAGACTGAAGAAACATAATTTTTTTGTTTTTGGGATAGTAAAATGTGGTTTATTTGAAAACCGTAAATTTTTGTCTGCATATGTAATTTTTAAGCCAATATTATACATACATATTTTGTCATTTTAATACATATTTATCCGAAGCCTTGTTATCAGCCACTCCTTAAATAATTTGTCAGAACATCTGGACACTAGAGTACAAAAATCATTTAACAATGATGATCATATTATACATAAAAATATGGAACTAATTCCAACAGCAATAATAATCATTGTGAATACATTAGCACTAGTCCTAGCGTCTCGTTAGTACACTTCACAGAAGCAGGTTGTAGTGACTGCTTGTGTCTGTTAACGTATATCCACTCTCCACAGATCTCTGACAGCGTTACTGCTTGAGGAGATTCATGTAGCAACACTTCATCAAAGGGAAAGATTGTCTTCACACTCCCCTCCCACCCCCCTTCCTCCCTCCTTCCCACCCACCTCTCCTTTCAACGACCGCTCCCTTTTCTTCCCAAAGTGTGACTGTTGGCTATTAAGCATAGCGCTTAGTGTAGTTAACTGGGATGTGTGTTTCCAGAGCACAGTATCAAGATTGTCTTCCTGATGATCTTATGAACAATGGCGTTTTGGAAAACACATTACTCTGAAATAACACCCAAAGGCATCACTAGTCTTAATCCAGAAGCCCTCACTCAGTCAACTGCCCCATAAAGAGTGAAGATTTTGCCTTGGTGTTGGGGCATGATCAGGAAATTTACGCTTCCACCATCCCTTCTCTATTCCTCTTCCACCACCAGGATTCGAAGGGACTGCCTACCGGGCACGTGCCACAGCAGTACTGCACCACACCAGCGTCGGCTACAGAGAGATTGCTAAAAACGTTGAACGATTCGGAACATTGTTATAACATAATGATTTGTCATTTGGGACATTTGGGTATGTATCTAAGCTGTACCACTAGCTCACACTATCTCGGTGTTTCGTGGTTACCTTTGACGAGAATCATAAGCTCCTGCTCGTTATTTTTGCACCACATATTCTTTCGTTTGAACTACTGTGTGTGTACTATGATACTGACTCCAACTTTGCTTTAAGCACAACGTAATAGGTACTCTTAGTGCTAACACGTGAATGCTCTCCAACAGGTGTAGCTGAGCTAGCGAGCCGGACACTATGGAAGTGACTTCGGAACCCATAGCGGCGGCCAGCCGCCTCTTCTTCGGTATCACCGACTACGTCATCTTCAGCGCCATGCTGCTCGGCTGCGTGGCCATCGGCGTCTACTTTGGATTCTTCAAGGTCGCCGTCAACGCCGAGCAGTACCTGCTAGGCGGACGCCGCATGGCAATTTTTCCCGTAGCTGTTTCTCTGGTAGCCAGGTAAATAAACACTCCCCACTCAGATGACATGCTGTCTCGGATGCAGAAGCGGGTCTTAGCCATAGAATTTAATTTCAGACATACACCCCTGCATGTGCACCATGAATTCTACGGTTGATATTTCTTGATCAGAGAATTGATGTTTAATAGTCGGCTGTTAATAGGTATATTCTTGTCATATTTTAAAGAAAATCAATATTAGGTTTCAAGATTGTAGTTATTACACTAGGAGAATCAGCTCGGACAAGACACATTAGGACGGAATCAGACAAAACTTGGCTTTCATCTTTAACCGCAACGATAAAAAATTAATATCCGGCAAGATTTGAACCCCTCCACTCATCCGATTTTCATTTTGTGTACGCTGTTTCTAGTTTCATGGTAAAAAATCATCCTTTTTATGATGCTTTTAAAATTTCTCAGCAGCTCCAATATATAAAAGCTCTGCGTGTAATATGTTGGTCTTTACATGCTGCTCTGCTGATGGTCCCCCTATAGTGAACTTTGTTCAGTTTCATAGTTCTCCGTATTAATTATTAAAAGGTACACCAGCTGATGCTTCAGGTAACTACTTGCCCCCCCCCCCCCCCCATATTTTAGGTCTGAAGATTACCTAATTCAGCTGAAACTATCATTACAATAAAGAAATACTTTTTCTAAACTGTGCTTTGTTCATGAAAATATTTAAAAAATCACTGCATTATTCTGGCGACGTAATGTCGCCTTTCTAATAATATTCAGCATTCAGAATTCATCAGAGAAAAGTATATACGTGACAAAATGAGCATCGACCATACAGCGCTGTATCACCTATTGGCTTAACACATAGGGAAGGCCAAGACCGTAGAAGATAAATGTTGCAGTATTAAGGTCAATGGTGACAGGTGCAAATGATACTGGTGTTACAGCAATTTCCCCTGTTATCTCTCACACGGTGCTGCGCGCAATGACCTACTTAACGTGACAATTGTTGAGTTTTGATGGAGGTTCCTCATCTATACGAGAAAGCACTGTTTTTTCCATAGATTTCTATTGCGATTTCCTCTGGAACTATTTGGCAACACTGTGGGTGACTGCTGTCTGCTACGAGGGTATTGGACCTTTCTACCTGTCAGATTCCCTACAGTTTCTATTTCCTTGGGTACACACGGAACTCATTTATGCGGGTTTCATAATCGTGTACGTCATTTAACGATGGCTGATCGATTATACACGCCACCATATAAATGCACAGTGTAATCTCACAGATGCTAACATCAAGACGGATCATGTCAGTGTGAGCATCACCCCATCCACAGTACATTAGCAGATGGTTTGTTAAACCAACAACATTGACAAAGTTCCTCGGGAATTTACCATTGCATAAGTGTCTGAATTGTTTTAAACAGTCTTATTTGCTATAATAACTTGTCTCAGTACTTCAAGGGCGCGCTGCCACGGCTGCTGCTGAAAAAGCAAATCACATTAATTTGCTTATTCTCTTGTAATCATGCACCTCAAAACCCTGTAATTAACGTAATCTTTATCTCATTTCAGATATGAAGGTTGTGTCTCAAATGTAATTTAGGACATAAAATTGTTAAATGACTCATTGCTCAAATAGTGCATCATTTGTACAGCTATTCGCACTCTGAACTTCGATCACGCCAATCTCTTCCTTACGTTACTGCCCAATGTGTTTGGGCAATGTTGTCGAATTCGAGGAGCGTGTTTCAAATATTTACAAAAACAATGAAGGAAAAATCATGTTGTGATCAAAATCTTATTGATATTCCTCAGAATATTCGTCCTTAAAATGCATACACTTTCGCATGCGTCCGAAACAATTCGGGAAGCATACGCTGCGTGAGAAAAGCCAGTGATACACCCCAAAAGATGAGATGAAAACGAAAGGAACTTCACTGGTGGAGAGGTTATGTGACGTTACTACAGTTATTGCAAATTGCTGTGAAATTTACAAACAACTAGGCTGTATGAGCCCTCTTATCAGTATCGTGACGCAGCTCCTGTGTCCTGGAAGCATGCACTGAATCGACTGGAAAGAGTCAGAAACATTCTGGTGGGGCAAGCTGAGCCACAGATGATGGATCTGGTCCTTGCCATCCTGACTTTTCACACTGGGGCGGATTTGACGTTTTAGGTGATTCAATTTAGGTTATCTCAGGGGACACATATAGTGATGCTGCTGGCCACAACAGTACCTCTACATCACCCAGACAGTTCGTAGACAGACGTGCCATGTGTGGATGGAGAAACACCTTTTGATAAAGGCATCGCCTTACTAACGCATGAGAGGACATGAGGACGCCACTCCAGATATTGAAAAAATGTGACCTCTACGCCGCCATTCTTGCGAACGAAGATCACCTGGGATAGTGCGGAACGGCGATTCATCGCTGAAATGCTACGCCATTCATCGGCAGTCCACCATTTCGGGACACGGCAGCACTCCAAATTACGACTGTTGATGTATTTTAAAACATCGGGAATACGATCTATCGATATTTAAGAAAGAAAAATTATCGGTGCTCGATATATCGGAAGAAGTAATGATATATCACTATGTCATCAGAGAAAAAATATCGACATACAGGCCAACAAAAATATCGGCCGAACGTTGTACATATACTGCTAGTTTTGGAGCTCTATATTTTAGTATTGATTTAGTATTTTAATTTATGAATTTGGCCAGTTATGGACAGCATACAACTTAAGACTAATGTCGTTTCTTTTTCTTACTTTCTTCCCAGTACTTCTCCGTTTTCTCTCCAACTGCTCATCTGTCCACACTCTCTTGGGTCGAGGTTTTGGCACATTTTCTTCATAGCTTACTTTTTCGATCAGTAGCCTGAAGTGATTCCTGTCACTTATTATTTCTTCTGTAACATCTATTTTGTTGGCATCTTTCTTTACTGCTTCTACCCATACTACAGTTTTTTCAGCTTACTAACGTAATTTAACATTTTCTTTGTAACCCCTGTTTCTTCCATTCTTTTTCAATGTCCATAAAATTTTCGCCGTCTCTTCCTCAATGGAGCTGTGTATTCTTGTATAAATCTTCATTCTTCCTTTCAATTCACCTGTTATCATTGTTCTTCTCAAGACCTAGAATTTTTCATAGTATTTTTCTCTCTCTTTTTTCTAATTCTCTTTATTCGCCTTTATTATTCAGTGTTAGTCACTCTGATCCATACGTTGCTTGTGTCCTAATAACTGAATTATAATGTCTAATCTTCGACTGAATGGATATTGATTTCCTATTCTAGTGGTTTTGTGCTAATTTATATGCAAATTCAAATTTTTTTATTCTTTCTCTGTTTGTTGTGTTATCCAGTCCATTGACTTGGATCCACTTCCCAAGGTATTTAAATTTATCAACTCTTTTAATTTTTCCTTACTTTGTTAGCATTAAATTTTCTGTGTTAAGTTTGTGTTCTATATACTCGTTTCTTTGGTATAATATCTTAAGTTTAGTCTTTTCAGCAATCTCGTGTAACAGATCAAGAATAACTGTTGCATCTGTTCGGTTTTGAGTTATCAAAGCCATATCATCTGCAAAGGCCAAAAATTTCACCTCAAATTTGTTCTTTCCTTGGCCCATGCTTACACCCTTTGTGCCTCTGTTATTTTCACTATTTTATCTAAAACCAAGTTAAAGAGAATTGGTTGCTGTCCATCTCCTTGTCGAACTCCTATTTTGGCTTTAAATGGTTGAGAAATTTCGCCTTGTATCTGTGCCTTGTAAATGTGAGCGTTGGTTCCACAAGTCTACTGATGTTTTCGAACATCCCTGATTCATAAAGTACCTGGAACAGTGTTTGTCTAACAGCTGATTCGTAGGCCTTCTTGAAGTCTGCGAAAATAACTACTGCATTTTTATTTTGTATAGCTCTCACACTCAGAATTGTTTTTAAATTAAGAATCTGTTCTGCATATGATCTACCTCTTCTAAACCGTGCTTGATAATCTCCTATATTACACTGCTGGCCATTAAAATTGCTGCACCAAGAAGAAATGCAGACGAAAAACGGGTATTCATTGCACAAGTATATTGTACTAGAACCGACAAGTAATTACATTATCACGCAATTTGTGTGCATAGGTCCGGAGAAATCACTACCCAAAACAACCACCTCTGGCCGTAATAACGGCCTTGATACGCCTGGCATTAAGTCACACAGAGCGTGGATGGCGTGTACAGGTACAGTTGCCCATGCAGCTTCAACACGGTACCAAAGTTAATCAAGAGTAGTGACTGGCGTATTGTGACGAGCCAGTTGCTCGGCCACCATTTTACCAGATATTTTCAATTGGTGAGAGATCTTGAGAAAGTTCTGGTCAGGGCAGCAGTCGAACATTTTCTGTATCCAGAAAAACCCGTAGAGGACCTGCAACATTCGGTCGTGCATTATCCTGCTGAATTGTAGGGTTTCGCATGGATCGAATGAAGGGAAGAGCTACGGGTCGTAACACATCTGAAATGTAACGTCCACTGTTCAAAGTGCCGTCAATGCGAACAAGAGGTGACCGAGACGTGTAACCAATGGCACCCCATACCATCACGCCGGGTGATAAGCCAGTACAGCGATGACGAATACACGCTTCCAATGTGCGTTCACCGCGATGTCGCCAAACACGGATGCGACCATCATGATGCTGTAAACAGAACCTGGATTCATCCGAAAAAATAACGTTTTGCCATTGGTGCACCCAGGTTCGTCGTTGAATGCACCATCGCAGGCGCTCCTTTCTGTGATGCAGCGTCAAGGGTAACCGCAGCCACGGTCTCCGAGCTGATGCTACGGCAAACGTCGACGAAATGTTCGTGCAGATGGTTGTTGTCTTGTAAACGTCCCCATCTGTTGACTCAGGGATCGAGACGTGGCTGCACGATCCGTTACAGCCATGAGAATAAGATGCCTGTCATCTCGACTGCTAGTGATACGAGGCCGTTGGGATACAGCACGGCGTTCCGTATTACCCTCCTGAACCCAGCAATTCCATATTCTGCTAAGAGTCATTGGATCTCGACCAACGCGAGCAGCAATGTCACGATACGATAAACCGCAATGGCGATGGGCTACAATCCGACCTTTATCAAAGTCGGAAACGTGATGGTACGCATTTCTCCTCCTCACACGACGCATCACAACAACGTTTCACCAGGCAACGCCGGTCAACTGCTGTTTGTGTATGAGAAATCGGTTGGAAACATTCCTCATGTCAGCACGTTGTACGTGTCGCCACCGGCGCCAACCTTGTGTGAATGCTCTGAAAAGCTTATCATTTGGATATCACAGCATCTTCTACCTGTCGGTTAAATTTTGCGTCTGTAGCTCGTCATCTTAGTGGTGTAGCAATTTTAATAGGCAGTAGTGTAGATCCTACTTGTTCGTCTATTATATTTAAAAGTGCTTTAGACAGTATTTTGTACGTTACTGGTAACAAGGATATACCTCAGTTGTTGTTGGTGCCTGTTTTATTTCCTTTTTTATGAAAAGGATGGATCAATGCTTGTTTCCAGTAGCTGGGTATGGTTCCTTTTGTCCAAATGTCTTTAATTACTTTGTGAATTTTCTGTCATGCGGATAAGCCCCCTAGTTTCCATATTTCTGATGCTATCCCATTCTCTCCTAGTGCTTTGCTATTCTTAAATGCTTTGATAATCATTTCTATTTCTTCTATTGTAGGTGGTTCCGATTTAGGATTTCCATGTTTTGGTTTTAGAAATTGTAATCTGTCATTAGGTTCTTCACAATTTAATATATTTTCAAAGCATTCAGCAACAATTTGGCTGTTTTCTTTATAGGTTAAACCATTTTTCCTACTTATCTTTAAAATGTAAACTTGGTAACTGGAATCCTGTTAAAACTTCTTTTAAAGTCTTGTAGAAGTCTCTAGTGTTGCTCCTTTTAAACTCTGAATCCGTTTCTTCTAATCTGTCTTTGTTACATTTTATTTTCACTATTCTGATGATTTTTGCTGTCGTTTTCCTTTCTTCTTTAAACTCTTCCCAGTATTTATGTTTCTTATTACTGTTTCCATTTCTTCCATGCCTTTATTCGATTACCAATTTCTTCATAACACTGGTCGTTCCACCATTTGTGTATTGCTATTCTTCGTGGTTGTCCCAGCTCTTTAACTAACTCTTGCATTGTTTCTTTAATTTCTTCGCAATTATCCATTTTCCTTGCATTTAATATATCACAGAATTTGTCCTGATTTTGCATGGAAAATTTAGTGTTTACCTTTCGAAGTCTTCTTGGTTTAGGTTTAGGTTTGTTCTGTTGGAATATGGTCTTTATTTCAGTCGGATAATGGTCTATGTTTAAGCCCTTCCTCATTCAGACATCCAAGATTTCCCTGTAGTTACGAGACATTATTGCCACATGGTCTAATTGATATCCATCTTTATTTGGATTAGGTGATACCCATGTTTTTTTTTCTTTCTTGCAAGTTTCCTGAAAAATGTTGACATTAGTTTTAGGTTAAATTGTTTTCAAAAATCTGTGAGTCTTTCCCCATTTCTGTTGGTTAATTCATGTGCTGGATAATCTCCAACTACTGATCTAAATTTTATTTCTTTGCCAACTTGTGCATTAAAGTCGCCCACTAAAATTTTGATATGCTCGTTTGCTAATCTGGATGTTTCGTGTTCTGCTTTATCAGCATTTGATCTGTTATGTTGGTTGATACGGGCATGTGTATTTGTAATGGAGTAACATTTGTTGCCTTACTTGAAGGTCAGAAATGAAATTCTTTCTAATGGGGAGCTAAAATTAGTTATTGATTCCGTAAGCTGCTTTTGGACCACAAATTCTGTCCCTAATATAGTCGTATTATGGGAATTTTTAATGGTTCGTTTTCCTTTGTAGATCCTATATCCACCTGACTCACATTTTCATTCAGTTACATTGTTTCTTGAAGTGCTAATATAAGTATGTTGCTTTGATTGAGCCTGTCCGTTAGTTGTTTCAGTTTTCCAACTTTCGTAAGTATGTTGGTGTTCAGAGTCTCCAGTAGGTGTTTTTTCTTGGGTCTTATCTTCGAAGAAGTTCTACGAAGCTCCGACTCTCCCTTACATGATGTTCTAGGCTCTCCAGAATCCAAAGGCCTAGCACCGCCATGAATAGCGATGGAAGATTGGTTACCTCCTGGAGTAGTTTTCGTTTTGAAATTTACCGTCATGTCTTAGATTAAAGTTTAGTTTGGGGAAAGGTTGGTTCAAATGGCTCTGAGCACTATGGGACTCAACTGCTGAGGTCATTAGTCCCCTAGAACTTAGAACTAGTTAAACCTAACTAACCTAAGGACATCACAAACATCCATGCCCGAGGCAGGATTCGAACCTGCGACCGTAGCGGTCTTGCGGTTCCAGACTGCAGCGCCTTTAACCGCACGGCCACTTCGGCCGGCTTTGGGGAAAGGTAGTTGAACCTTTCCATGATAAAAATTTGAGCATTCAGCTTAGAATTATAAGTGAGGCCGCCAGTAACATGTGGGACAGACGCCATTTGTCGCCACCCACTGTGGGAACAGACGCTACAGTCTGGTGCTTTTATGCAAAAGCCTGCGTCTTCCGCCACTGCAGCTGTTCTAATGATCTTCATCGCCGCTTTCAGTGCAGTTGAGGTCTTCACCGTTTACCTGGTGATAAACCCTCACGAGATACTGTCACCCGGGCCAGGTGAACCAAGGTTTTTAACGAGATGTTACTTCTACCCCTCCTCCTTTTTCAAAAGGACTTGGGACCGGCATTGGCGGAGTTGTGCTGATTTATTATTAAATATTCTGTACATCATCAATCAGGCAGCCTGTTTATCACCCTTAGAGCACGAACTGAAAGGAGAGCAATGCACGTTCATGGTTGGCGATAACTACTTTGCTAAAAATGATAACTGCATGGATGTATCACAATCAAAGGTGTCCAATGGGTCCGACATTCGGTTTCGTCACCTATCGGATTTGTCGAATTCCCTGTTATTTTTTCTTTTTTTTCCATTTCTACAAACGCCAGCGACGTGGCAGTAGTAGTGTCAAAACTGCGTGGTGAAACTAAACGTTGGAGTTTCTGTCGATAGCGCTGGGCGCCGATTACGTCAGCATTTCGTCCCACACCGCTCCGCAGACCGCAAAGACCAATCTTCTCATTAGATTTTTTATCACCATTTTCAGCAACTGTTTTTGAAGAATGTCGATGTGAAGAAATAGCACACTAGTTGCGATAATAAATGTTTTCTTAACATACGTGCTATTTCTTCACGTCGGAAATCTTGCTATACCATTCACAGCGCCACTCCCAGTGCTGTCAGATTTCTTCTTTGTGACACCTATACTTGGAGGTGATAAAAACTCAAAAATAGTAATCCTTGACAGTAAAGTTAAAATCTGCTATAGTTTCAAGAGATCAGTGTCAAATATATGCCGAAAACTTCGAAAAAATATAACCTAAAATGGCATTTGTAGACTTAGAGAAAGCTTTTGACGATGTTGACTGGAACACTCTCTTTCAAATTCTAAAGGTGGCAGGGGTAAAATACTGGGAGCGAAAGGCTATTTACAATTTGTACAGAAACCAGGTGGCAGTTATAAGAGTCGAGGGGCATGAAAGGGAAGCAGTGGTTGGGAAGGGGGTGAGACAGGGTTGTAGCCCCACCCCGATGTTATTCAATCTGTATATTGAGCAAGCGGTAAAGGAAACAAAAGAAAAATTCGGAATAAGTATTAAAAGCCACGGAGAAGAAATAAAAACTTTGAGGTTCGCCGATGACATTTTAATTCTCTCACAGACAGTAAAGAACTTGGAAGAGCAATTGAACGGAATGGACAGTGTCTTGAAAGGAGATACAAGATGAACATCAACAAAAACAAAACGAGGATAATGGAATGTAGTCGTATTAGGTCGGGCGATGCTGAGGGAATTAGATTAGGAAATGAGACACTTAAAGTAGTAAAGGAGTTTTGCTATTTGTGGAGCAAAATAATTGACGATGGTCGAAGTAGAGAGGATATAAAATGTAGACTGACAATGGCAAGGAAAGCGTTTCTGAAGAAGAGAAATTTGTTAACATCGAGTATGGATTTAAGCGTCAGGAAGACGTTTCTGAAAGTACACTCCTGGAAATGGAAAAAAGAACACATTGATACCGGTGTGTCAGACCCACCATACTTGCTCCGGACACTGCGAGAGGGCTGTACAAGCAATGATCACACGCACGGCACAGCGGACACACCAGGAACCGCGGTGATGGCCGTCGAATGGCGCTAGCTGCGCAGCATTTGTGCACCGCCGCCGTCAGTGTCAGCCAGTTTGCCGTGGCATACGGAGCTCCATCGCAGTCTTTAACACTGGTAGCATGCCGCGACAGCGTGGACGTGAACCGTATGTGCAGTTGACGGACTTTGAGCGAGGGCGTATAGTGGGCATGCGGGAGGCCGGGTGGACGTACCGCCGAATTGCTCAACACGTGGGGCGTGAGGCCTCCACAGTACATCGATGTTGTCGCCAGTGGTCGGCGGAAGGTGCACGTGCCCGTCGACCTGGGACCGGACCGCAGCGACGCACGGATGCACGCCAAGACCGTAGGATCCTACGCAGTGCCGTAGGGGACCGCACCGCCACTTCCCAGCAAGTTAGGGACACTGTTGCTCCTGGGGTATCGGCGAGGACCATTCGCAACCGTCTCCATGAAGCTGGGCTACGGTCCCGCACACCGTTAGGCCGTCTTCCGCTCACGCCCCAACATCGTGCAGCCCGCCTCCAGTGTTGTCGCGACAGGCGTGAATGGAGGGACGAATGGAGACGTGTCGTCTTCAGCGATGAGAGTCGCTTCTGCCTTGGTGCCAATGATGGTCGTATGCGTGTTTGGCGCCGTGCAGGTGAGCGCCACAATCCGGACTGCATACGACCGAGGCACACAGGGCCAACACCCGGCATCATGGTGTGGGGAGCGATCTCCTACACTGGCCGTACACCACTGGTGATCGTCGAGGGGACACTGAGTAGTGCACGGTACATCCAAACCGTCATCGAACCCATCGTTCTACCATTCCTAGACCGGCAAGGGAACTTGCTGTTCCAACAGGACAATGCACGTCCGCATGTATCCGGTGCCACCCAACGTGCTCTAGAAGGTGTAAGTCAACTACCCTGGCCAGTAAGATCTCCGGATCTGTCCCCCATTGAGCATGTTTGGGACTGGATGAAGCGTCGTCTCACGCGGTCTGCACGTCCAGCACGAACGCTGGTCCAACTGAGGCGCCAGGTGGAAATGGCATGGCAAGCCGTTCCACAGGACTACATCCAGCATCTCTACGATCGTCTCCATGGGAGAATAGCAGCGTGCATTGCTGCGAAAGGTGGATATACACTGTACTAGTGCCGACATTGTGCATGCTCTGTTGCCTGTGTCTATGTGCCTGTGGTTCTGTCAGTGTGATCATGTGATGTATCTGACCCCAGGAATGTGTCAATAAAGTTTCCCCTTCCTGGGACAATGAATTCACGGTGTTCTTATTTCAATTTCCAGGAGTGTATTTGCATGAAGTGTAGCCATGTATGGAAGTGAAACATGGACGATAAATAGTATAGACAAGAAGAGAATAGAAGCTTTCGAAATGTGGTGCTACAGAAGAATGCTGAAGACTAGATGGGTAGACCACATCCATAATGAGGAGGTATTGAATAGAATTGGGGAGAAGAGGAGATTGTGGCACAACTTGACTAGAAGAAGGGATCGCTTGGTATGAAATGTTCTGAGGCATCAAGGGATCACAAATTGCACAGGATAGAGTAGCATGGAGAGCTGCATCAAACCAGTCTCACGACTGAATATCACCACAACAACAATCTGTCGAAACAGCCGACATACATCGATATTTCTTGGAAAGAGTATCTGTATGTTGATATACCGATATTTTATCAACAGACCTACTCAAAATTGAAGTATTTGTGTTGTGGTGTTAATAGCAGCATACGCATAAGATGGTAATTCCTGGTCCGACTGCTACGTCTTCGAACAATGGAGCGAGATGTCACAAAATGTTGCGGGAAATCCTTCAGTTGTCTTCGTATGGCACAAGGATATGAAAATGGGTTATAATGAGCTTAGTAAGATGAACCTCTCTTGTGTTAGTCAGATGCGATTGACCTGAACCTGCACGATGAGTATGCATGACCTCACGTTCTCACGCCCACGGCATTTGGCCACTGCCAGAAAAGATTGCCTCAGAAATCTGGATATTGTACAATTCGACGAGACGATCAGATGGAGACTTGAACTCTGTCAGGTTTCGGTAACACTGTCTCATATGTGTGTGCAGCAGCATCACCGTGCGCTTCACAGTGATCACTCCACATGTGAAGCTCTTTACACTTGTTATACCTCTTAACTTGAAAATAGCTCTAAACACGAACTACTTATGGTAGTTGTACCTACTTCACAGTGAACGTTAATCTGAAGCTGTTCACGCCCTCACGTCACTTATACACTCTAGCAGGCCTATTAACGACACTAAATACGAATTAGGGAACCCTTGTGATCGTTGTACTTATCACAGAGAATTGCTGCTATATTCGTTTACACATCGGACAGTTCATTTTTTTTATGTCAGGCTGTGCCACTTTCTAGCCTGATGCTCGTGCCTGAAAAACGTGGTTACTGCGATAATCAACAGTTTCTTGAGGTGATGAAAATCCATGTCCATGAATTTTTGTTTAGCTTAATGGAACAGAAATAACTAGTCAGTCGATAACTCGAATGAAAACGGGCGAAAGACATTAATTCGTGGTTTCTATCCGTCAGGTAATTGATCGTTTGAAATGCTTTGGGGTTACCCCGATAGGTCTATAAATCTTCTCTTAAATACAGAGCGTTCCTCTTTTTCTCTTGCGTAGACGTAGCCAACATAGTTATTTTTTGAGTCAATGTTCAACAACTAAACTCATCACGTACCCATAACAATTTAAACGTCGGTTTTCCTTCTTTTCATGTCTATCTATCTATCGCTTGCGCCTAGTCCCGCGGCTACGCAGGTTCGGCCAAGGTTAATCGGATTTGGCATGTTAAGATTAAGGGGTGGCCAGATGCCCTTCCTGCTGCCACCCCATACCCCCCAGGATGGGATTAGTGTACCCCAACTGCCTGCGTCTAGTGGAATCCATGAAATAGTGTGAATGTGTTCACATGTCTGCGAGTTGTGTAACTGAGGCGGAACTTAGGTACCAGCCCGGTATTCACTTAGCGGGATGTGGAAAACCGCCTAAAAACCACATCGAGGCTGGCCGGCACACCGGCTCTCGTCGTTAATCCGCCGGGCGGATTCGATCTGGTTTTCCACCTTTTCATGTGATGTACGTCAAATTTTCATCCTGTTACTGACTTCAAGGTCTTCTCTCTACTTGAATATCTACAACTTTTTCTCGAAAAATAATTTGCACATCTTCAGGTTTTATATCTATACTGTGCAGCATTAGCTGTCCTAAGATTTTCTAATGCAATGGTCGTAACATGTCTGTTGAAGCCGAAGAAATAAGCGGTCATTTTCTTACAAGCGCTTCGCAATCGACCTACTTTTGCTCGTTTCTGTTAATCGTGGAAGACGCGAACCGTCGATGCTTGTATCGTTTCCGGCTCATGCGTGTATATCCAAGTTTCATTACGTGTTAAGATGTGCACTGTGAAGAAGACGCAGCGTCTAGGGCTACTTCCATTCGAGGTTTTGTTGTGACGGTGGGTTGTTGCGAGGGAGCAGGCTGTCTGCAGTTTTGAAAAACAGCAACGAAAGCGAAATAGATTTATGACCGCTCATGCGAGTACACAAGTAGAGTCTCTGTGGAGGCAGGGATCCCACACACAAGCGACGGATCACAGAGATCGGTCGCAATCTGTCGCTGGCCTCGACCCCGTCGCAAACGAGTGGTTCGCCAAGCAGTTTCAACCAGCATTACGAACGCCAGTGTTTCGAGAAGATCTGCTGTGGAAAATGAACCCTGTTTTTAGCTGCAGTCGCAGTTGATCTCCATATCCCCACGAATACTTGTAAAAACTAAATTAAAGAATGGAAATGATTATTGATTAAATTTGTTTTGGAAAGCTTTTCTTGAGAGATTCAGATTACTTAACAAAATGTATTATATTTTGCACTGAAGCCAAGTTGATTGTATGCATCATTCCAATATCCAAATAGATACAGTTACTTTTTCATTAGTTTTATATCAGGATTATTCGGAAAGTAAGGTCCAATCAGTGGTGAAATGAAAACTACTGTGAAAATCAGAAATCTTTTATTTGCAACAGTTGTAAGACGTCGTGGTCTCGTGACCTACATTGCTTCCATATTCCGCCCTCACAGTCATATTCTGCAGATCAAGACACTTCATTCGAACCCAAACTCGATAACATAAAGTCAATATTGTATGAAGTCATGTAAACGATATGCAATTAACAAGTAAGCGCCCCATGGTTGAAATACTCGAGCTGGCGTACACACATACATTCCAGACACGACGGTCACAGAAGCTTTTAGTTCAGGAGAGAAACTGCACAATGGGACGCCGGTCCCTTCAGATGTCCCTATGTCGGCCAGTGACCGCCCATGTAGCGGACAGCGTGGGCCCGAGTGAAAGGGGGGATCAACCCCGTGTTCGGCTTAAAGGCAAATTCCGCTACACTGTGTGGGAGCGGCCAGCCTACGCATTCTTCACACACAGCACGCAGTTTCAGAGATTTTCACAGGGAGACGGTAAACGCCAAACGCCAGTGCTACAGGTTTCCGGATTGGTCGCCTTAAACGAAACGTCATTCTCCCGTCTTAGAAGAGCAATGCTGATTGGCAGACGATATTTCTGACGCCTTGAGCTGAAGGAATAATGGAAAAGACCGAAAGATATACCCCTTCATATCTGGCGTAGAGAGGCGCCGTTCCATTGTCGCTCTTGGAGCGAGGAACAAGTCTCTCCTCAGTCCTTCACTGGGAGAGCACCTCTGTCGAGTGTGAATCGAAGGGCGACTCTATATTGAGTCCTTGTGATTAAGCGTTGTTCACTGTGTTGGCCGACACACTTATTGTGCGGTGTGAACGGACAGAGTTATAGTTAAACGCCTGTGAGCGAATTTTGAGTGGCATCATGGTGGACTGGTTATCTGACCGGTGTACCACGCCAATAGTTAGACTAGAGGCGAATAGGAATCCTTGACTTCATCAAGGCTCACGGAGAGTTTGATTGGCGAAGGTCAATCAAGATAGAACGAGAGTTATCTTATTTGTCAGCAGCGAGCGGCGCAGACAGCAGTCATCGCAGCTTACGGTATTGAGCGCTGCAGCTATTGCGAGCCCCATATTTCCTCCACAACAGTACACTTCACTGCATTTCACACGTGACAGCCTCGACTGTACCTAGCAACATTCTAAAGGATAATTATTCAAGTTGAGTAGGGGCGGCTCTCAGCCATTCTGCCAAGTCAACAACCATCTTAAACTCTGTATAGAAATTTGATTAGCGAATCCTATCCTTGAGAGGTAACTTCACAATCCGAAAAGAACCAGGATATAACTTGCTCAGTTCATAACTAAAAGTACCATTGTGATTTTTCAGAATTTTTGCAAAATAAATAATAACTTTCGTTAGTTTCATGTTTTTCTTACACTAACTAGCACTACTAGAGTACCCAAGTATCCCACTAGTTATGTAAGAAATTTTGTGAATTTTTGTGTCATTTCCTTACAGCAGACAACTCCAGAAGATATTTATTGCTGAAAGTTTTTCAGTCATTTCTCTTTAGAACGTTAGGAGCGTCTGTATGACTTCTGTAATAGTGGGGTGTAGGGGTGGAAATTGCATCTTGCAGAAGCCACAGGGCAAAGGGTACATCTCAGATTAATCCGTTGCACAGAATAACAGAATCTCAGATCAACCCCACGACCACACATAGTTAGCTACACCTTCCAGTTGCTTCCCTACAGAGTCGCTTCTCCGACTTAGACATCTGTCCTTAACTTGTATCAACTTTCCAATGCCCTCCTCACAGATGGCAACCAACTCTGTTTTCCACCAATTGCCTACGCTGGTCTACAGTTGCCCATACAAAACGTTTTCTTCATAGCCAGCAGTTAACGTGAGCACAGATGGAACTCAGAGTAAGCTGCATTGTCGGCCATCAAATACTTCCCATGTAAAACGCTGCATGCACATCTTCATTGCTCCTGCAGAGTGCGACTGAGAATTGTTATGAAATGTATACATTGCAAATGTATACACTGCAATGTACACATTGCAAAAAGTTACATTATGTGGGTAGTATGACATCAGGCGAAATCTTTCACCAAGCCCTCATACTTCGTGGAAATACTGTTTTCTGTGCGTTTTAAGTGCTCACAGTGCGGTCAGATCTGAAAAGAGCGACGTGACGTGTTGAGCGGTCATACAACAAGACACTGCTCAACACATCTGTGGGAAGCTTTAATCGATTTTCGCTATGGTTTCCACTACGCAGACGACAGGACTTTCCTTTTCGAATAGTCTTCGCAGTTTGTCTTCAACTAATTACAGTACTCAATTTGTGTGTCTACTGAAACATTTTCATTAATAGCACTGCTGATAAGTAAAACTCTTGTTACAAACTGTAGGAGGGGGAGTTATATTATATGAAATGACAAGGGACATGGGTAATAATAGATTTGCTCTGAACATTTAAATTAAATTGTCTCCTTATTACTCGTATTACGGTAAGTCATTATATCTGGAAATTAAAAATTTTAATAACGCATGTAATCGTTTCATAGCACTCTGTCTTCAGGCCACAAGTGGCCCATCGGGACTATCCGACCGCCGTATCATCCTCAGTTGAGGATGCGAATAGAAGGGGTGTGGGGTCAGCACACCGCTCTCCCAGTCGTTGCGATGGTTCTCTGTGACCGCAGCCGCTACTATTCGGTCGAGTAGCTCCTCAATTGGCATCACGAGGCTGAGTGCACCCCGAAAAATGATAACAGCACATGGTGGCCTGGATGGTCACCCATCCAAGTGCCGTCCAGGTCCGACGGCGTTTAACTCCGGTGATCTCACGCGAACCGGTGTATTCACTGTGGCAAGGCCGTTGCCCAGTCGTTTCATATCTATTTCAAAATCACCAGGCGGAGCCTAGTGTATCGTGACTACTATTATAAACTTTCCATCAATTCTTCTTCTGCAGCACATGCTTCAAAATGCAAATCTCTTCAACATTTGATATTAATACAAATGGAAACTCAGGAGTAACTATGCTTTTCAGAGTAGTTTGGCTCTGAATAGGTTTAACTTCTGAAATAAATATTACCCAAGGTGGGCAAAGCGAAATGAAACGAAACTGCACAGTCATGATTAATAAGTACAGAAACGTGTCGCAGCTATACTGTCACATATCGCTGCTAACATCCAGCCAGCCATATTGCATCGGCGGTTAGCTACCGATCACTGCGGTTTGCCCGTATACGTGCGATCCACCAAGCGATCGTTTGCCCACGCAACGGATCTCAGCGTTCCGTCGCTCGTGTGTGGGGCACTCTCCTAAGAGCACGTGGCAAGGAAGGCGCCTAGCGGAAGCGAGGTGAAGGCCACCAGGCCATGATGTTCGCAACAACGAATAATACAGGGTGTCCGAAAAGTCTTTCCCTGATTACGTAATTAGGTAACTCGGGCGAGAAGCAGGATACAAATATGTAACTGATGTCTAATTGTTTACAAACTATCAAAGTTTTTTTCACACATCAGTAAACTTCCACATGAGCACCCTTGGTAGATGGTAGCACATCAAGAGCGATATTCAATTTCCGTCCACACATTAGCCAACATCACTGGAGGGATCGATTCAACGACTGTGGTTATCCGTTGACGCAGGGTTTCAAGATCTGGTACACGTGTTCGGTAGACCTCGTCCTTGACATAATCCCATAAAAAGAAGTCTAATGGGGTTATGTCAGGAGAGCGTGGACGCCGAAACGTTGGCCCATCACGACCAATCCATCGCCCAGGAAAGGTCGTATCGAGATAGGCACGGACGTCCGAACCCCAATGAGGCGGTGCACCGTCTTGCTGAAACATGACATCGGGGTGATACTGAAGCAGCTGAGTCACAGCATACAGTTGCAACATGTCCAGATACACTGCAGATGTGATGATAGCCTCAGCGAAGAAGAATGGCCCAATAATTCGATCGTGCAATAGCGCGCACCAAACATTCACCTTTGGACTGCCTCTGGTGCACTCCATGACCTCGCCAGGGGGTTGTGAACCCCAAATGCGCACATTATGGTGATTCACTACAGCACTGACAAAAAAGGTCGCTTCGTCGGAAAAGGCAATTCGTCTGAGATAACCATCATCGTCCTCAATACGTGATAGAATTTCGACCGCAAAGTCATATCGACGTGTTCTGTCATTGGGCAACAAGGCCTGAACGATTTGCACTTTGTATGCACGAAACAATAAACGTTTGTGTAAACTGTCATGGAGAGAGCTTTTTGGCATCTGTAATTCACGTGAGGCCCTGCGCACCGATTTCTTCGGACTTCGCAGAAAAGCCTGCCTTACAGCTTCCACCTTGTCTGCTGAAGTTCTTGGTCGACCAGACCTCGGAAGGTCAGCAAACGATCCTGTGTTCTTGAACATCTCATACCAGGCTTTAATGATCTTGACATCAGGTGGATTCCTTCCAAATGTGGTCTGGAAGAGTCTCTGCACTGTGGTTGGTGATCGTGTCCCATGGTACCACAGGGCACACTGTGCCTTCTCCTGACTGGTTAACATGGCTTCTTGGGCACTACTTATGAACTGCGAACCTAAAACAGAAAAAAACTTTGATAGTTGTAAACAATTCGACACAAGTCTCATTTTTGTATCTTACTTTTAGCCTGAGTTATCAGTTTATGTAATCACGGAAAGTCTTTTCTGACACCCTGTAACTCCAGGAGCTTAAGCATTGGCGTCCTTCCCAATCAGTGCAACACGGATACTCGCGGAAGGAGCCATCGATGCTAAAAACTATCGCATTGCTCTCAGGAGATGCCAGCCTCTGCTGGATCACGGCCCGTCCAGTGTCGGCGAGTGACACCTAAGCGACCACACCAGCAGGGAAGGGTGGGCGGCTTACTGCCCCGGCCTCGTTCCGCTGCCCTCTAGGCCAGGAGTCAGGTCGTTGAGGGAGTGGGTAAGGAGGCAGCATATGGGTGCAGGAAGTTCAGAAAGGAGCACGTGGCACTAGCAGGTGGTGCGCTGGTGTGCTGTTTCAAGTCACGTTCGGGATAACAAACCCGTGGCCTGGCGTTTAGGAAGCGTCTTGGCTCATCCTGCAAGAGGTCCATCCTACCACTGCGCTGCTATTCTGTAGTTCTCGACATAGCCCTGATGTGTAAACAGCCTCGTTGCTGCGCCAAACGGCTGCCTTTCACTGGTGCAGCTGAACTGCTGCGGCAGCTCCCAAAATACAGTGGAGCTACGACTCTTGTTGCATTTGATCAGGTCCGTTTGTTGAGCATTTCCTCCAACAGTAATTGCCCCGGACCTGTTTTTGAGCTTCGATCAAATTGTGCGGAATTCGGTGGGAACAGGTCGTTGTTTACAGCTCAGTATTAACGTGAAATCGAACGCATTACGGTCTACTTCCGCTAAACTTCTACTCTGCGGAAAACCACCTGACAGTGTGTTACGGAAGTTACTTCAGGTATAAATAATTCTTTTCCTGCTTCATTCGCGAATATGGCGTACAAAGTGTCGGTAAAACTCCGCATCTAATCTAATTTCTCGAATGTTTTCGTCGTCGTCCTTTCGCGAGAGGATGTCATATGTCGTCCGATTCTTTCCGGAAGGTACTCTCTCGGAGTTTGGACAGTAAACCTGTTCTAAATGCACAACACGTCTCGTGTAGCGGCTGGTACTGAACTTTTTTGAGCATGTCCTCCATAATGCTCTGCCGGCCGGAGTCGCCAGGCGGTTCTAGGCGCTGCAGTCTGGAACCGAACGACCTCTACGGTCGCAGGTTCGAATCCTGCCTGGGGCATGGATGTGTGTGACGTCCTTAGGTTAGTTAGGTTTAATTAGTTGTGAGTTCGACTGATGAACTCAGAAGTTAAGTCGCATAGTGCTCAGAGCCATTTGAACTATTTTGAACCATAATGCTCTTCCGCCGAGTAAAAGATCCCTCGACGAACGGCGCCGCTGTTCGACTGAACTCGTATATCTCTTCCCATCTCGAATCTGGTAAGTGTCACACAGTGATAACCACACCAAGGATCGGTCGAACAAGCACTTTGTAAGTCACTTCTTTCGTGAGTGAAAAAAAATTTCCTTAAGATTCTTCCTACAAATCTCAGTCTGTCATCAGCTTTTCCAATTTGTTTTATGTGGTCATTCAACTTAAGGTCGCCCCGCATGAAATTTCGTAGGTATTTTACGGTACATCTTGTTTCCTGCAGTTTGCTTCCAATACTGTAATTGTGTTGTAGTGGATTTCTTCTGTAATGTATGAGAAATATGTTGCATTTATTTACGTGCAGCGTCAACTAGCAGTCTCTGCGCCATTGATCAATCTTCTGTAGGTCATTCTACAAATCGGTACTGTCTTTTGGGGTTGGTACTTTCTTCTAGACAACATTATCATCTGCGAACAATCTTAAAGACATTCCGACACTTTCTACTAGATCATTTATTGTATTGAGAACACTAGCGATTCTATAACACTTCCTTAGTGTACTGCTTACATAATTTTTAAATTTGTCGCTTTTTTCCGCTGGGATCAAAGTTTTGAGTTCTCTTCGCCAGGAAGTCTCGTATCTTGTCCGATACTCGGTAATCTTGTAGTCATTTCACTAAAAGACACTGTGGGACTGTGTCCAATACCTTCCTGAGCAAACATGGCATGAACCTGAGAAGTGGATTTTATACAGGTACAGATGGAGCTGAGTTTCACAAGGTCTCTATTTTCGTATTACTTGTTCAGTCTTATAGAGGAAATTTTCGTTCTCTAAAAACCTCGTAAAATGAAATAATTCTACAACTGATTGACCGCAGCGATATAGGGTCCTACAGCGCCCTACAACCCATCTGCTTCAGTCGATTGGTACGCTTTGAGAGACCAGTGACGTCAGATGAATTGCTGCTAGAAGGGAAGCAAGTTCTTTCGCATAATCCTGCAGAGTCTTACGACTTTCTTATCTGATCCAGATGTCTTTCTAGTAGTAAGCGATTGCAGCTGTTTTTCTACTCCGCGATCATTTGTCTCGAAAACAACCAACTCGGTGTTGGTGGAATGCCTGATTGTAGGCAAGTGCGTAGGAATGTCCTTGACTCAGGTAGATTTCAGTCCGAGTCTCTTGAATCATGTCGCACAACCTTCAGTATTTATAGCATCAAGAAACGATTTTGGTTGATTTCGCGATATTCGACACTGAGCGAAGCACGAGCATTATCACGACCTCTTAAAAAAAAAAAAAAATCCTGTGCACTAGTCCGTGACGTCATCAGGCGTAGTCCCCAGCTGGTCGCAGTATCCTTTAGGTAAGGGAACTTAGAAGTCAAAAATTCGCGAAAACATCGATTTTACTCTCTGATGCTTTTTGAAAACGCAATTTTCGTCTTTGAAATGACATAAGTGTTTTATTTGTAACTTATCGTTAAATGGTTTCGAAACAACATTATGTTGTGTGTTTATTTGCACATCCGTCTTCCGCAGTAGGTGTCATGCATCAGCTACCGCTGTTTTTCCCGTCTTAAATTTACTGTACTTTCAGAGAAGTTTTTCACCAGACTTTGCTTTTGTTCTCAAACTTACATGTATTGTTTTCTCCCATTCTCATTTCACTGCAGTTTATAAGAAGTTTGCCACCAGAAGAGCTTTGCTCATATATATAAATTATCTGTGACCAATGGTGTCTTTTCCTCTCGGTTTACATGTTTTACTGTCCGCTCTCTCGTTAGTTGTAGAAGTAGGCTGGAGTCAGAGGAAAAGAATCACATGATTGCACATTCTTGAGAGTGGAACAGGTGAAACTACAGTTCGATTTTTATGAAAATAACTTTTGTGAAGTTTACAGATGTGAACTACAGTGGAAAAATTCGGAAATGCCACAAAAGAAACAACGAGTTTCTAAAAGGCGAGGAATCGCAAAGTGCTAATAAGCGCCGGCCGGTGTGGCCGAGAGGTTCTTGGCATGCCGAACCGGTAGTTCAGCATGTTCGGTCAGAGGGTTAACTGCCCTCTGTAATAAAAAGAACTGAGGTAATGGATCAACGACGAACTGAAAGGGGCGTCTTGCGACGTCCGCCCAGAACAGATGCAATGAACTAAAACGAACAAAATAAGATTAAAAAAGAGGCTCTTCAGTCTGGAACCGCGCGACCGCTACAGTCGCAGGTTCGAACCCAGCCTCGGGCATGTATATGTGTGATGTCCTTAGGTAAGTTAGGTTTAAGCAGTTCTAAGTTCTAGGGGACTGATGACCATAGCTGTTAAGTCCCATAGTGCTCAGAGCCATTTGAACTATTTTTTTGCACATAAGCAACCATGTTTTCCTCGACTTCAACCACCGCTAGGAACGAAGGAATAAACAGTGACGATCAGAATATTTAAACAAGAGGAAAAGGCACAGTGAACACAGACTGCGCTTTGTGAATATAATTGAAACACTACTGGTGAAAAACTTCTTTTCAGTTTCAGTAAACGTAAGACGCGAAAACAAAACATTAATTGCAAATGACGAAGTGATTGTTTTTCAGTGTTCATATAGCCTCTCCATTTATATGTCCCACTTGGTCAAGATGAGTATCCACAAAGTACATAATAAATTTGGTGGAATTCGCTTTTGTCTGTAAGCTAACTATATTTCCGTCAATATCTTAAAGTGTTCTCATGCATCAAAAAATTTCACTGTTCTAGTTGGAATAGAAAGAGAGAATGTTTTCCTTCTCTTAATGCTCACATCATGAGAAACAAAAAATAATGAGTAGACATACTGTCCTAATATTAGTTGTAATTTATAGCGTGCTTACATGAGATGTTTCGAGCGAAACATCTTCATTCAATGTCGTCTTCGTTATTGAAACACCTTTCACACTGCGGGTTGGATAGGAATCACATATTTGTTACAAATATGTGATTGAAAAGTTGCTGTTAATGCAGTAACCACTCTACCGCATGTGGCACCGATTTCAGTCATAAGCAGGTGAAGCAATGTTGAATCATGCCCGGGCATGAATGCCAAAGCTCTCAGCCTTGCTTCACATTTCCTCCACTGCCAGTCCACTCCGTCTGAGAACGAGGAAGAGGAAGAGAGGAAAGCTGTCAATCACCGCGTCTAAATGGCTGTGCAGTCACACTGCATACTACTTCGTTTTATGTTTCGCATTTTTCAACAACATACGTCACAAAAAAACAAATGTTCTGTATTATTTATTTTTGGAACGCTGAAGACATAATAAAATTTTTATATAGTACAAACTGTTGACATATGGGCACTCGCAGACAGTTTCACAGAGTTTCACACTCAAGTTGCCACATCATCGTGGCACTTACTTTCATAATCGACCATACATCTTTCACACAGACATGTTGTTGTGGTCTTCAGTCCAGAGACTGGTTTGATGCAGCTCTCCATGCTACTCTATCTTGTGCAAGCTTTTCCATCTCCCAGTGCCTACTGCAACCTACATCCTTCTGAATCTGCTTAGTGTATTCATCTTTTGGTCTCCCTCTACGTCTTTTACCCTCTACGCTGCCCTCCAATACGAAATTGGTGATCCCTTGATGCCTCAGAACATGTCCTACCAACCGGTCCCTTCTTCTTGTCAAGTTGTGCCACAAACACCTCTTCTCCCCAATTCTATTCAATACCACCTCATTAGTTATGTGATCTACCCATCTAATCTTCAGTATTCTTCTGTAGCACCACATTTCGAAAGCTTCTATTCTCTTCTTGTCCAAACTATTTATCGTCCATGTTTCACTTCCATACGTGGCTATACTCCATACAAATGCTTTCAGAAACGACTTCCTGACACTTAAATCTATACTCGATGTTAAATTTCTTTTCTTCAGAAACGCCTTCCTTGCCATTACCAGCCTACATTTTATATCCTCTACTTCGACCATCGTCATTTATTTTGCTCCTGAAATAGCAGAACTTCTTTACTACTTTAAGTGTCTCACTTCCTAATCTAATTTCCTCAGCATCACCCGGCTTAATTCGACTACATTCCATTAACCTCGTTTTGCTTTTGTTGATGTTCATCTCATATCTGCCTTTCAAGGCATTGTCCATTCCATTCAACACAAATATATCCATCGAAATATTGTAGCACTTTTGCAGCCTCATTATAGAGATTTGGAAACTCACCTGATGAAAGCAATGTAGACGTGTCAGTTTTAACACAAAAAGATTTGTAATTAAAACTTGCATTACCTAGCAGGTCACCCAGTTAGATCTGCACATTCACAGGAGCGCTTTCAATTGAAACGGCGAACTGTCTCGAGAACAGCTTGTTAACAGATGTAAGACTGACAGCCTCCTCAAACTCTTTATAAGACTATCCTTGTTATTCTTTCAAGGATACAACGAATTCTTCAGACTTTGCGTTTCCCTAAGCGCCTATGTGTTTAGGGAACTGGACTGTCATTATTAGAATGTTTATGTTCTACAACATGACCTACTGTTTAAGTGCGTCCCTATGAAATCAGAAAGAGGTTTCGTTGCAAAATCTTACAGTGGGCAGTGTGCAGCCAAGTCTACTTAAAATGCCAAATCTGCAGTTCATTCTGGATGCTCTAATTTTCGTTCCTAAACTCCTTTCTCCTTTAGAAATTAAACAATAGAGAGTTTTAGATCGAAGAATCGTTCCCGGCATGCTTCTTGGCTTAACCAATTTAACCTACGGTAATGTATGAAGTCCTATACTCTTCATTCAGTTCCATTGAAAACTGTTGCAACTGAGAAAAGAATAATGTGTCTGGCTTCAGAAATTTTACTACTCGTACCACCAATTTCTTCATGGGCTCCACGCCTGCAAATTTGGCACAAGTGGCTTTTGATGTAGAGAACGATGAATCCTATCTGTGACCATTGTAAATATTTGCTCTATCATTGTCAACTAAATCTTTAAATTCTTTTTGCATTGTATTGTAATGGCGTTTCACAGCAAATACGCAGTACTTGTCGCTTATGCGAATTGAGAGTTTTTATGCACCTCTTTTGTCATTCACGTTCAATGCCTGACTGCCTGACTGTCTCTTTTTGTGCAAACAGCCACTGGACCTTTGAACGTCCTTCATACAATGAACAAATAGCGAAGGTTATACAGCGCTGACTTCACGATTCAGCCGAACTCAGAGAGTGTTGCCGAACAAAAAATGCCGCTCTGCAATGCTAAATCAATGCCCTGCTGTTCCGTGTATTTCCGAGAAATGACGAGCAATGTCGAGGGACAGGGTGACACACGGTATGTAACATACCAGAAAGATGAAACTGAACATGAAGCATCAGGTGCAATATTTAAGGTGTAAATGTTTTTCTTGTTTATCTTTTTTGCGTGGGGGGGGGTGTCGGGAGAGGGGGGGGGGGGGGTGGACTCATCATCTTACATAAACCAGTGCGAAATGAAAGCCTGTATGTTGAGAGATATGTAAACAGGAAAGCATTACATACTTCAAATTAATGGTTTATTTATCAATCTGTACCAAGCACATACATGAAAATTTTGCAGCAGAATATGTTTCCTTGTTACAGAAAGCGAAAGCATCATCGTAGTCTCTTTGAGTAGACAGACAATACTGTAGTTGTGCTGTTAACAGTTCATTTTCAAGCTTCTGCCCTTCACGTGTGCTCTCTTCTTTTGCCAAGTAGGAAGGACAGTCTGGCAGCACGCGTGGAACTGCACCTGACTTGAAACGTCGTTTTTGGAGGGAGGCACTTAATAGCTGTCCTTTCACGTGATTTCAAATTTGTGTTTCCAAAAGATCATAATTCTTCTGAAAAGGGATAGGCTTACCTGTAAAAATGAATATATTATGGGAACTAAACACAACACTGCAAGGTATTTCGAAAGAAAGCAAGGTAACTGCTACAAGTTGGTGACTACGTAGCTGTCAAAAACGTTTGTACTTACTGTTTAATTATGACCTATTTCAAATGATAGGGTGTTTATGGAAAATCTGCAAGGTCCTTTTGTATATCTGTGTTTAAATTATAATTTCAAAGTCAATATGTTAGTGCATCCAAAAAAAGTGACAGTTTGAAGAAAGCCACTTACGTGCTGCATAAAATCAGAAACATATGTACACAGTTACTTTCGAACAGTATTAATGGCTCCTTATGAAGGAAGTGTAAAGTATTTCACGTAGGGCCTGTCTGAGCTCCATACCCAGGAATTAAGATAGCTTGCACAACGAACTGAGAAGATACACCTTACCCGGCCGCGGTGGCCGAGCGGTTCTAGGCGCTTCAGTCCTTAGCAGTGCGACTGCTACGGTCGCAGGTTCGAATACTGCCTCGTGCATGGATGTGAGTGATGTCCTTAGGTTGGTTAGGTTGAAATTGTTCTAAGTTCTAGGGGACTGATGACCTTCGATGTTAAGTTCCATAGTGCTCAGAGCCATTTGAACCAAGACACTCCTTTACCATTTTTCACATGTGTTCACAGATTATTTTATACTTACATCTGATGACGGCCTGTAAATTCCGCAAAATAACCAAAATCATCTCTTTCCGTTTGCAATATTCACCTAGTCATGCATTTCTCCATTTTGTGGATCTCTGTAGATAATTTTAAAGAAAAGTAACCTAATTTCGAATTGTACTATCTGAGTGTTTCGCAGTGTTATTGGCATGGATTTTGAACATCAGGTTTCTGAATATGGCCTAGTCACCCCTAGTGTATGGGAGATATGCTGATATGGCAGCTACTCTTAAATTACTTTACATTTACTGAGTAGATCTCTACGAAATTTCTTATCGTTCTGCAATAGGTTGAGAGTTTTAGCAGCAGGAAACTGAACTGAATAGGTTACTGCAGCCAGACCGATTTGTACGAGCAACAAATGCTAAAGAGGGAATATAGTACCATGTGAATGTATGGAAGCTAACGTTCTCGAAAAAGCATTTGCACGACGTTCAGTTACGATCACGCTAAACCGTGCACTTCATCATTACAATAAACCTCTTTTAAGATCTTTTTTAAAAAATAAAAAGAACTCAAGCCCTGAAGCTGAATAATAAGTGAAGTTCTTCCTGTGACTACTTGATAACAATTTGTTCCTTACTGGTTCATCCTGCAGGAACTCTAATACCGTAATTTTGGGACCTCCGTTGTAATTCCTTCTGTAAGTGGACACACAAAAACGAAATAGCATTTAGGCAGTAAAAAGAAGATCGTAGTTTGATCGAACACATACAGACTGTCCAGTCTAGTTCACACAAAATAACGATGAACAATTTGCGTCCAATCACGTAGTAATTACAGTCATGAACGAGCTCAATTACGATAAATAGTGTGGTGCAAAGCAAATGGTCCTCTGTTGCCTAAGTATGACGCCATGTAGTGACATCACACACTATTTCCACAGGCTGGCACTCTCAGATTCTGCAAATGAATAGTTAGCAGTCATTTCTAAAGGTTATTGATTACAGTAAGTTGAACGAATCGACGCGAGATGGGGTTGCTGATTTAGGTCTTTAAACGTTCACAAGTTAATAGAAAGTTGAAAGAAACGATGCTGTACTATGCCTTGTAACCAGCAATTCTGAAGTTACCAAAACCTTACCTTGTCATACTAACTCTCTGGATAATAGCCTAATCTCCAGGCAGAAGGACTGTTTTCATAAAAGAGAATCAAAGTTGCGGACATTGACAGCATCTGCATGCGATGAACAAACGCAAAACCCATCCTTAATACTTGTTAATAATACACAGAAGAGCAAAATGTCATTGCATTATTCACTAGCAATAAATTTATAATCGAATTATTATTTTTAAATAAATACACACATGGGGGGGGGGGTTAGCTTCCAAGTGGTGTAAGTCACAAAAACTGCAAGATAGTCTGCCACCACTTTTACTACTAGAAAGGTGGATAGTTGTTTCGAGCAAGTGGCTCAGGTACCAGTTTAGTAGTATGTTCACAAGACTGAAACTGCTGAGCGCCTTGGCAATGAAGTAGTGTGAGACTAAAATGTTCATGGCAGTCGGATCTGCCATCACCGACTGATAACGAATAAGTTTATGATATATGTAATGCAACGTTTGATGAAATGTATGATGAGATAAAAGAAATTATTCAGGTAGTGAAGGGAGACGAAAATTCAATAGTCATGGGTGACTGGAATTCGAGAGTAGGAAAAGGGAGAGAAGGAAACATAGTGGGTGAATATGGATTGGGGGAGAGGAATGAAAGAGGAAACCGTCTGGTAGAATTTTGCACATAGCATAACTTAATCATAGCTAACACTTGGTTCAAGAATCATAAAAGAAGGTTGTATACATGGAAGAATCCTGGAGATACTAATAGTTATCAGATAGATTATATAATGGTAAGACAGAGATTTAGAAACCAGGTTTTAAATTGTAAGAGATTTCCAGGGGCAGCTGTGGACTCTGACCACAATCTATTGGTTATGAACTATAGATTAAAACTGAAGAAACTGCAAAAAGGTGGGAATTTAAGGAGATGGGACCTGGATAAACTGACTAAACCAGAGGTTGTACAGAGTTTCAGGGAGAGCATAAGGGAACAATTGACAGGAATGGGGGAAAGAAATACAGTAGAAGAGGATTGGGTAGCTCTGAGGGACGCAGTAGTGAAGGCAGCAGAGGATCAAGTAGGTAAAAAGACGAGGGCTAGTAGAAATCCTTGGGTAACACAAGAAATATTGAATTTAATTGATGAAAGGAGAAAATATAAAAACGCAGTAAATGAAGCAGGCAAAAAGGAATACAAACGTCTCAAAAATGAGATCGACAGGAAGTGCAAAATGGCTAAGCAGGGATGGCAAGAGGACAAATGTAAGGATGCAGAGGCTTATCTCACTAGGGGTAAGATAGATACAGCCTACAGGAAAATTAAAGAGACCTTTGGAGAAAAGACCTGAGTCGAATCAAGGCCCCGGGAGTAGGCAACATTCCATTGGAACTACTGACGGCCTTGGGAGAGCCATCCTGACAAAACTCTACCATCTGGTGAGAAAGATGTATGAGACAGGCGAAGTACCCTCAGACTTCATGAAGAATATAACAACTCCAATCCCAAAGAAAGGAGGTGTTGACAGATGTGAAAATTACCGAACTATCAGTTTAATAAGTCACAGCTGCAAAGTACCAACGCGAATTCTTTACCGACGAATGGGAAAACTTGTAGAAGCCGACCTCTTGGAAGATCAGTTTGGATTCCGCAGAAATATTGGAACACGTGAGGCAATACTGACCCTACGACTTCTCTTAGAAAATAGATTAAGGAAAGGCAACCCACATTTCTAGCATTTGTAGACTTACAGAAAGCTTTTGACAATGTTGACTGGAATACTCTCTTTCAAATTTACAATTTGTACAGAAACCAGATGGCAGTGATAAGAGTCGAGGGGCATAAAAGGGAAGCAGTGGTTGGGAAGGGAGTGAGACAGGGTTGTAGCCTCTCCCCGATGTTATTCTATCTGTATATTGAGCAAGTAGTAAAGGAAAGAAAAAAAAAATTCGGAGTAGGTATTAAAGTCCATGGAGAAGAAATACAGCGTTGACATTCTAATTGTGTCAGAGACAGCAAAGGACTTGGAAAAGCAGTTGAACGGAATGGACAGTATCTTGAAAGGAGGATATAAGATGAACATCAACAAAAGCATAACGAGGATAATGGAATGTATTCGAATTAAGTCGGGTGATGCTGAGAGAATTAGATTAGGAAATTAGACACTTAAAGTAGTAAAGGAGTTTTGCTATTTGGGGAGCAAAATAACTGATGATGGTCGAAGTAGAGAAGATATAAAATGTAGACTGGCAATGGCAAGGAAAGCGTTTCTGAAAAAAGAGAGATTTGTTAACATCGAGTATAGATTTAAGTGTCAGGAAGTCGTTTCTGAAAGTATTTGTATGGGTGTAGCCATGTATGGAAGTGAAACATGGACGATAAATAGTATGGACAAGAAGAGAATAGAAGCTTTCGAAATGTGGTGCTACAGAAGAATATTGAAGATTAGATGGGTAGATCACATGTCTAATGAGGAGGTATTGAATAGAATTGGGGAGAAGAGGAGTTTGTGGCACAACTTGACAAGAAAAAGGGACCAGTTGGTAGGGCATGTTTTGAGGCATCAAGGGATCACAAATTTAGCATTGGAGGGCAGCGTGGAGGGTAAAATTCGTAGAGGGAGACCGAGAGATGAATACTCTAAGCAGATTCAGAGGGATGTAGGTTGCAGTAAGTACTGGGAGATGAAGAAGCTTGCACAGGATAGAGTAGTATGGAGACCTGCATCAGTCTCAGGACTGAAGACAACAACAACAACAACAAAAATGCAACGTCCAGATTTTTTGACAAGAAAGTGTCACGGACAGGATGAAAGGTTGCTGCAAATAAATGCAAGTGAGTGAATGTGCGATAAAGGGTATTTCGATCACTTTGAAATCCAGGACTTTGAGCTGAGAAAAGAGCGTGCTTCGGGAAGAAGAACTAAACACCTGTTAGTAATCTTTGCACTGTCAATTCCAAACAGCTTACGCTGATGGAAAATTCGTCACTGAAGCAAAGAGAAAAAGAAAACACGGCAGACTTGGCAGCATCATTTATTTCTAGGTCTACAATGTGGTCGTGCAAAATTTTCAGTAACAAACATGTAAATGAAACCGCTATATTGTTCAAATAATGATAGTGTCTTTTCATTTTATATTTAACAGCTTTTCTTTATCGTAGGGTGTCTTGACATTAAATAACAGTTCTCTGTTTTGAGTAGGTTGTCAACTTTTGTTTTAGGTCATTCCCATTCGATAACCGACGGAATATCTATGCGTGCTCCGAAAAACAAAACAAAAAACATCAATGAGCGTAGTAGATGTCGGGATGAAAAATAGTACGCTCCAAAAAACCATATTCGGTAACAAAGGATTTCTCATTCTTGAAATAAATTCACAAAGCTTGCTGTGGACTTAGATTCCCGACACCCACTACCCCCTTTGATACTCTCTTCCTTTTGAGAGCTCGCTCTGATATTCCGTCAACGCAAATTTGAGTTTCACGGCATATCTTCTCGAGCTACGAAAAACAATAAAGCATCAAAGGACATAGCAGGTGTCGGGAATCAAACTGAGGTATAAATAGCGAACAATAGTCCGCAGTCTGGTTGGATCCCAGGCAGCGACTACACATATAGCAAAACTTGCAGCATCTGTAGGAAGCGGATGGTTCGGTCGTCGGAATATTATGCATATAATGGAAACAGTATTTCTGGGAACACACAACTAATACTCGAAAATTCACGTAGGGGAAACCTGAACGACGGTTTCAGTATTCTTTCGCGCCAATATTTGAGCGTATTTGCTTTCCATATAATGTTTGCAACCAGCCACATCATGAATCAACTTAGTATACAGAATGCAACGGGTATAAGAGCAGATGTATTTTTTGGTGACCCAGGACGGTGTACCTCATTACATTATATCAGTATTTACGTAATTTACATCCTAATAATTATATTAATTACAAGTCATATGTTTTTAGGTTGGTTAAAACCTCCAAGTACTTGTCGCAAAAGCAAGCCATAAAAGCTTATTTTCCCATGGGCAGTACGTGAAGTGTTGACGAGGGGACGTAGAAATCTTAGTCTACACTGATAGGCGCAGTGTAATTAGTGGTGCAATTAAGTCTGTGCAGAAAACACCAGGCCGTAAAGTTTGTAATGCTTTGTGGGAAGACTGTTCAACGCAGAGGAAAAGCAACCAGCACACTGATGTGTGTATGTATTAAGGAAAAGCGTATAAAGATATTTGTCCTTGTGATCGTTGTACTCTGCATTGTATAACGATTTTTGGGTCCTGACGTAACTTTCGATTCACTCGTTTCCAGGTTCCTTATCTCAATAATTTTCTCTTCTCTCCCACCATCTATGAGAGTTCGTATTACCGTATGAAAAAGCTACATATAACAAACTTTTGCTCGTTCTGAATTAAACTCTCCATGAAACTCATTAAAAGAAATTCTGTAATTTATTTAATAGTACCTAAAGCTGTTTTCAATGGAACTACAGGAAACCATTCTGCACAATTTGTGTACTTGATCTTTCTCTGGCTTTTGTGTCACAGCTTCATCTCGGGCATCACGCTTCTCGGCACGCCTACGGAGCTCTACCTTCGAGGCACGCAGTACGTCTTCATGAACGTGTCCATCTTCACAGCGCCTCTCTTCATAGGCTTCGCGTACCTTCCTGTGTTCCACGGCCTTCGAATCACCTCCACGTACGAGGTATGTAGCGCCCTCAGCGCCTGGAAGCGTCTCTGTGAATGTTTGTTACGCCATTTCTTCACTCTGCTTCAAACATTCACCAACTCTCATCTCTTCCTACAACATACTTGCTCCATTAAAATGTTTTCCCTCGTGTTCTCAATCTATTTAGACAGCAGACAGCATAACGGTGCTCAGAGAGGAATCGAAAAGTGATCAGACATGATTTGTGGAAAATGGTCTGGAGAAAGCAATTTCGTATTTCACTGCTACTGCATTAGTATTAAATGTCTGTGGGCTGTCAACAGTTAAGAGAACAAATTTTTCGCTGCAAATAATCGAAAACGATTTATTTTCCCTGATTTTGATAAATAAGTGGCTCATAGTAAGGGTCTTATAACAATGTAAAATTTAATCTCTATCTATTAAGGTCGCAAATCAAATTTGTAAAAAAATTTGGGCTTCAACATTATCATGAAATTGCAGTTACAGAGTTCAACGCATCACAAACCAATTCTGATCAAAGATTCGTAAATTTTAAACTACTGTAGACCAGCATTGGAAGTATAGTAGTAAATACAGACTGTACATACTTATGAACAAGAATACTGGCGTATCCTACTTTCCATACTACGGAGGAAATCTCTCTCTCTCTCTCTCTCTCTCTCTCTCTCTCTCTCTCTCTCTCTCTCTCTTGACCGCAATCAAATATTGGATACAGTACTTACCTCTTCATAATGCGGGACCAATCAGCAATTAAAACTGTAATTAGTTTGTTTCTGCCTACTGAAGAAGTAAAGGTATATTACCGTAACACACCAATCCAATAACAATTTGTACAAAGCAACTGGCTGCCATTTTACTAGTATTGTTATTATTATTATTATTATTAATATTATTTATTTTATGGCCTTTATTGTACTGCTGTAGTCAATTATAGAGAGGTTTGTACAAATTGCTGTTGCCGATAACACGGATGAGTTTAATAATAATTTAATAACACATTTCAATAACACAATGGTTATGCAAGGATTATTATAATTTGTATCATATAGAGGGTGTTTTACTCTTCAGTCTGTCCAATATTTCTTCATGCTTTCAAACATTTTCGCTCTTTCCTAGTCTTAAATAAGTTTGTCGTCCTTTTATTGATCTTAGCTTGTAGCCTGCCAAACATTTATTGGATTTATTGATTCAAGGAGTCCAGACTATTAATTTGCCGGAATAACTTCATGAATATGGCAGTTCGATGCTCTATCACTAATGTTAACAATGAATAACTCGTTAGATTCCACTTTGCCGGCCTCGGTGGTCTCGCGGTTCTAGGCGCGCAGTCCGGAACCGTGCGACTGCTACGGTCGCAGGTTCGAATCCTGCCTCGGGCATGGATGTGTGTGATGTCCTTAGGTTAGTTAGGTTTAAGTAGTTCTAAGTTCTAGGGGACTGATGACCACAGCAGTTGAGTCCCATAGTGCTCAGAGCCATTTGAACCATTTGAAGATTCCACTTTCATGTGTTTCTAGATGTTTACATTATGAAATATGTGAGGACACATACAATTCTGATTTTGTGTGCTATTATTTCAGTTGACTTTCGTCCAACAAGAACATATAAAATGCAAACTGCATTTAGACTTCACATTCAAGGGTTTTTAGAGCGAATTTACTTAAATATGAAATTGCATATATATACACTCCTGGAAATTGAAATAAGAACACCGTGAATTCATTGTCCCAGGAAGGGGAAACTTTATTGACACATTCCTGGGGTCAGATACATCACATGATCACACTGACAGAACCACGGGCACATAGACACAGGCAACACAGCATGCACAATGTCGGCACTAGTACAGTGTATATCCACCTTTCGCAGCAATTCAGGATGCTATTCTCCCATGGAGACGATCGTAGAGATGCTGGATGTAGTCCTGTGGAACGGCTTGCCATGCCATTTCCACCTGGCGCCTCAGTTGGACCAGCGTTCGTGCTGGACGTGCAGACCGCGTGAGACGACGCTTCATCCAGTCCCAAACATGCTCAATGGGGGACAGATCCGGAGATCTTGCTGGCCAGGGTAGTTGACTTACACCCTCTAGAGCACGTTGGGTGGCACGGGATACATGCGGACGTGCATTGTCCTGTTGGAACAGCAAGTTCCCTTGCCGGTCTAGGAATGGTTCCATGACGGTTTGGATGTACCGTGCACTATTCAGTGTCCCCTCGACGATCACCAGTGGTGTACGGCCAGTGTAGGAGATCGCTCCCCACACCATGATGCCGGGTGTTGGCCCTGTGTGCCTCGGTCGTATGCAGTCCTGATTGTGGCGCTCACCTGCACGGCGCCAAACACGCATACGACCATCATTGGCACCAAGGCAGAAGCGACTCTCATCGCTGAAGACGACACGTCTCCATTCGTCCCTCCATTCACGCCTGTCGCGACACCACTGGAGGTGGGCTGCACGATGTTGGGGCGTGAGCGGAAGACGGCCTAACGGTGTGCGGGACCGTAGCCCAGCTTCATGGAGACGGTTGCGAATGGTCCTCGCCGATACCCCAGGAGCAACAGTGTCCCTAATTTGCTGGGAAGTGGCGGTGCGGTCCCCTACGGCACTGCATAGGATCCTACGGTCTTGGCGTGCATCCGCGCGTCGCTGCGGTCCGGTCCCAGGTCGACGGGCACGTGCACCTTCCGCCGACCACTGGCGACAACATCGATGTACTGTGGAGACCTCACGCCCCACGTGTTGAGCAATTCGGCGGTACGTCCACCCGGCCTCCCGCATGCCCACTATACGCCCTCGCTCAAAGTCCGTCAACTGCACATACGGTTCACGTCCACGCTGTCGCGGCATGCTACCAGTGTTAAAGACTGCGATGGAGCTCCGTATGCCACGGCAAACTGGCTGACACTGACGGCGGCGGTGCACAAATGCTGCGCAGCTAGCGCCATTCGACGGCCAACACCGCGGTTCCTGGTGTGTCCGCTGTGCCGTGCGTGTGATCATTGCTTGTACAGCCCTCTCGCAGTGTCCGGAGCAAGTATGGTGGGTCTGACACACCGGTGTCAATGTGTTCTTTTTTCCATTTCCAGGAGTGTAGTTCCAGTCCAATAGTTTCAGCCGCCGCCGGCCAGGGTGGCCGAGCGTTTCTAGGCACTTCAGTCTGGAACCGCGCGACTGCTTCGGCCACAGGTTGGAATCCTGCCTCGGGCATGGATGTGTGTGATGTCCTTAGGTTAGTTACGTTTAAGTAGTTCTAAGTTCTAGGGGACTGATGACCTCAGAAGTTAAGTCCCATAGTGCTCAGAGCCGTTTGAACCATTTTCAGCAGTCGGCTTACCAGCAAGAACATAGAATCCTTGCGCATAATAACGTACTCGTGGAATGTATATACATGAAAGAACAGAAGTGTAGAACGCCAGTATCACTTTTTGTTCTTAGGCATTCAATGCCTCAGAATCAAAGGTGCAAAATTAAAAGGAATACAGGAAAGAACTACCATGAGGGAATAGCTCAAATGGCTCTGAGCACTATGGAACTTAACGTCTGAGGTCATGAGTCCCATAGAACTTAGAACTACTTGAACCTAACTAACCTAGGCACATCACACACATCCATGCCCGAGGCAGGATTCGAACCTGCGACCGTAGAAGTCGCGCCGTTCCGGACTGAAGCGCCTAGAACAGCTCGGCCACCGCGGCCGGCTAAGTACATAACACATCTTCGGTCGGAAACCGAGTCAGGGAAACTCTGAGTCGCCTTAAGACGTTTCTTCACAGCTACCATCACATGGATGCAGGGTGATTGGAAGTAATTAAACCTTCGGTACTTGAAAGGGCACATATGAAAAAATCGTACGACAATGAATTTTTGTGGAAGCATTTGTAAAGACACCCGGAGCAGAAATAACTAATAAGCCATTGAAAGAAACATATTTTAATTTCCATAGCAAACTGTACCCTTAATTAATTTTTCTCCATTCTTACGTTCCTGATTACAAACGTTGCTCAGTGTGACTTCCATCTGCATTCACAACGGCCTGGAACAGCACCAAAGGTACCATTTCACAATTTTGGCAGCACTTTTCAAATGGAGGACCAAGGAATATTAAGTTGCCGCGACTCTGCTCGTGCCTTACTTGAAGATTGCACAATGTTTCTAGGTTTTTCAGCAATGGGAACAGTAACTTCTTCAGCAATTTGTGGTGCAGTTGGACGTCGGCCTCTTCCAGGAGCAATTCCCAAATCGACAGTTAATTACAACTTCGGTATCGTGTTCTCCAACTCAGGTGCGGAATGATGACATCTCCGTATTGTTTTAATGCGTCAATATTCGCGTAGAGAAGGAGCACTATTGGTGCTGTTTTGACAAAACAGCTCACCTTGTCCAGACAAAAATGTTAAGTGTCTGCAATTGTACTGTACACTTTTGCTTATGTTTCAATCCTATGTCGCCGTGCCAGTAGCAGCGCCTAACGGCAAGTGATGACACTAACACCACAAACAACGCAAATACTGCAGCGCACAGACTAAACATCATTCCTATAAAGTTACGTATCCTCACACCAAAAAGTTTCTAGCTCATGAAGCGAAAGTTTATTTACAACCACGCTGTACCTTGTACGAATATACACACCGTTACAAAACGGACATTTGGTTTTTAAAACGGTAGTCCTGAATACCGATTTCAGGATGTTTTCTTCCTTTTGTGCATGAGAAGCTGGGATGATCGATCGCAGACTGTTTCAGCTCTTCAATAGCTCCGGCAATGAAAAATGTCAGAAATTGGTGGCACGCATGATTTTTTTAGTTTTCTTGACATACACACGAAATATTCTTAAAAAGCTAATGAGTGCTGCTTACAGCTATGGACATACATTACGACCTAAGATAATTATGAATTGTAATAGATTTTAACTTGTTTCTTGGAGTGTTATTTTCTCTCGTTCTTTATGTGTGTAAATATATGATATTTTATTAACTTCGCCATCTTTTCCAGATTTAACTAATTTATTGTTTTATTAATCCTTCTATTACAGTACCTGGAGATGAGGTTTGGGAAGAGTGCCCGGCTGCTGGGCTCGTTCCTGTTCATAGTTGGCATCGTAAGTAGGACAAGCCTGTCCGTTGTTTTTCCCTCCATTTCTGCTCTTTGTGTGTTAGCAAGTATGTGTTCATTCCAGTATGATGTACACAATCCACCACACAATATTCTGACCGCCGCCTATGAGCAATAACCACTCACAGACAGCGGGTGGCAGCACTAGAAGCGGAAGGCACATAACGCGTGCCGGGAGACACGGGAACCAGTGCAGTCGTTGTCGTAATGCGGAAGCAGACTGATTTACCTGACGTCCGAAAAGGCATGATCGGACAAACTGTGGAATCATTTCCGGGACAACTACACTCCTGGAAATGGAAAAAAGAACACATTGACACCGGTGTGTCAGACCCACCATACTTGCTCCGGACACTGCGAGAGGGCTGTACAAGCAATGATCACACGCACGGCACAGCGGACACACCAGGAACCGCGGTGTTGGCCGTCGAATGGCGCTACCTGCGCAGCATTTGTGCACCGCCGCCGTCAGTGTCAGCCAGTTTGCCGTGGCATACGGAGCTCCATCGCAGTCTTTAACACCGGTAGCATGCCGCGACAGCGTGGACGTGAACCGTATGTGCAGTTGACGGACTTTGAGCGAGGGCGTATAGTGGGCATGCGGGAGGCCGGGTGGACGTACCGCCGAATTGCTCAACACGTGGGGCGTGAGGTCTCCACAGTACATCGATGTTCTCGCCAGTGGTCGGCGGAAGGTGCACGTGCCCGTCGACCTGGGACCGGACCGCAGCGACGCACGGATGCACGCCAAGACCGTAGGATCCTACGCAGTGCCGTAGGGGACCGCACCGCCACTTCCCAGCAAATTAGGGACACTGTTGCTCCTTGGGTATCGGCGAGGACCATTCGCAACCGTCTCCATGAAGCTGGGCTACGGTCCCGCACACCGTTAGGCCGTCTTCCGCTCACGGCCCAACATCGTGCAGCCCGCCTCCAGTGGTGTCGCGACAGGCGTGAATGGAGGGACGAATGGAGACGTGTCGTCTTCAGCGATGAGAGTCGCTTCTGCCTTGGTGCCAATGATGGTCGTATGCGTGTTTGGCGCCGTGCAGGTGAGCGCCACAATCAGGACTGCATACGACCGAGGCACACAGGGCCAACACCCGGCATCATGGTGTGGGGAGCGATCTCCTACACTGGCCGTACACCACTGGTGATCGTCGAGGGGACACTGTATAGTGCACGGTACATCCAAACCGTCATCGAACCCATCGTTCTACCATTCCTAGACCGGCAAGGGAACTTGCTGTTCCAATAGGACAATGCACGTCCGCATGTATCCCGTGCCACCCAACGTGCTCTAGAAGGTGTAAGTCAACTACCCTGGCCAGCAAGATCTCCGGATCTGTCCCCCATTGAGCATGTTTGGGACTGGATGAAGCGTCGTCTCACGCGGTCTGCACGTCCAGCACGAACGCTGGCCCAACTGAGGCGCCGCCGGCCGAAGTGGCCGTGCGGTTAAAGGCGCTGCAGTCTGGAACCGCAAGACCGCTACGGTCGCAGGTTCGAATCCTGCCTAGGGCATGGATGTTTGTGATGTCCTTAGGTTAGTTAGGTTTAACTAGTTCTAAGTTCTAGGGGACTAATGACCTCAGCAGTTGAGTCCCATAGTGCTCAGAGCCATTTGAACCATTTGAACCAACTGAGGCGCCAGGTGGAAATGGCATGGCAAGCCGCTCCACAGGACTACATCCAGCATCTCTACGATCGTCTCCATGGGAGAATAGCAGCCTGCATTGCTGCGAAAGGTGGATATACACTGTACTAGTGCCGACATTGTGCTTGCTCTGTTGCCTGTGTCTATGTGCCTGTGGTTCTGTCAGTGTGATCATGTGATGTATCTGACCCCAGGAATGTGTCAATAATGTTTCCCCTTCCTGGGACAATGAATTCACGGTGTTCTTATTTCAATTTCCAGGAGTTTATGTTTGTAAACTGTTCGCGTGCGTCCGTGGTTAGAATGTACCATGCATGGCTTCATTCGGCTATCGAAACCCTGCGCCGAAGCAACTGTGATGCCACGTGGACCATATATGACAAGAGCGAACAACAGCTGAGAAAAAGTATATGGGTGAATAAAGGCGTATATTCTGAGCAACTGATGGCCCAAATGAACCAAGGGTCTAGCAGCAGTGCCTCTTAAACGACCGTGGTCCTCCGCAGCAGGCACCTGTTTCATGCTCCCATGCTGACTGCAGTTCATCAGTGTTTTCGTGTCACAAAGGTTCAACACAAGTGCGCATCTATCCTCGGACCATGTCTGTGCTTACATACAGTCGGTTTTTCTCGACACAATGGAATCTACTAGTAGGTCAATGCAGCTCGCAGTGTATGTGTGTTGTTTCAAGAGCACCAGGATGAGTCTACCATACTCCCCTAGCCAGCAACCTCTTCAGATTTAATCCAAACTGAGAATCTGTGGGACCACCTCGACCGGGCTACTCACGCCATGGAGCCTCAAATGAGAAACCTAGCGCAGCTGGGAATGGCAAGGCAGTCGGTATGAATCCACATTACTTTTGGTTCCTTCCACAACTTTAAGCCGTCGGCACACGGACCGTGCATCCGAACGTTGAGCATTGAGCGTGCCGAGTTTCTGACGTCATAGCGTGGAATAACACGTTCGGGAGTCTTTCCGAAAGTGCAGAGCAATATCTAGCATGTCAGATATTCCGAGCGTGCGTCTGAGCGTTGACCAATGAGATGGCACAGCGTCACCTACGTCACACTCACGCCGGCTCCCTTCAGTACAGAGTTGTGAGGCGCCATATTGACATTCATTTCAAGCCTATATGTATACATGCCGTTTCTGAGCACCAACAAATTGAGAATCACTGGAAAACGCGTTGTTAACTGTGTGATTCGTTCCAATAAAATAATGAGAAACATCATATTCGTGGCAAAAGAATTATTGTAACTTGTGTATTATGACAGTAGGCTATTTGAAGGCAGCGACACACTGAAGATCCACCCAAAAAGCATTGTTCTTGGTTCAATTTGTTATAATTAAATTTCAATTAGTAACATATCTATGATTAAGGTTTTTAGCAAGGGGTAACATAATACGGTTAGATGCAAGGGATGTATTGTTGGTGTAGTGTAACGAGAAGAAGTAAAAGTGCATGCCGAACTGCCACCAGTTGAAGGTGACAGTGAAGGTGCTAAATTGTGCTACAGCTAAAGACTCATTCTTTGACTGCTGTAATTTATGACTTCAATTATCTGTCACCTTATTTATGTCATTTCATTGTCGCCATTTTTGTTACTGTCTTTGTGGAATTAAAAAAAAAAAAGTAGCGTCACAATCTTGTGTTGAGCTGTATGGTGGAGCGGTGGTTCGCGTCGTGACACTTCCAAATTTTTTTCCTTACATTCGCGTTTTTATTAGGTTTGATACTTTATTATTAGTTTAATGTAAGTATATACTATAATATTTGATGTTATGTACATATAAGTTCACCTCTTTTTGAGGGGTGACTGTTCGATTGGCTTAATCTACAGGTCAGTTTGCGCTACTCGTATAAAGATATTTTGCTCCTTTTTCTTTTACGCTTCGTAATTCACATGTTGCAAAGATTCTGCTATTGGGTAGGAACAGTGATCAAGTAAGACTGACGTTGGGGTTTTCCTAAAATGTGGGAATGATGAAATAATGTTCATCTTATGCGGAGAAGTATTCCAAATTTGTACCGCACTGTTTGTAATGGAACTTATATAAACCTGTGTGCTTATTGATCGGACATGGTACTTTCATTTTCGTGGACGATGGAGGAAATGTGCGTTTTAATAGAGCTAACGTGGGAATTTTACGCGCGCCCGTTGAGTAAACAGTATGATTTACGAACTAGAAAAATCCCTCAACTGCGCTGCGATCACGTTGGGGCCCACGTACCGAATGCACAAGTCGCATCGTCCCTGAGCGTTCAGTAGCACGTTGAACTCGGTACGCTCAACGGTAACGTTCGACAGCACGGCCCGTGTGCCGACTTGACTCTCTTCCTGCACGTCTGCGCTCCAAAAGGTTGTTGCTGATTCTTTTTACAGGTTATTGCACTAATTTGGTTGGATCGTGTATCTAAAGCTTATTATTCTCAGGAGCTTCCAAAGTTAATAAAGTTTGAAAAACAGGATAGAGGAACTGGCAGAACAGAGGTGACGAGAGTATCACGTAACGGTTAACAACGCGATCTCGGTTTCCTTTATGTTCTGTCAGATGTTTCTGCATCTACTTCCAGCCACCATTTACAACTCATATTGTTTTTGATGTGATTACTTACAAACACTAGACGAATTACAAACAATTAATATTCCTCTCCGTCACTCACGGTGAACTGTGAATTCGTGGCATATTAAAATTGTGTCCAAACCAGACATGGAACCCTAGATTTAAAATAAACACTCTTACATCCGAATATATCTCACAGGCCACCTCTAAACCCGATGTGTCCATCTGCCAGTAATTCTTCGCTACTCTTGTAAACACTGCAGGAAGCTTCTTACATTATTGATTACCTGCTACTGATCATTGCGGTTCTTCAACTTGTGTCACTTCCTCCGTCGTACCAATCTCATGTTGCAAACATATCGCCCAGCTCTCATAATATGCTAGGAAGACAAATTTGATGACATATTGAATAGTTGTCTGGAATATGTCAGACAATCCAATTCATTCCGGCAGGCTATATTTGAGGTAATTCAATAAGTAAATGAAACCTACACCCAAAATTTACAAAACATCGCCTGTGTTTGACAGTATTATATGTTACTGATAAGTTGTATACTTTATGAATCAATGTGGGAGTTTCATTCTAGAGATGAAAGTGGTTAAAAATAACGAAATATTTGTGATACTTGGAATCCCCTACTAAGAAACCAGTTTCAGTTAAGTGAGTTCAATAACGTCTAAGGAAAGGAACCTGTTTTTCTGAAAAACATACATCACAATTATAAGCCTCCGCTTCCTGCAGTAAGAGGCAACAAGATTACAGGAGATTATGACTGAAAATATGGTGCCAGTAAATATGTCCTTCTCCTGCATAAAACTCTTGTAGCTTTGTCAGTGAGCTCCTCAGGTGATAAGCAGATTTCACAATCGCTAAAATATCTTAGGTACTATACATGCGTTCTCATACTACACTAATGGCCATTAAAATGGCTACACAACGAAGATGACGTGCTACAGATGCGAAATTTAAACGACAGGTAGAAGATGCTCTGATATGCTAATGATTAGCTTTTCAGAGTATTCACAGAAGGTTGGCGCCGGTGGCGACACCTACACCGTGCTGTCATGAGGAAATTTTACAATCGATTTGTCATACACAAAAAGTAGTTGACCGGCGTTGCCTGCTGAAACATTGTTGTGATGCCTCGTGTAAGGAGAACAAATGCGTACCATCACGTTTTCGACTTTGATAAAGGTCGGATTGTAGCCTATCCCCATTGCGGTTTATCGTATCGCGACAATGCTGCTCGCATTGGTCGAGATCGAATGACTGGTAGCAGAACATTGAATCGGTGGGTTCAGGAGGACAACACGGAACGCCGTGCTGGATCCCAACGTCCTCGTATCACTAGCAGTCGACATGACAGGCATCTTATCCGCATGACTGTAACGGATCGTGCAGCCACGTCTCGATCCCTGAGTCAACAGATCGGGACGTTAGCAAGACAACAACCATCTGCACTAACAGTTCGACGACGTTCGCAGCTGCATGGACTATCAGCTCGGAGACCATGGCTGCCGTTACCCTCGACGATTCATCACAGACAGGATCGCCTGCGATGGAGTACTCAAAGACGAACCTTGGTGCACGAGTTGCAAAAAGTCATGTTTTCGGATGAATCCAGGTTCTGTTTACAGAATCATGGTGGTCGCATCCGTGTTTGGCGACATCGCGGTGAACGCACATTGGAAGTGTGTATTCGTCATCACCATACTAGCGTATCACCCGGCGTGATGGTATGGGGTGCTATTGATTACACGTCTCGGTGACCTCTTTTTCGCACTGACGGCACTTTGAACAGTGAACGTTACATTTCAGATGTGTTACGACCGTGGTTCTACCCTTCATTCGATCCCTGCGAAACCCTACATTTCAGCAGGATAAAGCACGACCACATGTTGGAGATCCTGTAAGACCCTTTCTGAAAACAGAAAATGTTCAACTGCTGCCCTGGCCAGCACATTCTCCAGATCTCTCACTAATTGAAAACGTCTGGTCAATGGTGGCCGAGCAACTGGCTCGTCACAATACGCCAGTCACTACTCTTGATGAACTGTGGTATCGTGTTGAAGCTGCATGGGCAGCTGTGCCTGTACACACCATCCAAGCTGTGTTTGACTCAATGTCCAGGCGTATCAAGGCAGTTATTTCGGCCAGAGGTGGTTGTTCTGGGTACTGATTTCTCAGATTCTATGCACCCAAATGGGTGAAAATGTAATCACATATCAGTTCTAGTATGATATATGTGTCCAACGAATACCCGTTTATCATCTGCATTTTTTCTTGGTGTAGCAATTATGATGGCCAGTTGTGTACCTTAAGAGTTAATCATTTATAACAGACATCTAAACACGAAATATCAACATGAAAAACATTATTTTCTGTTGCAGATAACGTGGATTCCAATTGTTATCTACATGCCAGCTCTCGCCTTTAATCAAGGTAAACAGAAGATATTTAGCTGTATTTTTTACTTATTAGCCCACACCAATAAGAGACATGTCCTCTCAATTATTTTATATCCTCGTTAAATTTTGTGGTACAATATAGCAGTTAATTGTTGACTGCTAAAATATAAGGGTCAATTAAACAGTTTCCTTTCGAAAGCCGTACATTCCAGAATCGGTATGCTAGTCAGGCGAAGATGACGTGAACACTGAGGATGCCATCCCATCCTTGCACAAGGTTGAAGCTACTCGTTTGGTAAAACTCTGTGCCCTGCTGCATGAAGAAGTCCGTAACCGCGAGCTGCACATACTCGCCTGACAGGACCCTTCATGAACCGTCATTCATTTTCAAAGAATATTCTTAGGAATTTATTTTATTTACTAGCGATTCATCAAGAACATTAACACATTTAATTACATTATGTAAGCATGCAAGTAGTGGCCAGGGAGTAACTGATGAAATCATAACCATATTCCTTTTAACAAATGGGAATTTTATTCACTTTAATAGTGCCTAAAAGCATTTTTAAAAGAAACAGATTTAAAATTATAATCGGAAAGCATCGTCTAAATATCAAAGTTACAATTTATTCAGAGGCAGAAAGAAACAAGTTTTGACTGTATTATTTTTCGGGCAGAGAACCTTGCCGCTCCCTTTTGTTAGGGCCGTAGTTACGACCACTCACAACAGCCTCTGAAAGACTACACTGGTGCACATCCGCAACACACCAGATAACTTTAAACTAAGAGTTTTAACAATTTACACAAGCACACAAAATATTCATCGCCCGTAGGAGGGATGGAAATGGTACAAAACACTAACAATTAAATTATTTACCTTGCCACCGAAGGTTCAACTTGATTTTGACTTCTAAGAAACGTTTTACGGTGAAAGGGTGACAACTTTATATACTAAAATGATCATTTAAATAAAAGCCCATGAAATGCAATCTTAAATAAAAATTCTACAAGGTTGGCCAAACAATAGTTAAGATGCTCTACAGTACACAGACACCGCCTCGCAAGATCATAAGCAAAAATATCAAAGTTTCCAAAGATCAAAAGGTATTTGAGGTATTAGGCCGTTACACTCGAAGCAATAAATTCGTTAACACATCAAATCCGACAAACATGACAGGGGCAGCTACTGACGTATGGTAGATGGATAGGGAGATTACCGAACAACCCGAACCGCAGGTTGCTCTAAGCCGCCCCTACTCCACAAGAGAAAAACTGACCATCCAATTTATGAACAACCACCTTCCCGCGGGTGGGCAAACGAAGAAGAATGGTGGGACGACTCCAAAACAAAACGGCTGGTGACCTCACCAAGAAAACAAGTAGAATTTAACAAGAGTAAATGAAACAACATGTCACCAATCACTTAACTTCTAATAAACAGCGATTTCTCGAGAAGACCTGGCGCAGCAACCCCAAATCGCTGTTCCAAACCGTCTGCTGCCAGCCGCTTCAACGGACGCAGGAAGGCGCGCCGATCTCCCGTCTCACGGCGTCGCAGCTCGCACCGGCCAGACTGATGTCATGGGTTGACTCCTGTTGCTCTCGTGTCGACCGCGAACTCACTACCCCTCGCTACACGCCGCGGCCCACTGGACTCACGTGGCGACATCACATGCGCCGACGCTCAAGACGGACAAATGATCTTGTGTCTCAGTGCGCGACCGACCAACTGATCGATCCAACCGCCAATGACCATTGCCTGAACAGACTCGAGCAGACTGGCGGTCTAACGCGCAGACTCACAAGGGAACCTCCCCATCGCACCCCCCTCAGATTTAGTTATAAGTTGGCACAGTGGATAGGCCTTGATAAACTGAATACAGATCAATCGAGAAAACAGGAAGAAGTTATGTGGAATTATGAAAAAATAAGCAAAATATACAAACTGAGTAGTCCATGTGGAACATAGGCATTATCAAGGATTTTGTGAGTTCGGGAGCGCCTGTGGTTAGCGTGAGCAGCTGCGGAACGAGAGGTCCTTTGTTCAAGTCTTCCCTCGACCGAAAAATTAATTTTTTTATTTTCAGACAATTATCAAAGTTCAGGCACTCACACATAATCAACTTCGCTCTTCAACTTCGCTCTCCAAAATTCCAGGACATGTTCAGATTTGCTTGGACATATGCAGGACTTGACGATCTACACACGGAAAAATTTGAAAACGTTAAAAACATGTTTTGACAATGCACAGGGAAAACTGTGCGACTGTGAAACTGTTGTATTCAATTGTTGCAGTTTATGTGATAAACTCTAATGTTTTCATCACTTTTTTGGGAGTGATTATCACATCCACAAGAAAACCTAAATCGGGCAAGGTAGAAGAATCTTTTTACCCTTTCGCCAAGTGTACAAATTAGGTGGGTCGACAAAATATTCCTGTCATGTGAAGCACATGTCGTCACCAGTGTCGTATAGAATATATCAGACGAGTTTTCCTGTGGAGGAATCGGTTGACCTATGACCTTGCGATCAAATGTTTTCGCTTCCCATTGGAGAGGCACGTCTTTTCGTCTACTAATCGCACGGTTTTGCGGTGCGGTCTTAAAACACAGACACTAAACTTATTGTAGTGAACAGAGACGTCAATGATCGAACAGACAGATCATAACTTTGCGAAAATAAAAAAAGTAAACGTTTCACGCGAGGGAAGACTTGAACTAAGGACCTCTCGTTCCTCAGCTGCTCATACTAACCACGGGACCACGGCTCTTGTGGGCTGTACTATCCTTGATGTTGCCTGTCTTGCGCATGGCCTACTCAGTTTCTATATTTTGCTTATTTTTTCATAGTTCCACACAACTTCTTCCTGTTTTCTGGATTGATCTGTGTTCAGTTTTTCAAGGCCTATCCACTGTGCCAACTTATAACTAAATCTGAGGGGGGTGCGATGGGCCGGCCGAGGTGGCCGTTCGGTTAAAGGCGCTGCAGTCTGGAACCGCAAGACCGCTACGGTCGCAGGTTCGAATCCTGCCTCAGGCATGGATGTTTGTGATGTCCTTAGGTTAGTTAGGTTTAACTAGTTCTAACTTCTAGGGGACTAATGACCTCAGCAGTTGAGTCCCATAGTGCTCAGAGCCATTTGAACCATTTTTTTTTTTTTTTGGGTGCAATGGGTAAGTTCCCTTGTCAGATGCAGGAACTAAGCCCCGACTGGGTGACCACTCGCTGAGTTTTCTTACTGGCGGAGTGGAAAGACTCATTTTGCCGGCTTTGAAGGTTGATCCGAACGACAGACATACTACCACTCCGAACGACAGACAGACACTAACTGCCTAACATATGCGGAGGAGAGACAGACTAGCAAGCTGGGGACGAGAGACTGACCCAGACTGCCAGACTGGTGAGCTCATAACGTCCCTTAAATGAATGTGAACAGGCAACCTTTCCCCTTTCCCACCAGAGGGCGACACCAAAGCTGCGATTGCCACAGCGGCGTCACCGTCAGAAACGGAGGGCGATTGCTTCACACTACGCGCTGCGGCGCGCTCTTCAAAACAGCAATTTTTACCACGGCTCACTTCAGGCCATTTTTACGGGACCGAAGGAGATAAAAACGCGTGGGGAGAGATCAGGACTATAGGGCAGGTGTTCGAGTGTCTCTCACTTTAGTTGGCGTAACTTCTACGTTATGACATCTGAGATGGGGGGACATGCTGCCCCTTACAGATCTTACATATTCTTCATTGACCGTTGCATGTCTATCGGTGGTTGTCATTCGCCAACCAACAAAAGAGTAGCAGCACTTTGATCCTGTTTGGACGCATTTGGTAATAACGGCGTTATAGTTCACATTGCCGAATTTACCACACGTATGTAGGAAAGAGACGAATGCCACAATAATCCCTTGTGTACGTGCCGGTGCTTATGTATGCACATCGGAGTCGCGCTACGTTGCATAAACGCTGCAGCAGTTCCATCAAACGGAAGCTTTTTGATCGCTATTGTGACCAGACAAAACTACTTTCGTCCGCCCTTCAGTACTCTAGCAGATCATCAAACTAAAACATATGAAATATTAACTCACTTTATTACATAAATGAATAAAATATTTACTGAACATTGACACACTTCATTGCCACAGGAGTACTTGTCAATTTACAACTGTCATTGACTGCTAGAGCATCACCTGATGCACTAATTTCAAACTGTACGTTTGTGGAACAGTACTCGACATTTATAACAGTACAAGTTCATCTGAAATATTCATTACTCGTTGGTCCTAGACGATGATGTTGACTACTGTAGCTGGGGTTTCGAACTGGGCTGAGCTCCTGAGTTGTCGATACTACACTGACAGCCACTGCGAGGGCGCTGCTGTTGCTGAGAGGGTGGTCTGCAGGTGCGCCTCCCACACACTTTTGTAGAGTGCAAAAAATGGTTCAAATGGCTCCGAGCACTATGGGACTTAACTTCTGAGGTCGTCAGTCCCCTAGAACGTAGAACTACTTAAACCTATCTAACCTAAGGACATCACACACATCCATGCCCGAGGCAGGATTCGAACCTGCGACCGTAGTGGTCACACGGTTCCAAACTGAAGCGTCTAGAACCGCACGGCAGCACCGGCCGGCTGTAGAGGGCAGCGTGACCTCGCTAACGACTGTGGTGTCGATTCTCTTTGCCAACTTTGATGTGGCATCGTGATGTCTGGGTGACACCACAATCACCCGTTATAGAACTATTCAATAGAACTGCAAAATGTAACTGTGCAACAGCAATGAAACACTTAAATTTCTTGTGTTGTATGCGGTAATGAAGCTTCTTTTACGTCAAACATTAATAACTCTCCGGTGGTGGTTTCTTTACCTCCACGCTCTGTGATCTGTATAGTGCGGTGATCATACCCACGGTACACATCTGAGACACTGGATTCAGTGTTGTTCGGTGTGTATAAAACGTGTCACCTTTAGGAACTTTTTTGTGAAATTAAAACTTTAGAAAGAGTTCATATGTACATATACAGGGTGGTCCATTGACCGTGAACGGGCCAAATACCTCACGAAATAAGCGTCAAATGAAAAAACTACGAAGAACGAAACTTTTCTAGCTTGAAGGTGGAAAGTAGATGGCGTTATGGTTGGCTCGCTAGATGGCGCTGTCATAGGTCAAACGGATATCAACTGCGTTTTTTGAAAATAGGAACCCCCATTTTTCATTACATATTCGTGTAGTACGTAAAGAAATATGAATGTTTTAGTTGGACCACTTTTTTCGCTTTGTGATAGATGGCGCTGAAATAGTCACAAACATATGGCTCACAGTTTTAGACCAACGTTTGGTAACGTAGGAAAGTACGTTTCAACATTTTATGTCGGTAGTTCCAATGTGCTACATGTACTTTTGAGAACTTATCATTTCTGAGAACGCAAGCTGTTACTGCGTGATTACCTGTTAATACCACATTAATGCAATAAATGCTCAAACTGGCGTCCGTCAACCTCAATGCATTTGGCAATACGTGTAACGAAAATCGTCTCGACAGCGAGTAGTTAGCCTTCCGTAATGTTCGCACATGCATTGACAATGCGCTGACGCATGTTGTCAGGTGTTGGTGGATCACGACAGCAAATATCCTTCAACTCTCCCCACAGAAAGAAATCCGTGGACGTCAGATCCGGTGAACGTGGGAGCCATGGTATGGGGCTTCGACGACCGATGCTCCTGTCATGAAATATGCTATTCAGTACCGCTTCAACAGCATGCTAGCTATGTGCCGGACATCCATCATGTTGGAAGTACATCGCTATTCTGTTATTCAGTGAAACATCTTGTAGTTCAAATGGTTCAAATGGCTCTGAGCACTATGGGACTTATCATCTGAGGTCATCAGTCCCCTAGAACTTAGAACTACTTAAACCTAACTAACCTAAGGACATCACACCCATCCATGCCCGAGGCAGGATTCGAACCTGCGACCGTAGCGGTCGCGCGGTTCTAGACTGAAGCGCCTAGAACCGCTCGGCCCTTTCGGCCGACATCTTGTAGTAACATCAAAATTATGTAGGAAATCATCATACATTGTACCATTTATATTGCCATCGATAAACTGGGGGCCAATAGTACTTCCTCCCATAATGCTGCACCATACATTAACCCGCCAGGGTCGCTGATGTTCCACTTGTCGCAGCCATCGTGGATTTTCCGTTTCCCAGTAGTGCATATTATGCCGGTATACGTTACCGCTGTTGGTGAATGACGCATCGTCGCTAAATGGAACACGTGCAAAACATCTGTCATCGTCCCGTAATTTCTCTTGTGCTCAGTGGCAGAACTGTACACGACGTTCAAAGTCGTCGCCATGCAATTCCTGGTGCATAAAAATATGGTACGGGTGCAATCGATGTTGATGTGGCATTCTCAACACCGACGTTTTTGAAATTCCCGATTCTCGCGCAATTTGTTTGCTACTGATGCGCGGATTACCCGCGACAGCAGCTAAAACACCTACTTGGGCACCGTCATTCGTTGCAGGTCGTGGTTTACATTTCACATGTGGCTGAACGCTTCCTGTTTCCTTAAATAACGTAACTATCCGGCGAACGGTCCGGACACTTGGATGATGTCGTCCAGGATACCGAGTAGCATACATAGCACACGCCCGTTGGGCATTTTGATCACAATAGCCATACATCAACACGATATCGGCCTTTTCCGCAATTGGTAAACTGTCCATTTTAACACAGGTAATGTATCACGAAGCAAATACCGTCTGCACTGGCGGAATGTTAGGTGATACCACGTACCTATACGTTTGTGATTATTACAGCGCCATCTATCACAAAGCGAAAAAAGTGGTCCACATAAAACATTCATATTTCTTTACGTACTACACGATCTGTATGACTTATGGCAGCGCCATCTAGTGGGCCAACTAAAGCGCCATATGGTTTCCCCCTTCAAGCTAGACAAGTTTCGTTCTTTGTAGTTTTTTCATTTGACGCTTATTTCGTGAGATATTTGGCCCGGTCACTATCAATGGACCACCCTGTATACGAAAATCCTTCATTACAGATGTGTGAAATGATTTACTAAAAATGATACATTTACCAACGCCGTTTGCAAGTATGACAGAATTTATTACTCATAGTACAAAAACTAAACGTTTATGAAAGACATTTAAATTGAAAAAGATTGCCACCTACTCCCTCCATGTATTTAATCCCGTTCCGTACATTGCCGTACACTGTGGGGAAACTCCTAGTGTTTTCCATATTTACTCGAATCCATTTTCAAATTCATTTTCGATATGCCCCTCAGAAATTAACACTGGGTACAAGAGTTGACTACACCATGGACTTTAGATGTCCCCATAGGAAAAAAAATCCATTGGATTCAAATCTGGCGATCGGGCCTACGGGACCCTCTCGACCAATCCCTCTGTTCGCCAACTGGTTATCGAGATACTGGCGAACTACACCCGTAAAGTGAGGTGAAGCACTATCGAGCCGGGTGAGTGGCCGAGTGGTTCTAGGCGCTACAGTCTGGAACCGCGCAACCGCTACGGTCGCAGGTTCGAATCCTGCCACGGGCATGGATGTGTGTGATGTCCTTAGCTTAGTTAGGTATAAGTTCTAAGTTCTAGGGGACTGATGACCTCAGCAGTTAAGTCCCATAGTGCTCAGAGCCATTTGAACCATTTTGACAAGGCGTTGTGGAAAGGAATAGGAGCCAATGAGATGCTCAATAATGATTATAACTTCTCTGAACAAAGAAAAATGTTTATGTTTTTTTTAAATCAACTTGGGCAGCTTTCCTGTCTTTAACTCTTTGTGTAGGTGATGTCGTGAACAATGGAAGTGGTTTAATTACTAAAAAGCTATATGATACTAAGAGTCACCAAAACTATCTAAGACTTTATAAATTGATTTGCATTACAATTAGAAAACCAAAAACTGTATGCCAAGGGAACGATCCTCTGTAATTGTGTGTTACGCAGTGCAGTGGACAGTGTGGTAGCGTGTGACGTCATAATACATGACTTGCAATTCCAGGACACAAAACTAACAGGATGAAAATCCTGTAACAAGTTACCAGTCGAACTTTGAAACAATAAATAACCAAAATATTTCTACTGAAATGCCCTACGAATTTACGTGCGCTAGATGACCAAATAAAATTCCGAACGTTAAATAATTCGCATGTAAATTTAACAGTGCACAGTAAACATAAAACTGTCTGCATAAGAAACGAAACTAAACCTCACTATAATTTTGAAACCAACACCTAACTATGAATCGACTTATCGTCTTGAGTGCAATGTAAAATTGACTCTAACAAATTTTCGTGCCATATCTGTGGCATCGGAAACTCAGTACTTCAGGAAGTTATGAACATACGTAAGAAATTCAGCACAGCAACAAACCAATTAAAGGAAAGAAAGGGAGCCTTGTGCAGTGCAATAAAAGGACGGGCGGATATGCCACGCAGATTACGCTGCAGTCTTAGTCACTGTGTTTCGCAAAGTGCAATGCGGCGACACACACAAGTAGAAAATAAAACTCGTGAGAAGATGGTGGTATAATTTAAATGTATTAAGTTATTGAAAATAAATTAACTTTTAAAACTGTATTGGTAATAATGAAACACATTGTCTGGCTATTACAATCATCTTATAAACAATACTTCTTACTTAAAATACGACTCTGCCATGAGATTAATTACTGAAATGGTAAAGGTTCGATAAATCTGTAAATTCTGAGTTCAAGCCATGTGACTAATGACTTTACTTAACCACGTATGAACCATGAAACTAACTAACCCAAACCAATAAAGAAAAAGCTTACAAAAACTCTGTTGTCTTCAAACACACCATACATTGGGCACAATCAAACAGCGTAGCAATAACAGTAACTGAAAATCTTCGCTTCTCAATTCAACCTTTACCAAATCATATTTCCAAAATTCAGCATCCTCCGTATATTTATCTCTTTGCTCTGCAAGCTTCCGTTCTCGCATTTCTCCTTGAACTAGGTAACCAAGAAGTCGTTTCCCAAGCTCGAGCGTTCGCACATCGCATGGCGTTCCACCATCGGCCACTCCCTTCTCAAATGATTCTGTGTCTTGGAAGCGTTCGTGGACGCACGTGAACGTTCTTCCACAAGGTAACTACCTCCCATGACAACGTTCAGAATAAAGCTGACATACTGTGCCCGGTTTCCCATCTGCTAGGCCGTGTATGTACGGCATATCAGTCAGACACGGAATACATCGGCGGGATGTGTTGTGATGAAAGTTACTCTATAACAGAACAGACGAATGTAAGGCAAAAAGAAACTGATCCCATGGCCAACTGTAAACTAGAACATGAGTAAAAATTCACATTTGAGGTCAATTACACCACCAGGAGACACTACAGGGAACGGCTTTCTGTTAGTTAGTTAGTTACTTTCATCTATGTCTACATATATACTTCGCTGACCACCAAGGGATGTGTGGCTGAGGGCACAATTCACGCCAAAGTCATATCCCCCCTCTGTTCCACTCGCGGATCGCACGAGGGAAAAACGACTGTCTGAATGCCTCAGTACGAGCTCTAATTTCCCTTATCTTTGAATGGTGACCATTGTACGATCTGAAAGTATGTGGTAGTAAAATATGCTTCGGCGAAGATCGGATTTCGGAATTTAGTGAGCAGCCCCTTCCGTTTAGCGCGTCGTCTATCTGCAAGTGTATCCCACTTCAAACTTTCTATGAGTTTTGTAACTATCTAGCGATGGCTAAATATACCTGTCACGAATCTTGCTGCTCTTCTTTGGATCTTCTCAATCTCTTGAATCAGACCCGACTGGTAAGGGTCCCATACAGACGAACAATAAGACTGGATGAACTAACGTATTGTAAGCAATTTCCTTTGTTGAAGGACTGCATCGCTTTAGGATTCTACCAATAAGCCGCAACCTAGAGTTGGCCTTACCCGTTACTTGTGTAATCTGATCATTCCATTTGAGATCATTTCGAATAGTCACACCCAGATACTTGACGGATGTTACGGCTTCCAAAGACGGGGCATTTATTTTGTACCCGTACATTAATGGGGACTTTCGCCTTGTTATACGCAGTAGGTTACACTTACTAATATTGAGAGATAACTGCTTGTCATTACACCACCCATTTATTTTCTGCAAATCCTCATTGATTTGTTCACAACTTTCGCGTGATACTACTTTCCTGTAGACTACAGCATCATCAGCAAACACTCTAAGGCCGCTGTCAATACCATCAACCAGATGGTTTATGTAAATCGTAAAGAGCAGCGGACCTATTACGCTGCCCTGGGGCACACCGGAAGTTACGCTTGTTTCTGTTGAAATCACCCCATTCAGGACGACATACTGCTCTCTGTCTGTCGGAAAACTTTCTATCCAACATCATATGTCATCGGGTAGACCGTAAGCGCGCACTGTTTAGAGCAAATGACAGTGCGGAACTGAGTCGAACGCGTTTAGAAAGTTGAGAAATGTGGCATCAACCTGGGAGCCGGTATCTAGAGCCTGTTGTATATCATGCACAAGGGACTGCTGTGTCTCGCATGTCCGATGTTTCCTAAAACCGTGCTGGTTTCTACGGATGAGCTTCTCAGAGTCTAGAAAGATCATTATATCTGAACACAAAATATGTTCCATGATTTTGCAATAAATCGATGTCAGTGAAATTGGCCGGTAATTATGTGCATCAGATTCGCGACCCTTTTTATAGATTGCTATTACCTGGGCCTTCTTCCAGTCCTGTGGAACTTTCCGTTATTCGAATGATCTCTGATAGGTGATGGATAAGAATGGTGCTATATTTGTAGCATAGTCAGCATATAATGTTACGGGGATACCGTCTGGGCCAGATGACTTCCTGGCGTCTAAGGATCTGAACTGTTTTACAATTGCAGATGCACTAAACACTATGTCAGCCATCCTTGCGTTTGTCCATGGATCATTTGCATGATAAATCACAATGATGTGGAACGAGTCTTGTTATATTCACACCACAAATTATTTCGTAAATATTGCTATATGCTAACCATTTGCCAGTGGCTTTTCTTTTGTATGCAGATGTGAGTTAATAATTTCTACCGAATTACCTTTTACTCATTATCATAATAGAAATTCTTCTACTGAATAGAAGGGAATTTTGAGGAGAAAAGTTTCCAGTTTGCTTTCAAATATTCTCTCTCTAATGAACGGTTTCTGAACCATGTTCATATGAACTTTCGTAATTCATTTATTTGTTACTTTCTTCAATTGTTCTAGACGTAAGAGCAATTCAAATACTTTCTAACACAAAAAAGACGAATCTCCACAAATGAATTATTCGAATGGCACAGGAATCGGAAGATGTGATGTAAATGTATGGGCAAAAAAAAAAAAAAAAAAAAAAAAAAAAAAAAAAAAAAAACGAATACATTTTCAGAAAAATTGGCTAATTTATTCAAGAGAAAGAACTTTACAAATTGAGTAAGGCAACAGCGTCTTGGTCCTCAACTGGTCCTTATGTAAACAGTTATTCGGCTTAGCACTCACTGACAGAGTTGTTGGATGTCCTCCAGAGGGATATCGTTCCAGGAGGATCCTGGGAAGACATCCATCGACCTTTTATGGTCTACAGATACCGCTATGTTGGTTTCCCGGGATCAGCTCGAAGCGGCACTCGTCACTGAAGACAACTGTATTTCATTCAACAAGATTCCTGGCCGAAGTCGTATCTGGAGACGCCCCAGAAACGGTTGATTATCAACCTGTCGCCCACCTTATGGCCCGACACCAAGGAGTGATGGTCTGGAGTCTCATTTCTTTTCGTAGCAGGACCCCTTTGGGTGTCGTCCGAGGCACCACTGCAGCACAGTGGTACGTCGACTACAGCCTACGCTCCAATTGATTTCCCTTCATTTCAAGCCATTCTGCGCCTACATTTCAACAGGATAATACCCACCCACACATGGCGAGAGTCCCTACTGCTTGCCTTTGCAATTTCAAAACCCTATCTTTCCCAGCGAGGAAGCTGGGCTTCTCCCAAATTGGAACTTTTGGAACGTTTTGGGCAGGGCCCTCGAATCAGCTCGGGATTTTCACGATCTAACTTGCCAGTTCGTGATAATCTGGCACGATATTTCTCAGGAAGACATTCAACAACTATATCAATCAATGCCAAGCCGAATATCTGAATTCTTAAGAACCAGAGGTGGACCAAAGATTTATAGCCTTGCTCAATGCACGAAGCTATTTCCTTTGAATAAATCATGCAGCTTTTCTAAAATTGTAATCATTTGTTTTTCTGTACATGTATATTACAGCTATCGATTTACGTCCCACTGAGATAATTCCTTTGTTATGTGTCGTCTTTTTTTCTCTTAAATTGTATTGCAAATCACAAGTAACTGGCATGAATAAAGCATAAAATATTATAACATACTTTCAAATGTGTGTTTATAACTACGCATTATAGTATTAAGGAAGAAAAGTCTACATTCGATAACTTCATAAAAATAATAATTTCTAAAAGAAATTAGAAAAAGGAAGAGAAGAAGAACTTCCACATAACCTTTGGCCTTCAGAGTCACTGATATATGTAAACCCGGAATCCAGAAGCCGCTTGCTACTGTTCTACCGTAGTTCGCTCTACTGTTACATCACAAATTTTCTCATTTATAATTGGTGAAAATAGCTCTGAGCACTATGAGACTTAACATCCGAGGTCATCAGTCCTCTACAACTTAGAACTAAGTAGTTCACTACACTACATTACACTTCATAGCAGTACGCTACAATATATTACACTACACTACACTAAGGTACTGTACTTGGTATCAGAACTGAGATAGATATCTCAATTTTCTGCATTTTTAGCTCCTAGCGCGCTGAGGTACAGTTCAGGATTCACAGCGGAGTATAGGAGGTCGATAGCTTTGGACAGTGCAGCTGTTCAAAGTACTCGCGTTACTCTGTTGACACAATGGCATGTGAAGAGTTCCACATTTCCATTACCCAGACATGGAACATCCGAAGCGTCGCGCATCAAAAAAAAAAAAATGGTTCAAATGGCTCTGAGTACTATGGGACTCAACTGCTGAGGTCATTAGTCCCCTAGAACTTAGAACTAGTTAAACCTAACTAACCTAAGGACATCACAAACATCCATGCCCGAGGCAGGATTCGAACCTGCGACCGTAGCGCGTCGCGCATCCATCACTGGGCATCTCGCTGCTCTGCACTTGACGGCTATATCGGTGGAAGATCAAAATATTCCAGTCATGTCACACACTGAACATATCCTTCGAGGACGACCTCAAGATCACCTGTATTTCCCTCGTCAGCGCCAAGCGACACTGGAGATGGTGTAAACAGCGACGGCACTGGACAATGTATGTCAGGAAACGAGTAATTTGGAGCGATAAATCACGCTATAGCTGTGGTACTCCGATGGAAAGGTTTGGGTTTGTCGAATGCCTGGAAAAGTTGTTGTTGTTGTTGTTGTTGTGGCCTTCAGTCCTGAGACTGGTTTGATGCAGCTCTCCATGCTACTCTATCCTGTGCAGTGTTCATCTCCCAGTACCTACTGCAGCCTACATCCTTCTGAATCTACTTAGTGTATTCATCTCTTGGTCTCCCTCTACGATTTTTACCCTCCACGCTGCCCCCAATACTAAACTGGTGATCCCTTGATGCCTCAGAACGTGTCCTACCAACCGATCCCTTCTTCTAGTCAAGTTGTGCCACAAACTCCTCTTCTCCGCAATCCTATTCAATACCTCCTCATTAGTTATGCGATCTACCCATCTAATCTTCAGCATTCTTCTGTAACACCACATTCCGAAAGCTTCTATTCTCTTCTTGTCCAAACTGTTTATCGTCCATGTTTCACTTCCATACATGGCTACACTCCATACAAATACTTTCAGAAACGTCTTACTGACACTTAAATCTATAATCGATGTTAAGAAATTTCTCTTCTTCAGAAACGCTTTCCTTGCCATTGCCAGTATACATTTTATATCGTCTCTACTGGAAAAGTTACGTACCGTTATGTGTAGTGCCAACAGTAAAGTACGGAAGACGTGGTGATTCAGTATGTGGGGGTTCCTCGTGATTAAGGTATGATTTCCTCATAGCGCTTAACAAAACACCAAATGTGGAAGGATATGAATACATTTTACAGCAATGTGTGGTACATTCAGTAGAATATCAGTTGTAGACAATGATTTTATCAGAATGATAATGAACTCTGTGGTGAAGCAGTATCTGCGAAACAATAGTTTATAGACAATAAAAACCGTGAAGTGCCGTCCCGTCGTCCTGAACTAATGAAATCAGTTTGGAATGAGTTACAACATTGACTTAGCTCCAGACCCCATGGTCCAAAATCATCATCTGCTCTGGTTTTGGTTCTTGAGTGAGCCGTGTGTCGGCTTTCAACATATATCGCGCTGTAAAGATTGTTTTGAGTCCTTCCGTTCCATCGTTAATTGATTCTTTCATATTTATCGTTATGCTGCGTGCGATTCTGTTGAGATTCCACTCTGGCGGCGTGTCTGGTCTTATCGATCTTCGAGTCGTTGCTTCCTGTTAGCCTTGTGTAAGGGAATAAGATCTTTGGGGGGGATGGCCGGTTGGTTGCTTAGCGGTGACGATTCGGTAGGTCGGTTTTTAAAATGGGGAATTAGAGAATATCGTACGATGAGACCGCGGCGTGGCGTGGCGGTGAAGAGTTGGCTGTTGTTCCGAGAAGCCGCGTGGTCTATCCTGGCGGTGCGAGACGAGTGGGACGAGTTGACGGGACAAGGCTGTAAGCTCTTGCTGTGAACACCCGGGGGCCACGGCTGTGGTTCCGAGTCACTACTTGGTGGGAGCGGCAACGAATGTCTTTGAATTTTCCGTCTGCAGGCGGGAATGATGGACTAGTAACTCTCCTAACCTGAGGAGTGGTATTTCGCCGCCGTGAGTGCAGAGGAGACGAGGGCTCCGGTGACAGAGCGCGTGGCTGCGTGACTATGCCCAGTTGGGTATGCTGGCGACGTGTACACGGTCGGGTGTGAGGAACCTTTGCATCGGAGTTGACCTGCTGTTTCTCTGATAAAGGTTTGGATGTTAACTGAAGAATTTTGGTTTGTGCAACCTGCGACTTTTCTGCCTTGTGGCCTCCTGCGTTCGGGTTTCCTGTCCCTGTCGCCGGTGTATTTATAGACAGTACTGCCTGGGAGGAAGTGTAGTTTTGGGCAGGGATTATGGTTCCTCATTTGATTCCTCCTCCCTCCTGGCCTCGCGTGAGGTCGATGTGATTGCTGAATGTGAGGCGTTGTGGGTCTGTTAGACCGCTTCTAGCCTGAGCATCCTTCGGGAGACAATTGTGGCCGCCCTTACACACGGTCGGTTAATTATTTCTGTCCCAGGACATTTTGGTGGCAGGACATGGTATTAAAGTTGTTAGTTATTGTAAAATGTTAAGTGGTTGTATTTTACTCTGATTGTTTTGGCCACTGTTTAAAAAGGTTAAGTTTGCCTTTCATTGGTGGGTTTTTAAAACTCGTGGCTTTAAAATTGTTAGTTATTGTAAAAGGTGAATGATTGTATCTTTACTTTGATTGCTTTATTCTACTTGGCATCTTTTAAAAATGCTAGTTTTGTCTTCCTGTTAGCGATCCCTTGTAATTTAATATCTTGTTGTGCCAAAGTTTAAAAGGAGTGGGCTCCCTACATGTTCGGTAGCGAAATTGTATACAAATTGGTGTTTTTTTTTTTAGTTTCATTACTTGGAAAGTTTTAATTTGTTATTAAATGCTTTATCAAAGTCGGTTTTAAGTAAAATGGCTAGGCCGTTAACTGTAAAGTAAATTGTTTTGAAAAAGCACTCATGCCTACTAGCCTTTTTTGGATCTGTTCCTGATCAAGTGATAAAGAAATGACTTTTAATGGTTGAAGTAATCAATAAATAAATTGTAAATTGCAACTCGACAGTAACCAACTAATTTTGGCCTCGTTTCCCAACTGGGGGTTTTCCTTGATTAATCGTAACACCCGTCTCAGTGAGGAAGAATGCTCCACAGACATTCTGACACCTAACTGAAAGTAGCTCTGGCAGCGTTGAAACCGTTATAAAGGCGACGGACGACGCACCTCATTTTAACGTCCAGATATCAGGATTCTTTCGATCGGATAATGTACCTGCGGTAAGTCAACGTCGTAAGTCTGTCATTTTAAGATAGATTTGCAGCTGGTCGCAGTGTTGTTTGAAATAGAGAAACGTTTTTTTCACACGTCATTTCCTCTAAACATGTTTAAACCTGTTGTGTTGTTGCATCAATTTGAGTACCTTCAATAATATTATGTTTCTACCTGAATTACAGTGACTGGCATCAACGTGCACATTGTGACTCCGATCGTCTGCGCCGTGTGCATATTCTACACTTGCGTGGTAAGTAAAATTCCAGGAAGTCATTGTCACAAGATTATATAACGTGCGTGGACCACGGATGGGTTTCATATTTGTAATAATGGTGCAAACCGGGCTATTGAAACAGCCTCATTAAGTATCAATATGATTGTCTTCTGGAACGTAAATGTAATTTCTCTTGCCATTATTTCCATGTACTTGTCATATCATATAGAAAGCGGGAGGTCACTCAAACTGAGACAAGTAGCTTCCCTCTATGTAAACTTCTTATTAAGTTGTCGTCTCTGAAAAGTTTGTATAAATTGTATTTCACTTTCTGTAGCTGTTAACAGGGTTAACGTGTTGGGTTAACAACGTTCAGTCACCTCTTTTTACTTCACGTAAGTGGTATTCGGTTATTATTTATTTTCAGGGTGCTGACACATGTGGTTATTAGCGTGCTCAAAATATTTTTGGTGGACATATGAGGTTAAAAATTTATTAGAAAACCGACATTCAAAAGGGTAAAGGAACAGTAAAGTGAGACTCATGATATAAAATGCGTATCAATTAAACTTTTATTAGTAATATAAAATATTTTACCCATCTTTGCCTGATACATGTAGCTGCCTGATCACTGTAGTAATAGCAAGAAAGTTAGTAATTTACATCAAGGACTTTGTAGAGCATGAGACACATATACATCCTCCCTCTCCACCATAGATACCCACATAGACACATGAGTTTCAAAAATCTGCAACAGTTAGGAAAGAAAACTGTTCTTAAATAAAATTACTATCGGAAAACAACTGTACACTACTGACCATTAAAATTGTTACACCACGAAGATGACGTTCTACAGACTAGAAATTTAACCAATAGGTAGAAGATGCTGTGATATGGAAATGATTAGCTTTTCAGAGCATTCACACAAGGTTGGCGCCGGTGGCGACACCTACAACGTGCTGACATGAGGAAAGTTTACAACCCATTTCAATACACAAACAGCAGTTGGCCGGCGTTGCCTGATGAAACGTTGCTCTGTTGTCTCGTGTAAGGAGGAGAAATGCGTAGCATCACGTTTCCGACATTGATAAAGGTCGGATTGTAGCCTATTCCCATTCCGGTTTATCGTATCGCGACATTGCTGCTCGCGTTGGTCGAGATCCAATGACTGTTAGCAGAATATGGAATCGGTGGGTTCAGGAGGGTAATACGGAACGCCGTGCTGGATCCCAACGGCCTCGTATCACTAGCAGTCGCGATGACAGGCATCTTATCCGCATGGCTGTAACGTATCGTGCACTCACGTCTCGATTCCTGAGTCAACAGATGGGGACGTTTGCAATACAACAACCAACTGCGGAACAGTTCGACGACGTTTGCAGCAGCATGGTCTATCAGCTCGGAGACCATGGCTGCGGTTACCCTTGACGCTGCATCACAGAAAGGAGCGCCTGCGATGGTGTACTCAACGACGAACCTGGGTGCACGAATGGCAAAACGTCATTTTTTCGGATGAACCCAGGTTCTGTTTACAGCATCATGATGGTCGCATCAGAGTTTGGCGACATCGCGGTGCACGCACATTGGAAGTGTGTATTCGTCATCGCCATACTGGCGTATCACCTGGCATGATGGTATGGGGTGCCATTGGTTACACGTCTCGGTCACCTCTTGTTCGCATTGACGGCACTTTGAACAGTCAAAGTTACATTTTAGATGTGTTACGACCCGTGGCTCTACCCTTCATTCGATCCCTACGAAACCCTACTTATCAGCAAGAAGGACCTGTACGGGCCTTTCTGGATACAGAAAATGTTCGACTGCTGCCCTGGCCAGCACATTCTCCAGATCTCTCACCAACTGAAAACGTCTGGTCAATGGTGGCCGAGCAAATGGCTCGTCACAATACGCCAGTCCCTACATTTCATGCACTGTGGTATCGTGTTGAAGCTGCATGGGCAGCTATACCTGTACACGCCATCCAAGCTGTGTTTGACTCAATGCACAGACGTTTCAAGGCAGTTATTACGGCCAGAGGTGGTTGTTCTGGGTACTGGTTTCTCAAGTTCTATGCACCCAAACTGCGTGAAAATGTAATCACATCTCAGTTCTGGTATAATATATTTGTCCAATGAATACCCGTTTATCATCTGCATTTTTTCTTGGTGTATCATTTTTAATGGCCAGTAGTGTATTTCAATTTGTTAATTGCAAAGAAGTGGCTGAGTGACCATTGAAATAAAAAAATGAAAAGAGGCAGCCATTCTCCATTGCATTAAGATCTTAAAACTATTCAGGAAGATTCCTGAAGTTTCACAAAATTTTAAAACCCTGCCGTCACTTAACACAGTAAATATTGCTAAAAAAAGTCATATGATTCCTTTTTTTAGCATTTTTTTTTTTTTTTTTTTTTTTTTTGTCATCACTCTACTGACTGGTTTGATGCGGCCCGCCACGAATTCATTTCCTGTGCTAACCTCTTCATTTCAGAGTAGCACTTGCAACCTACGTCCTCAATTATTTGCTTGACGTATTCCAATCTCTGTCTTCCTCTACAGTTTTTGCCCTCTACAGCTCCCTCTAGTACCATGGAAGTCATTCCCTCATGTCTTAGCAGATGTCCCATCATCCTGTCCCTTCTCCTTATCAGTGTTTTCCACATATTCCTTTCCTGTACGATTCTGCGTAGAACCTCTTCATTCCTTACCTTATCAGTCCACCTAATTTTCAACATTCGTCTATAGCACCACATCTCAATTGCTTCGATTCTCTTCTGTTCCGGTTTTCCCACAGTCCATGTTTCACTACTATACAATGCTGTACTCCAGACGTACATCCTCAGAAATTTCTCCCTCAAATTAAGGCCGGTATTTGATGTTAGTAGACTTCTGTTGGCCAGAAATGCCTTTTTTGCCATAGCGAGTCTGCTTTTGATGTCCTCCTTGCTCCGTCCGTCATTGGTTATTTTACTGCCTAGGTAGCAGAATTCCTTAACTTCACTGGCTTCGTGACCATCAATCCTGATGTTAAGTTTCTCGCTGTTCTGATTTCTACTACTTCTCATCACCTTCGTCTTTCTCCGATTTACTCTCAAACCATACTGTGTACTCATTAGACTGTTCATTCCGTTCAGCAGATCATTTAATTCTTCTTCACTTTCACTCAGGATAGCAATGTCATCAGCGAATCGTATCATTGATATCCTTTCACCTTGTATTTTAATTCCACTCCTGAACCTTTCATTTATTTCCATCATTGCTTCCTCGATGTACAGATTGAAGAGTAGGGGCGAAAGGCTACAGCCTTGTCTTACACCCTTCTTAATACGATCACTTCGTTCTTGATCGTCCACTATTATTATTCCCTCTTGGTTGTTGTACATATTGTATATGACCCGTCTCTCCCTATAGCTTACCCCTACTTTTTTCAGAATCTCGAAGAGCTTGCACCATTTTATATTGTCGAACGTTTTTTCCAGGTCGACAAATCCTATGAAAGTGTCTTGATTTTTCTTTAGCCTTGCTTCCATTATTAGCCGTAACGTCAGAATTGCCTCTCTCCTCTCTTTACTTTTCCTAAAGCCAAACTGATCGTCACCTAGCGCATTCTCAATTTTCTTTTCCATTCTTCTGTATATTATTCTTGTAAGTAGCTTCGATGCATGAGCTGTTAAGCTGATTGTGCGATAATTCTCGCACTTATCAGCTCTTGCCGTCTTCGGAATCGTGTGGATGATGCTTTTCCGAAAGTCAGATGGTATGTCGCCAGACTCATATATTCTACACACCAACGTGAATAGTCGTTTTGTTGCCACTTCCCCCAATGATTTTAGAAATTCTGATGGAATGTTATCTATCCCTTCTGCCTTATTTGACCGTAAGTCGTCCAAAGCTCTTTTAAATTCCGATTCCAATACTGGATCCCCTATCACTTCTAAATCAACTCCTGTTTCTTCTTCTATCACATCAGACAAATCTTCACCCTCATAGAGGGTTTCAATGTATTCTTTCCACCTCTCTGCTCTCTCCTCTGCATTTAACAGTGGAATTCTCGTTGCACTCTTAATGTTACCACCGTTGCTTGTAATGTCACCAAAGGTTGTTTTGACTTTCCTGTATGCTGAGTCTGTCCTTCCGACAATCATATCTTTTTCGATGTCTTCACATTTTTCCTGCAGTCATTTCGTCTTAGCTTCTCTGCACTTCATATTTATTTCATTCCTCAGCGACTTGTATTTCTGTATTCCTGATTTTCCCGGAACATGTTTGTACTTCCTCCTTTCATCAATCAACTGAAGTATTTCTTCTGTTACCCAGGGTTTCTTCGCAGCTACCTTCTTTGTACCTATGTTTTCCTTCCCAACTTCTCTGATGACCCTTTTTAGAGATGTCCATTCCTCTTCAACTGTACTGCCTACTGCGCTATTCCTTATTGCTGTATCTGTAGCGTTAGAGAACTTCAAACGTATCTCGTCATTCCTTAGTACTTCCGTATCCCACTTCTTTGCGTATTGATTCTTCCTGACTAATGTCTTGAACTTCAGCCTACTCTTCATCACTACTATATTGTGATCTGAGTCTATATCTGCTCCTGGGTACGCCTTACAATCCAGTATCTGATTTCGGAATCTCTGTCTGACCATGATGTAATCTAATTGAAATCTTCCCGTATCTCCCCGTCTTTTCCAAGTATACCTTCTCCTCTTGTGATTCTTGAACAGGGTATTCGCTATTACTAGCTGAAACTTGTTACAGAACTCAATTAGTCTTTCTCCTCTTTCATTCCTCGTCCCAAGCCCATACTCTCCTGCAACCTTTTCTTCTACTCCTTCCCCTACAACTGCATTCCAGTCGCCCATGACTATTAGATTTTCGTCCCCCTTTACATACTGCGTTACCCTTTCAATATCCTCGTACACTTTCTCTATCTGTTCATCTTCAGCTTGCGACGTCGGCATGTATACCTGAACTATCGTTGTCGGTGTTGGTCTGCTGTCGATTCTGATTAGAACAACCGGGTTATTGAACTGTTCACAGTAACACACCCTCTGCCCTACCTTCCTATTCATAACGAATCCTACACCTGTTATACTATTTTCTGCTGCTGTTGATATTAGCCGATACTCATCTGACCAGAAATACTTGTCTTCCTTGCACTTCACTTCACTGACCCCTACTATATCTAGATTGAGCCTTTGCATTTACCTTTTCAGATTCTCTAGTTTCCCTACCACGTTCAAGCTTCTGACATTCCACGCCCCGACTCGTAGAACGTTATCCTTTCGTTGATTATTCAATCTTTTTCTCATGCTAACCTCCCCCTTGGCAGTCCCCTCCCGGAGATCCGAATGGGGGACTATTCCGGAATCTTTTGCCAATGGAGAGATCATCATGACACTTCTTCAATTACAGGCCACATGTCCTGTGGATGCACGTTAAATGTCTTTAATGCAGTGGTTTCCATTGCCTTCTGCATCCTCATGTCGTTGATCATTGCTAATTCTTCCGCCTTTAGGGGCAACTTCCCACCCCTAGGACAAGAGAGTGCCCTGAACCTCTAACCGCTCCTCCGCCCTCTTTGACAAGGCCGTTGGCAGAATGAGGCTGACTTCTTACGCCGGAAGTCTTCAGCCGCCACTGCTGATTATTTATCAAAATTTAGGCAGTGGCGGGGATCGAACCCGGGACCGAAGGCGTTTTTAATTATGAATCAAAGACGCTACCCCTAGACCACGGGTGACACCCTTTTTAGCGTACAACCCGTAATCTGTTAAAATATAGCCCGGTGTTAAAATGATTCCACATACTTCACGCTCTGTAGATTCAGAATGTTGCAATGGAAATGAGGGAAAATGTGATATAAGTTGACCTCATGCCAATGTCATCTGGCTGCGCAGAAGTTTGCCACGATCGAAGAACTGCATTAATCACCCGAAGGCTATATCATATGCACGAAGCGAGTTTCGTAAGACGTTTCACACCTTTCGTATGCGAAGGATTAAAAATATCGAAATGAGGTTTCGCACAAATGATAGTACGCGAAGGGCAACTTAACTCTGCTCTGCCAACCTGGATATTGAAGCAAGTATGTTTTTCTTTAACTGAAATCCATACCTCTTGAAAACACGAGTACGATGATATAACGCATGGCAAATTTGATGTTTAAAGTTTTCGACAAAGTATCGGAGAAATGTGTTAGGATTGAAGGACTAGACGGCAGGAATCGGGTTCGACGATGTAAAAACCCCAAATAGCGATCTCATGCTAGGCTTAGTTGGATCAACTCTTTACTTGTTCCCCAAAAGTTTTTCATTGCAACAACAGAAAGTACACACGCTTGGAATACTTTACGGTATTTCCTTCTGATACACTAGAAGTTTGCGTTAAGTTCTAGTTTACGACAATTACAGCAGACCTTATTTGTAAGTAGTATGACGTAGGGTTTGATTTTACTAGCGCAGGCCAATTCCCTTGCCACGCATAACAGCGTAACCTGACACGAGAGACAAATTTGGTGGTGCTTACACAGTGATACCCTACTCCGAACGCTTTACCTTTCAATTCTGCCATATTTCTCAAATTATTTTCTTCAAAGTTAGAACATCAATAATATCGAGCATTATTCCAGTGTACTGCTCTTCTCAAGATCGTTTCTTGCCCTTAAAGAAAGTAAATAGTTCCGATTAAATAAATATACATGTTTCAATAACTCAGTTGGTACAAGAGCTGAGAGCTTTAAATACACAGTACGTTTCTTCCTACTTACTACCACCTACGGAAATCTCGTTTCGACATCTTTAACTGTTCAAGAAAAAAAAGCTGATGTTACGGCGTGCCCAACTGGCTGTGTGTCCGTGCGAACCTTGAAGGGAATAAAAAACGCAACACCAGTCACTTAAATGTGATTTTTGGAGTATCCATGTAGATGTAGAACATAGAATAATGAAATTTAGGGAACACACTACACTAGATAATATACACTACTGGCCATTAAAATTGCTACCCCAAGAAGAAATGCAGATGATAAACGGGTTTTCATTGGACAAATATGTTATACTAGAAATGACATGTGATTACATTTTCACGCAATTTGAGTGCATAGATCCTGAGAAATCAGTACTTTGAACAACCACCTCTGGCCGTAATAACGGCCTTGATACGCCTGGGCATTCAGTCAAACAGAGCTTGGATGGCGTGTACAGGTACAGCTGCCCATGCAGCTTCAACACGATACCACAGTTCATCAACAGTTGTGACTGGAGTATTGTGACGAGCCAGTTGCTCGGCCACCATTGACCAGACGTTTTCAATTGGTGAGAGATCTGGAGAATGTGCTGGCCAGGGCAGCAGTCGAACATTTTCTGAGTCCAGAAAGGCCCGCATAGGAGCTGCAACATGCGGGCGTGCATTATCCTGCTGAAATGTAGGGTATCGCAGGAATCGAAAGAAGGGTAGAGCCACGGGTCGTTACACATCTGAAATGTAACGTCCACTGTTCAAGCCGCCGTCAGTGCGAGCAAGAGGTGACCGAGACGTGTAACCAATGGCACCTCATACCATCACGCCGGGTGATACGCCAGTATGGCGTTGACGAATACACGCTTCCAATGTGCATTCACCGCGATATCGCCAAACACGGATGCGACTGTCATGATGCTGTAAACAGAACCTGAATTCATCCGAAAAAATGACATTTTGTCATTCGTGCACCCACGTTCGTCGTTGAGTACACTATCGCAGGCGCTTCTGTCTATGATGCAGCGTCGAGGGTAACCGCAGCCATGGTCTCCGAGCTCATAGTCCATGCTGCTGCAAACGTCGTCGAACTGTTCGTGCAGATAGTTGTTGTCTTGCAAACACCCCCATCTGTTGACTCAGGGATCGAGACGTGGCTGCACGATCCGTTAAAGCCATGCCGATAAGATGCCTGTCGTCTCGACTGCTAGTGATACGAGGCCGTTGGGATCCAGCACGGCGTTCCGTATTACCCTCCTGAACCCACCGCTTCCATATTCTGCTAACAGTCATTGGATCTCGACCAACGCGAGCAGCAAAGTCGCGATACGATAAACCGCAATCGGGATAGGCTACAATCCGACCTTTATCAAAGTCGGAAACGTGATGGTACCCATGTATCCTCCTTACACGAGGCGTCACAACAACGTTTTACCAGGCAACGCCGGTCAACTGCTGTTTGTGTATGAGAAATCGGTTGGAAACTTTCCTGATGTCAGCACGTTGGATGTCACAGCATCTTCTTCGTGTCGGTTAAATTTCGCGTCTGTAGCACGTCATCTTCGTGGTGTAGCAATTTTAATGGCCAGTAGTGTATTTCAAAGATTAATGTTGCAACATCACAGGTTAATGAAAGCGCGAGATAAGCCATTGCAAATGTGATACGTTGCTACGTTAACAACCGATGTAACCACCAGAATGTTGGATGCAAGCAGGCAAACGTGCATGCATGTTGTCGTGCAGTTGCTGGACGTCAGTTCACTTTGTGGGGTGGAGATGCGCGAATGTTGCTCTCGGTCGGTTGAATAGGGACAGTTAATGCTGGTTACGGATAACGCTGGAATTGTCGTCCGATGACGTCCAATACCTACTCTGTTGGAGACAGATCTGGCGATCGAGCATACCAAGGCAACGTGCCGATACTCTGTAGGGTACATTGGGTTACAACAGAGATAAGTGGGCGAGAATTATGCTGTTGGAAATCACTCTCTGGAATGCTGTTCATGAGTGGCAGTGTAACAGGTCAAATCATCACAATGACATATAATTTTGCAGTCAGGGTGCGGGGGATAACAACGAGAGTACTCATGCTGTCATCCTAAATTGCACCCTAGATCATAACTCCAAGTGTACCTCCACTGTGTCTAGGCAGGATGCTTACAGACACTCACCTATCCCCCTTCTAACCAGCACTCGATAATGTGTTGCTTGAGGCTTTCCCGACGGACATGTTGTCTATATGGTTCTCGGGCGAGACGCCGGATGTCATAGTGAAAACTCCACAATATTTCGTCTTTTTATGGAAGACTTAGAGGAGAGAGCACTCCAGTCGTCGGATTTGAAACCTACGTGCTTTTGGCGGTATGTGGACGACACCTTTATTATCTGGCCTCACGGGGCACTGCAACGATGAATGTATTTCTTGAGCATCTTAACTCGCTTCATCCCAACATCAAGTTCACTATGGAGTTGGAGAAAAACGGCGAACTTCCGTTTCTGGATGTGTTGGTACGGAGAAAAGAAGATGGCACATTAGGTCACGCAGTGTATCGTAAACCAACACACACGGATTTATACTTACAGGCCACCAGCTGTCACCATCCTTCGCAACGAAGTGGCGTACTTAGGACTTTGATTCACAGAGCAAGAGCCATATCAGACTCAGCTTATCCAATGAGCTACTCTATTTGTGTAGCACTATCCAACAAAATGGATATTCCGAACGGTAGATTCGCCGTGCCTTACACCCGAAGCGGGTTACCCAACGTGAGGAACTGGAAGAAGGCGAAGAACAAAGGGGAATGGTCATCTTGCCATACATCGGCGGTGTCTCTTCAAAAATAGTAAGGTTATTGAAGAGGCATAAAGTTAAATGTGTCTTTCGTCCGCCGGCAAAACTCAGAGCTCTCTTGGGCTCATCTAAGAACAGCCTTGGCCTATGAAGACCCGGTGTTTACGAGATTCCTTGTAGCTGCGGCATATCGTACATCGGGCAAACTTGTCGCACTGTAGAAGAGAGATGTACTGAACACCGACGCTACACCCGTCTGGAGCAACCAGAGAAGTCTGCAGTGGCCGAGCATTGTCTCAGTACAGGCCATTCTGTGAATTATCAACACACCAAAATTCTCTCGTCGACGAGTTCGTACTGCGACAGTGTTATTAAGGAAGCGGTGGAAATACGTAGCTCGACGAATCTTGTAAACAGAGACACGGCCTTTCAGCTCAGTGCAGCTTGGGATCCAGCAGTGGCCATATTGAAGTCGCATCGAGCAGAGAGGAGTACTATTGGTCATACGACAGATGACGATTCGCCAGCAACATAAATATTCTTCTGACAACGGGGCGATGGTCACGCGCCTACGCGGACGCGCATTTCTGCTTGCGGCTTCCGACAGAGGTCGCTGGGGCGGCCGATGGCAGCGCAGAGCAGCAGTGGCAGCCTCCGGGCGTGCGCCGAAGTCTTTGGTTCTTCATCTTGCTGGTGGCGTTGCTGTCCTTCCAGCTATCGGTTGATATCGACGCTATTGGCCATCGAATTTTGGCGCCTCCGCGCATGCATACTTCCTGCCTAAGACTGGCATAAATAAGGGGCTCTAGTCATGCCTTAGCAGAGTGTTCGTCGCACCTGAAGATGTCGGCCAGTTACGCTGATGTAATATTGTGGAGTTTTCACTCTGACATCCGACGTCTTTTCCGAAAACCATATATACAACCCTCGATAATAATTAGCACCGAAGCAGAACCGGATTTCATCAGAAAATGCAACAAACCTCCACTCCGCCTTCCAATGTGCTCTCGTTTGACACGACTGTAGCCGCTGATTGCGGTGGTTTGGGTGAGTGAAATGCATGCTAAAGAGTGTCTAGCGGGGAGTTGTCTTTGAAGCAACTGATTTTCGTTGTGTCATTGCCGTGCCAACTGTTGATCTAATTGGTGCTGCAGACATAGTACTATGGGGGGCAGCCGTACACCCAACACGAAGGTCCTCCCTCTCAGTAGTACCGTCCGGAGCCTGGTCTTCTTGCGACCATACCTTCCCGTGATCATCGTTGTTATTAAACATGTAAAATGGCTATTTTCCTACCAAGTCTGTTTGGAGTGTCACGAAAGGTACATCCAGCTTCTAGTAGCCCTATTACACGACCTCGTTCAATCTCGGTGTGCTGTTGATAATGACATCTTCGTCATCTTAAAGGCTTCCTTGATTAACATCAAGTCACTATCTCCAATTTGAAAGGTAACTATCGCTCACAACCGCTACAGCACGTGTTTAAAGCAAATATTATTTGCATCCTCGTAGTGGGTACAAAATTTGGATAAACGTCGTCTTTCAGATGTAGATACACATCTGCCAAGTCTCGTTCCTCTTGCATAGCTTCTTCTTGGTCCCGCGATTTTTTTTCCGTCAGTGTATATGCAAATATACGATGGCGTGCAGAACTTAAGGACGGAAGTAACTTTCGCGTGATGTGTCACTGCCAAGTAACATAGCTCTATGAAACTTGGACCATAGATAGAAAGAACTACTACAGCATAATACAGGAGGTAACTGTAGACATGTACAATGAGAAGAATAGACGACACTCTTATTCAAAGCAATAATTTCGCTGAATTCACCCTGATTTGTAATGGTCTTTTGCACAATATAAAAGACTAGAAATCGTTCTTAATTGGATGTATGCATGATATGCAAAGTGCTTCCATGCTGGTCATCCGTTTGCCACGGATTCTTGTAGCAGGAATTTCTATTCTACCACCGCGGTTCACAACTTGTGGGTGGTCGTAGCAGCATGTGGACGTGTCTCCGCAACGCATTCCAAACATGCTCGATGGGACTGAAATAGCGATAACGGGCAACCATATTCTGTGTATCCTCTCGTTGCAACAGCTTTTCCACCTGCTCGGTTAGGTGCTCATTTTCATCCATTAAAATGAAGTCTTGGAGGAACGCACCGCTGAAAAGACACACATGGGGAAGGAGATGAGCTTCATAATAACATTGACTGGTGAACGTATCGTGTTCAAAGATTTGGAGGTCAGTACGCCCATGGAATATTATGACTTCCCACATCGTAGCATCTGGACTACCGATACGATCATGTTGGATAAGATTCCTGGATGCATTACGTGTACCGACCTCTCGTCATATGAGGGTAAGATGAGAGTCACTACTCAGATTGAATATGCTCTCGTACAAGAAGAGCATTCAACACTACTCCTCGTTGATCCAATCCCTCTGCTCTTGGTATCATTACACACGGTGCGCCGATGTATGACTGTCAACGGAGCACATCGCACTGATCGTCATGATAGAGACAGCCCAGCACATCGCCGTGCCACTATGGAGTGTGAGGTTCTATGTCATGCAGTCCTACAAAATGTGGTTGCAATTGCATCCACTGTTTGACGGTGGTACCTTCTTGCCTGTTGTGGTCATTTTCTACTATAGCTGATCGTCGTCGATCACCTCGTCTCCTTCCGGCAGCATTACTGATTGTATTGAACGCTACGCACGCGCATGAAACTATACTATGAACAATACCAAAGACCACTTGTCACAATTCAAGCTCCTTCATTTTCTCGGTGATTCTTCCCCATGTGGAAATATCCAAATGTTGTCTTGGGACCATGTCGTCATGAAGAACACTACCGTAATGCACCATAACTGCTAGCTGAGTGACAGACACTTTCTTTTTCCCGTTCCTTCAATTGCCTAGTATAGCGTGCTACCACCATTTGCCGCTAACCTCACTCAATGTGATGTCAAATTCCCTGTGCACAACTGGGAGGCCCTTGGCACCATTCCTTCGCGCTTTCGTTAGTTTCCCCTTAGTGCGTAGTATGTAATTAGGTAGTGTGTTATGTCACTTTTCTACTTCGTCCTTCCGTATCGTAGACCAGTGTACGTAGAATTGTTCACGTTGTCCTAGATGTAAGGTAATATGAATTCGTATGATATGCTTCTACACACATCAAAAAAAGTTTTGCATTACATCGGTTCATAGAATTCCAGAACCTGAACAGAAAATGGGACTAGACATCAACATAAACATGATTTCTGCCCTTTTTATTGGCCATGAAAACCACGAATTGCATGTTGTACCACAATACAGCGAGACCTTCAGAGGTGGTGGTCCAGATTGCTGCATACACCGGTACCTTTAATACCCAGTAGCACGTCCTCTGCATTGATACATACCTGTATTCGTCGTGGCATCCTATCCACAAGTTCATCAAGGCACTGTTGGTACAGATTGTCCCACTCCTCAACAGCGATTCGGTGTAGATCCCTCAGAGTGGTTGGTGGGTCACGTTGTCCATAAACACCCCCTTTCAATCTATCTCGAGCATGTTCGATAGGGTTAATGTCTCGAGAACATGCTGACCACTCTACTCGAGCGATAGCGTTAACCGGAAGGAATTCATTTACAAGATGTGCACGACGGGGGCGCGAATTGTCGTCCATAAAGAATGCCCCTCCAATATGTTGCCGACATCGTTGCACTATCGATCGGAGGATGGCATTCAGTATCGTACAGACGTTACGCCGCCTTCCAAGACCACCAGCTGCGTACGTCAGCCTCACATAATGCCAGGCCAAAACAGCAGGTACCTCCACCATGCAGCACTCGCTGGACCGTGTATCTAACGCGTTGAGCCTGACCGGGTTGCCTCTAAACACGTCTCCGACGATTGTCTCGTTGAAGAAATACGCGACACTCATCGGTGAAGAGAACACGATGCCAATCCTGAGCGCTCCATTCGGCATGTTGTTGGCCCCATCTGTACCATGCTGCATGGTGAGGTGGTTGCAAAGATGGACCTTACCATGGACGTCAGGAGTAAAGTCGCATAACATGGGCATTTTGCACCCAGTTCGAGTCGTAACACGACGTCCCGTGGCTGCACGAAAAGCATTATTCAACATGGTGGCGTTGCTGTCAGGATTCCTCCGAGTCCACTGCAGTTTGAGGCCCTCGGGCAGCCTGACCGAGGCATGTCATCGACAGTTCCTCTCTCTGTATATCCTCCATGTCCCAACAACATCGGTTTTGTTCACTCCGAGGCACCTGGACACATCCCGTGTTGAGAGCCCTTCCTGGCACAAAATAACAATGCGGATCCGATCGAACCGCAGTATTGACCGTCTAGGCATTGTTGAACCACAGATAACAAGATCCGTGTACCTCCTTCCTGGTGGAATGACTGAAACTGATCGGCTGTCGGACCCCTCCGTCTCAGAGGCGCTGGTAATGCATGGTTAGTGACATCTCTGGACAGTCAAAAGGAATGTGTCTGTGATACAATATCCACAGTCAACGTCTATCTTCAGTTCTGGGAACCGAAGTGATGCAAAACTTTTTCCGCTACGGTCGCAGGTTCGAATTCTGCCTCGGGCATGGATGTGTGTGATGTCCTTAGGTTAGTTAGGTTTAAGTAGTTCTAAGTTCTAGGGGACTAATGACCTCAGAACTTGAGTCCCATACTGCTCAGAGCCATTTGAACCATTTGCAAAACTTTTTTTGATATCTGTATATCATCAAAATATTATTTGTGCAAGTTGTTTCACACTTTGCGGTGTAATGTCTGATTTGTATTCCAGGGCGGCCTTAAGGCGGTCGTGTGGACGGACGTCATCCAGACAATACTCATGTTCGTGGCAGTCATTCTGGTGATCGTCAAGGGCACCTTCGACGTCGGCGGACTGGGCACGGTCTGGCAGCGGAACGCGGACAGCGGCAGAATAGAGCTACCTGAGTAAGCGGGTTCAACATTCACAAAGCTTCCACTTCCGTGGCACCAAAGCTGTCCTTTGTGATCATTTATTTCAATAAACTGGATGTAATTCCAATACGAGGATTAAGGAATTTTCTTGTAGAAATATTACTTAATGGTTGGAGGATAGTTTATCATGTACAACGGCAGTGAAATTTACTTTCTGTTGATGTCCAGAGAACTTTTTGTCATCCCCCGCATATCATTTATAACTAAGATGCCGCTTTGCATAATGACTGCAATGATTTCATACGCCGGGGTGTATGTGGTGTAACTTGACACCTTTTTTTGAGGGAAATCATGTTTCGAAGATTTCATTAGAACTGACATTCAAGGAAATCATAATCTTAAGTGATTAGTTTTGTGGTGTGTAAATTGTCTCACTGCGAACTTCAGTTTACATAATTTTGCTATCCTGACCATTCTTCGGTTTTTTTATCATTTCCTTCGATTATGTCAAAGAATTTCTCAGAGAATGATTTCATTACGTCACAATCAAATTATCTGATGATAAAACAAGAATATAAGGCTCTTTTTTGCAAAGTGCACATGAAATAAAACACATGAAACTAAAAAGTACTTATGGAAAATATATGTTTGCTTGAAAGTGGGAAACTCAGTGTTACCGGGAATTTCATGTTTTGCTTGTCAAGAGTAAATGCACTGATAGTCAGGACGGCTTGAAAAAGGAAAACACCACACGTCCACTGACGTTTCTTTTGAAACACAAGAGAAATATACCTGGATTAACAGGCTGATACTAAACGTCATAAAAATGCAGTTAGAAAAAACGTAAAATTTCTGCTGTTTCAGCATAAAACACCACTCCAACATCAAGCCACATTTCAGTAGTAACAGAAATGAGAAAATTCAGTAGAATTATCTGGTAAATTGTTTCATTTCTTTGTTTTTGGTTTCAAAAATTGAGTTCTTATTTCGTGTACTGAGAAGTTACTAAGTCGCTTAACTGGACATCTTCCTTTAGATTTATTTTCAAACAGGCAACGCAAGCACAAGCACAGAACTCTTCACGCTAATGCGTATGTCTCCATTTTTAATTAATAATGAGTTTATTTTGCAAACTGTCACGTAAAGAATAAGCCCACTGCTAATCAAAATGTAGCAGTGCTAATGTTATCCTACATATGTTGTGTATGGGTAGCATCTTTCACTTGTAACCAAAACATCCAGCGGTCAGGATTCAGACACAACCATTGCTTAAATTCTGAATTTAGTTCATCAGCAGAGACCGCCGAAGACTTTCGGTTTGAGAAATCACCCTCGTCCTGCCAGCGGCCTTGTCAAAGAGGGAGGAGGGCCCTACAGTAGTTAAGGGCAACCCCTAGCACTTGGGGCGGGAAACTGCCATGAAATGACGGAAAATTCAACAATTTTCAATAGCATGAGGGTGCAGAAGGCAATGGAAATCGCTATAGTATAGACATATAATGTGCATCCAAAGGACATATGATCTGTAATCGACATAGTGTCGGGGTGATTGTAATTGAATAGAAATGTTGCGATGGTTCTCCATTGGCAAAAGATTCCATTTTAATCCACAAGTAGTAATTCCGGAGAGGGGGTTGGGGACTTCCAACGGGGAGGTGACCATGAGAAAAATATGGAGCAGACAACGAAGAGATAACATTCTACAAGACGCAGCATGGAAGTCAGCTATTGAGCTGGTGATTTATGAATGAGATTACCGACCAGGCGATTTAGTGTGTTAAGGGGCAGGAAAATCTAATAACGCAATGCAACGCGGCTGTGGTGGAAGGAATAGAGGAAATGGCTACGGGAGAAAGGATGACTGGTTCTGAAGTACTTTTCAGATGGTAGTAGCGAATACTTCGCTCAACAATTACAAGAGTAGGATGAGGTATACTGGGAAAGATTCGGAGACAGAGAAATATTCCAGATGGACTCCATCGTAGACAGAGGTTCCGATATCAGATATTGGATTGTAAGACGTACCCAGGAGCAGTTATAGTCTCAGACCACAATTTAATAATGATGAAGAGTAGAGTGAAGTTTGAGAGAATTGTTTGAAATTTGATAAGGATGTGGATACTGAGATAAGGAATACCAGAGGAGGCAGTTCAGTTGAAAGAGATCGACAGCTCTACAAAAGGCAGACACAGAAGGCCGACAGAGAAACATAGGAATGTAACTGCAAAGAAACCTTGCGTAACAGAAGAAGTACTTCAGTCGATCCACGAACGAAGGGACTACATAAATGTTCAGGCAGAATCAGGAATACAGTAATATAAATCAACACATATACAGTAATGTAAATCCCTTAGGAATGAAATGAGTGGAATGTGTTGGGCAACAAAGACGAAATGGATAGAGGAATGGTGCGATAAATGGAAAAGGAATTGATCGTCGGGAGGAATGACTCAGCATATAAAAAAGTCAAACTGCGAAATTAAAAGGTATGGTGGTATCATTAAAAATGCAATCGGAATCCTACTGTGAAACGCAGAGGAGAAAGAAGACAAGTTGAAAGAGAATACTAAAGGCCTAATTTAAGGTAAGGACTTGTCCGGTGCCCTGATAAAGAAATTGGGGTCGATATGGAAGACATACAGGATTCAGTATCAGGATTTAAAAGAACTATGGAAGAGTTATGATGAAATAAGTAGAACCGATAGATAAACCTCCAATGGAATAACTTGAATCATTGAGGGAGCAGTAACCAAACGACTATACAGGATGGTGTATAGAATCTATGAGACTGCCTATGTACCATCAGAGCTTGCAAAAAAATTTCATCCTCACAATTCGATGATAGCAAGGATAGGTAAGTGCGAGGATTTGTTACATGACAATCAGTTTAGCTTTAGGGAAGCTGAAGGCACCACACAGAGACAGTCGTGACTTTGCGCTTAATAACAGAATCAGACAAAAGAAAAATCAAGACATGTTCATACGACGAAGCTTTAAACAGCTTCAAACCATGCAATATGATGTCCGATATTACGAGAAATGTGGGAGTAATTTATAGGGAAAGAAGAGAAGTATACGGTACGTACAAGAACCAAGAGGAAACAGTGCGACTGGATGATCAAGAACGTAGCGCCAGGATTAAAAAGTCTGTAAGACAGTCTTTTGCTCACACCTAAATATACGAGTACACACGGAAGAAACAATGATGTAAATAAAAAAAATGGTTCAATATTGGGATTAAAATTCAAGGTGAAAGGATATCAACGATAAGATTTGTTGATGAGATTGCTATAATCAGTGAAAGTAAAAAAGAATTACAGAAAGTTATGAGAAGTAGGAGAAATGAGAATGGCGAGAAAATTAACATCTGTGATTTTGATCACGTAATACGTAGATGAAGTTAAGGTACTGTACTACCTCGGCGACAAAATAACCAATGACGGTTGGGGCAAGGAAGTCATAAAAAGCAGAGTAGCAGTGGACGAGAGAAGTCTACCAGTGTAAAACCTTGACCTTAATTTGAGGAAGAAATTTCTTAGAATGTACGTTTGGAGCACAGCATTGTACGGTAGTGAAACATGGTCTGTGGAAAAACCGGAATAGAAGAGAATCGAAGCCTTCGAGACCTGGTACAGAAGAATGTCGAAAATTAGGTGGTATGATCGGAGAGGAAAGGAATATATGGAAAACATTGACAAGAAGAAGGGACAGGATGATAGAACATCTGTTAAGAACCAGGGAATGACTTCTGGGGTACTACAGGGAGCTTTATTCACTGACATGAGTTCAAATGTTACTTTTTTGATACATCTGTCAGTACGAAATTAATGTATTTTGCACAAAGTTTGATATAGCGTTATTACAAACACCTATTGAACGGAAAATTGATTTTTCTTTTGCTAGTTTTTTTTGTGAAAAAATATACCAAATCTTAGGGCTTTTCTCTTTATAAGGGCCTTATTATTGTAGTAAATGAAAATTCCATCCACAGAATGTTTGACTAAGCTGTTGAATAATTGTATGGCAAATTTAAGTAATTCCGTCTTCAGAATGTTTCGCTATGGTATTGACTAATTGAATGCCAAATTTAAGTACTATAATATCAGAGGTTTGTGAGGAATATGTACATAAAGTTGCCAAAATGTAAATTACGGGAAATCTGAATCAATGATTTGACAGTGTTTGTATTAGGCTTTACCTTATCTGCGTGAAGTAGCGCACACTATATTCATTTTCCTCTTCACCTTCAAGTAGTTTTTTCTTTGCTTGCTCTTTAAGGTTCTTGATTTTCAAACTGAATAACAATAATATTGTCAGCTCCATCAATTCTCTTGTCATCGATTTCCTTCAATATCGACAGTGTGAAAGCTCCTGGATCAAATCCTAGACTCTGTAGAGTCCGTAGCCTACCAAGACTAGCACACTTAAAATTAAACAAGCGCCATACGCTGCAACTTCATCAGCAGTTGTTGAAACATATGTTGGTTCGGAGTACGGTTTTCCTATCATAGAGTTGTAACTTTCATTAGGAATTTGAGTTTTTCCAAACTTTCCTAGAAGTTATGAATCTGCTTAACACCGAAATATCCCCCCCCCCACCCCCATCATCCCCAAATGTGACTGCACAAACTGGGAGAAAATACCGCAGGAATAATTAATATGAGGAAATACGTAATAACAAAGGGGCGTGGCCATGTGAAAGCTTTTGTTAGTAGTTATTTTTATCATACTTAAGAGTGGAACAGGAACATAATATTCAGGAACCGAAATTTCAGTAACATTAGTAAATGAAGATCTAATAAAAAATGTTCACCATATTCGCACATTCACGTAAAGCTGTCCACCACCAATTACGAAAAACATTTCAAATAAAATGAAATACTTTTAAGCGTTACAATCATATGTTGCGTGGAAACACCCGTGGTCTAGGGGTCCACCGAGCCTGAAGGTTAACAGCCAAGGTCAAACGTGGTATTCGGAAGGATCTGGGTTCCATTCCCGGTACGAAAGTCGTGACCAAAATCTCGTGAATACTTTGGTCTCTGCAGGCAAATGTCGGGACTGCTAAGTCCGAGATTCCCGCATCAGCTAAAGGCGTTCGGCCAGGGGACTAACTATATTCTGAAATTTAAAAATAATAATTAAAAGAACTGTGCGAAGATCTCGTCGATGGAACTTGAAAGACGGCAAGCAAAACTCGCGCTGGACCATTGACAAAAAAACAGTGAATAAACAGATTGGAGGAAATGTAACGTCTCTGACTAGTAACAAGAATGCCCTCGGTCCCATTCTACGTAGGTTGCGCAGAAACTAAAGCACCGCATTTTTTTCTTCAATAAATCTTTATTGAACATAATGTGAATTACACACACGAAAGGTTGGTGTTTTATCTACACACCCTATTCTTCCACGTAATCTCCATCCAGTTCTGCGGCCTTTCTCTAGCGCGAAACAATGGCATGTATGCCCATTTTGCACACACTGTTGAATATCCAAGAGTGCGGACAAATGCATCCACACTTCCTTTGCTGATTGGCAGTTACAGCGCCAACTGCCGAGGTCTAGTGCGTCTGTCCTCGCGAATGACATCAGCTCGCTGCAACATGTCAGGTGTAACAGCCGTAAATGGTCTCCCCGACTGTTGCGAATCGTGGAGGTCCGCCAAACTGCTTTCTGATGACCTCACCCTCCGTGCCCATCGACTAACTGTACTTCTGTCGATAGCAGATGCTCCATGAATTTTGCACAAGCGTTTGTTATTATTCCCCACAGTTCTTTGCTTGTAACGTGCATTACTTTCTGGGTAACCGTCGTGGAACCCAGCCGCTGCTTCAGTTTTGCACAAAAGTAATTAGCAAGAGTGACCGGAACCTTCCGGGATAAGAAGTCACCCTCGTTCTCCCAACGTCCTTATCAATGAGGGCCGAAGGACAGAGAGAGTTTCTGTGCAAACTTTTGCCTTTGGGGTGAGAAGCTTCCCCTCAAAGACGGAAGAACCAAGGACAAGGATGCAAGGGCAACGGAAACCACTGTAATATAGAACAATGTGTATCCACAAATATGTGGATTGTAATTGAAAAAGTGTTATGAACTCTCCATTTGCAAAAGTTTCCGAATTAGTCCCCCATTCGTATCCTCGTGAGAGGACTGTCAAGGGAGGAGGGGATAAAGAGAAAAGACGGAATAAACATCCAAAGGCTAACATTCTAAGAGTCGGAATGAGAAATATCACGAGCTTGAATGAGGTACGGAAGATAGCATAATTATCTGAAAAGCGAGATGCGTAGGTTCAATCTAGGTATAGTGGGCTTCAGTGAAGTGAAATGGAAACAAAAGAACGATATTGGTTGGATGAATAAAGGGAATATTTACAGCAAAAGAAAACAGTAGGCCGCTAGTAGAATACGTTGTGAATAGGAAGGTAGGGTGGAGAGTGACATAATACGAATAGTTCAGTGATACGGTTGCTCTCAAAAGATTCCTTTTTCCTTTATTGGATACCAGTCCCAGGTGGCAGCAGCTTAGTATGCCGCTCTTCAGCCTACAGAATTTTTAAACATATGAAGATAAGAAATAATAAAAACAGGCGATAAAACGGTGACGTAAAATGTGGAAACTTAAAACATATAGAAAATGGTGGGCGATGATATTAAAATACACAGGAAACAGACAGGAAAAAAGTAGACAGACAATTAAAAAACACGGCGACAGTCTGGATTCTGATCGCAAGAGATATATAAAAGAAAAAATCACACCCTGCGACAGCATGACGTCCGTTCGCAGCACTTCGGAAAAGACGCACAACACTTAACAATCACTAGGAACACTGCACTAAAAGGTCGGCACGAAGATGACACTCCACAGGCAAGGGCAGATGGGAGGTGGGCCCTGGACAGAGGAGGGGGAACAAAAAGGGGGGAGGAGAGGGAAAAACGAAAGGCAGGAGGGGGGGGAACGAAGGGAGAAGATTAAGGAGGGGGGAGCAGTGTAGACATGAGAGAGAATGGAGAAAGGCAGAGGAATGAAAACGCAAAAGGACTTGGGGGAGAGAAGGGAAGCAGAGAAAGGGTAGGTGGGGAAAATACAGGATGGAGGGGGTGATGGGGGAGGCGAAGAGGGAGCTGAGAAAAGGACAAAGGAAATGAGGGAGGGTGAGGATCAGAGTTAATAGGAGGGATAAATGGAGGGAGAGAGGGCATCATCTGGGAGGGGGAATCGATGGAAGCCACCTTGGAAAGGAGATGAAGGGTGTAGAGATGGAGGGTAGGGGGGACACAACAGTGAAGGTGTGGCAGAGGGCGGGGGTTGAAGAGGAGCAGAGCAACCGGGGCATGAGGGGGATGAAAGTGGCGGGAGGTGTAGAGTACGTGGATATGTTCGAGGAATAGGAGCAGATGGCGGAAAGGAATGAGGTCGTAGAGGATCCACGTGAGGGACAGGAGGCACATACGGAAGGCAAGATGAAGTGCATCGTGCTTGAGGATCTGGAGGGACTTATAGAAATTGGCAGGGAGGGGGGGGGTGGATATCTAGGTGGGACTGGCATAACGGAGGATGGGACAGATTACAGATTTGTAGGTGTGGAGGATAGTAGAGGGGTGCAGCCCCCATGTCCAGTCAGAGAGGAATTT